>NC_061838.1:12638423-12668423 GCF_019202785.1 Penaeus chinensis | reverse complement strand
AGAGAGAGGGAGAGAGGGAGGGAGGGAGGGGAGAGGAGAGAGAGAGGGAGAAGGAGAGAGAGGAGAGAGATGAGATGAGAGGAGGGGAGAGAGGAGAGGACGATGGATGAGGGAGAAGAGGAGAGGGGAGAGAGAGAGAGAGAGTTGAGGAGAGGGGAGAGTGAGAGAGGGAGAGAGAGAGAGAGAGAGAGAGGGACGGGGAGGGGGATTGGGAGGGGAGGGGAGGGAGAGGGGAGGAGGGGACGAGGGGAAAGAGGAGAGAGAGGAGGAAAAGAGAGAGAGAGAGAGAGAGGGAGAGGGAGAGGAGAGCGAGAAGGAGAGGGAGAGGGAGAGGGAGGAGAGAGAGGAGAGAGAGAGAGGGAGAGGGAGAGACTGGGAGGGAGGGAGAGAGAGGGAGAGAGGGAGAGGGAGAGAGAGAGAGAGAGAGAGAGAGACGAGAGAGAGAGACGAGAGAGAGAGAGAGAGAGAGAGAGAGAGAGAGAGAGAGAGCGAATTAGAGAGAGGGTGTTATGAATAGGAGGAGGGAGAGCGGAAGAGAGGATGAGAAGAGGAAACAGGGAGAGGGTAGCGTTGGATAGGGAAAGAGATAGTACGAAAGAGAGAAGGAGTGAGAACGGGAGGGGGGAAGGAAGGAAGGAGGGAAGAGAGGAAAGAGGAAGAGAGACAAATATAGATTGCCTATAACAGACCGTGATCAAAAGAGGAGAGAACAATAAAGAAACACCCGTAAAATAAAATACAAAAATACAAAAAAAGACATAGGAAAGAGAGGAAAAGAAGAAGAGGCAACCCTTCAAGGACACAAAACGAAGCAAACGGCAAGCAAAAAGGAAAATTACGAACAATAAAAACCTGCATATGACGTCACCAAATACGCGGCACATATCAATAACAATAAACCCAGAATGCCACATGCGTGACAAGTGACAGCAGCTAAACTCAGATATACAACAAGAGCTCTCCTTGCAGCTGGACGGCAAGTGTGAGAACCAGCCCTGCGCAATAGCTGTCTCTTGCAACTAGCTGTATACGACTAAAGCAGAAAGGAGGAGGAGGAGGAGGAGGAGGAGGAGGAGGAGGAGGAGGAGAAGGAGGTGGAGGAGGAGGAGGAAGAGAAGGAGAAGGAGGAGGAGGAGGAGGAGGAGGAGGAGGAGGAGGAGGAGGAGGAGGAGAAGGAGAAGAAGGATGGAGAGGAGGAGGGAGAGGAGGGAGAGGAGAAGGAGGAGAAGGAGGAAGAGGAAGAGAAAGAAGAAGAGGAAAAGAGAAGGGAAAAGAAAGTATCCTTTGATATGCAAATCTCGTCATAAAATGCAGACAAAAAGAGCTATTCTGTTATTAAAATCCAGTTTGCATACTTCAATAACGGAGGTAAACTGAAGTTATCAAAATTGTAAGGAAGAAAAAATTTACGCCATTAGGGTGGCACGAGAATCAAGATGAACCACTCTTTCACGAAGCGGTTTGGGAATTTCTCGTTCTCGGTCTCGGTCTATCTCTCTCTCTCTCTCTCTCTCTCTCTCTCTCTCTCTCTCTCTCTCTCTCTCTCTCTCTCTCTCTCTTGATTTTACTCTCTCTGATTCTCTTTCTCTGTTTCGTCACTGTCTGTCTGTCTGCGTCTGTCTCTCTCTCTATCTCTTATTCTCTTCCCTTCGATAAATCTCTCTCTCTCTCTCTCTCTCTCTCTCTCTCTCTCTCTCTCTCTCTCTCTCTCTCTCTCTCTCTCTCTCTCTCTCTCTCTCTCTTTCTCTCTCTTTCTCTCTCTCTCATTCTCTGACTCAAGTCTGTCTCTCAAGGTCTCTGTCTGTCCGTCTGTCTGTATCTCTTGCTTTCTTCCCTTCGATAAATCATCTGAAAAGTCTTGGAATATCTTAAATTAAATCAACGAACTGCGAAACTTCGTCGTTCCAGAAAAGGCCTAAATGAAACGAGGGGAAGAGTGAGGGAGAACGGGAAGTGGGGTGGAGATAGAGGGAGGGAGGGAGGGAGGGAGGGAGGGGAATGTGCATTGAAGTGGGGGAGGAGGAGGAGAAGGAGGAGGAGGAGGAGGAGGAGGAGGAGTAAGGGAGGAGGAGGAGAAGGAGGAGGAGAAGGAGGAGGGGAGGAGGAGTGGGAGGAGGAGGGTAGGAGGAGGAGGGAGGAGGAGGAGAAAAAAAAGGGAGGAGGGGGAGGAGAAGGAGGAGGGGGAAGAGAAGGAGGAGGAGGGGGGGAAGTAGTAGGAGGATGAGGATGAGGATGAGGAGGAGGAGGAGGAAAAAAAGAAGAAGGAGGTGAAAGAGGAAGAGAATAAAGAAGAGGAAAAAGAGATGGCAAGGGAAGGCGAGAGGAGAAGGCAAAAGGTGGAGAAGAGGAGAGGGTTGGCGAGCGGGGAGAGGTGGGAGAGGGGGAAAGAAAAACAACTCTGTGTTTTCTTCTTCGACGAATGACGTCATCTTTTGTCTTACCTCCACCACCCCAAAAAAAAGTCGACAAAGAATTAAAAAAAAGAAAAAGAAAACATAAACAACACATCCCTTTTAGCACGAAGCGTTGCGAGAATCAGCTGGCGTCACCGTTTGACGTAACTATATAGACGTAATGATGACAAAGAGGGAAACATAGCAACGGGCCGGAGGGTGGGGGGGGGGGGGAGCTGCACTTCCCTCACCCCCATCCCTCAACATCCTCCACCCTCCTTAATAGTAATGATAATGATGATTTTACTCTTCTAGTACTACTACTACTACTACAACTACTACTACCACCACCGCTGCTACTGCAATCAATGATAATAATAATATAAATAACAACAAGAACAGCAACAACAATAATAATAATAACAACAATAATACAAGAATGAACAACATTAACGTGTGTGTGTGTGTGTGTGTGTGTGTGTATACACATATATATATATATCTACACATTATGCATATAACATATAACACTATACATTATACTGATTACATTATATATATTATTATATATATATTAACAATATACATACTCAATATACTTTACATCTTTTTATATATATATATATATATATATATATATATATATATATTATTGTTAATGTAACCAAATATACGGCAGCGTAACTTAATATAGCAGTATAACGAAACCTTCCAGACGACTGCGGCATTTCCTCCCAGAACCTTTATCAAATTTACGAATAAAATCTAATCAACGCCTCTTTATCCCCCCCCCCCCCCACGCCGGGGTTCGTTGACTCGTGGTCAAGGCTCCACTCGGGTCAAGGGTCAGCGCTAGGCAAAGGTTCCTGCGATAGCTGGAAGGGGACAAAGAATAAAAATGAATGAATAAATTAATAAATAAACTAGTGGGAGAGGGAGAGGGAAAGGGAGAGGGAAGAGGGTGAGAGAGAAGAGAGCGAAGATGAGAGAGAGAACGGAGAGAGGAAAGAGGAGAGAGAGGAGAGAGAGTGATGGAGCGAGTGGAGAGGAGACCTAGGAGGAAGAGATATAAGCGGGGGGAATCCGAGTTAGCTATCTTTGTTGTAAGGAGTTTGCTAGCCTTGATTTTCAGTTTGAACGTGCGGGAGCAAGGATATTTTGAGTGCACTTTCTTCGCCGATCGTCCGCCGGAGGTTAGCGATGAGACTGAGATGTACCCTTGTACTCGACCGTTTTCTGATATTTGCCGCTCCGTCCATGAATTGTTTTTCCGCCCTCTATATGAGTATCTCCTGTTAATACCCGTCGGAGTCCTTTGTACTGCGTATATGGTGACCACGTTCAACGTCAACTCTGTGTTTTAATCCGAGCTGACCGAGAGGTGAATCTGCCTGTCAGCCTTGTCTCTCTAGTCTACGAGATTCAGCGAGTAGCTTTGGACTCGCTTTCGAGTTTGCGGTCATGTTTCAGGAGCCCGCTGGCTATCGCTGGACCTCTCCGATGATGATTTGAGTTTTGGGGCTGCTGAGGCCTGAGGCTCCGAGCGAGCGCTTTACGAGGATGCTTCGGGTCTTTGCGAGGCGGAGTTGCCCTTGGAGGCGGCTTTGTGTGCTGAGCTCTGTCGCGGAGTCGATTCGCTTCCCGCCGCGTTGTTCGAGATGGTTGTCTTGTCCTTTGACACTCCCGAGTTGAGGCGTGGTCGGGTGAGGTTATGTGCCGACTTGGGTTGAACGGCGCCCCGACCGCTTAACGGACGGGAGTCGACTGACCTTGCTGCGGCTCTGCTGAGGTGCGTGAAGCTGCCTTCCGCCGCTACCGTGCCTGTCTTCTTGACGGGGACTTGAGAGATTAGATCGCCGGGCCGCCTTCCTACAATGAGTGTGGGAGTGTTTCGCTATGATGGGAGGATGCGGGGAGATGTAGCGTCGAGGGTTTCGGGTCACTCTAGGAGGTACTAGAGAGCCCGGCTGCCGCGAGGGTGGACGCTGGGCGGTCAGGTGGGGGTATCCGGAAGGTGCGGGGGCCCGCTGGAGCGAGCGGTAGGCGGAGCTTGACAGGCAGGCGTCACTCCTTGCCTTCTGCGGGCCCCGAGCCTTGGCTATCGGCTTCCCCGTAGCGGGTCGTGCTTTCCTCGGAGCCGATTGCGTGGAGCGCGTTTACCGATGTGTTCGGACGGGGGATGTCCGAGGGGAAGTAAGCAGGGCGCGTTGAGCCCCGTCGATGGAGCGAGGTTGGTTTATGGTGGTGAGAGCTGTGCGGGAGCCTCCTGGCTGATCGGCCGACGCTCATGTGTATAGTGCTCCAGAGCTGCTCCTAAGGGCGCCCCCCCCTGCAATATCTACCCGTTTCGTCCCTCTTTCGTCGTGAGGACGAGTCCGTAACCGGTTGCTTCGATAGCTCGGGATAGTTCCCCTGAGTTTCGCCGTCTCTCGCTTTCCCGAGTACTGGTAGCTTCCCTTTTGCCGAGGGGTTTACAAGGTCGTTGTGGTTTATGACGTGAATTGGGATCTCTTTCCGCGTTGAGATGATCCGCGGGTTTGGTGCCGATGGTGTTCGGGGGATGATTTGAAGAGGGCCGCATCGAGGCTAGCCGTTTTTGCTCATGACCTCGTGACTTGCGCCTTTTTTTGCGTCTTCCGTATTCTTTCCGCCCTCGAGAGGAGTTCATTTTTCTGCGAATTTGGTGGCGCCTGACTACTGCGGTTGGGGAACTATTCCCTCCCTGATGGCCGTGAGTGGAGAGTATTGGGCTACTCGTCTTCTCCTTAGGGGATTACGATCAGTGTTATCGCTGGGAGCAAGGTGGGCGCTTCTTTCTGCGTTGCCGCCGTTGAGCTCCCTGACCGCTTACCTATGAGAGAGAGTCGAGATGAGAGAGAGAGAGAGCGAGACGAGAGAGGGGAGAGGGAGAGACGAGAGGATGAGAGTCGAGAAAGAGATGAGGAGAAAGGAGAGAGAGAGTTGAGAGACGAGACGGAGAGATAGAGAGAGAGAGAGCAGAGATGAGGAGAGAGAGAGAGAGAGTTTATAAAGAGAGAGAGAGGGGGAAAGGAGAGAGGGGAAAGATTTTTATATATAATTTATATTATATGGGAGAGAGGAGAGAGAGAGGGAGGGAGAGAGGGAGAGAGAGAAAGAAAAGGGGGAAGGGAGAGAGAAAAGAGGAGAGAAAGAGAAAGAAAAGAAGAGAGAGGAGAGAGGAGAGATGAAGAGGGAGAGAAGAGAGAGAAGAGAGAGAGGAGAGAAGAGGATGGAGAGGAGAGGGAGAGAGAGAGGAGAGGGGAGAGAGAGGAGAGAGAGAGAGAGAAGAGGGAGAGGGAGAAAGAGAGAGAAGAAAGGGAGAAAGCGAGAGAAGGGAAAAGAGAGAGAAAGGGAGGAAAGAGTAAGAGAAGAAAGAAAAGAAGAGGGGAAGCGAGGGAGAGGGAGAAGAGGAGAGATGTTGAGGGGGAGAGAGAGAGAGGATGAGAGAGAGAGAGAGAGAGAGAGAGAAAATGAGAGAGAGGAGCGAGAGATGAGGAGAGAGAGAGAGAGAGAGGAGAGAGAGAGAAGGGGAGGAGAGAGAGAGAGAGAGAGAGAGAGAGAGAGTGAGAGAGAGTGAGAGAGAGAGAGAGAGAGGAAAAAGAGAGAGAGAGAAAGAAAGACAAGTTGCCCCCGCAAAATTTTTGGGGGAGAAAGGGGAAAAAAGGAGAGAAAAAAAAGAGAGAGTTGGGCGAGTGTACGTGACCCGAGAGAGAGGATTCCCTTGGGTTAATGAAAAAGGCGCCCCGGGGAATGTTGAATATACATTTTTTTAATTCATCTTATCACCATCACTCTTATCAGAGATATGGATTCAAAGAGAGAGAGGAGAGGGGGGGGGGGGGCCAAGACGAGGAGAGGAAGAAAAAAAAGGAGAATCAAGGATGGTAGAAAAAGGGAAAGGACGAAGAAGAAATTAACAGGGAAGAAAAACCCAAAATAAGAAGAAAAAAAAGAAAAAGAAAGAAAGAGAGTAAAAAAAGAAGGGGCACAGAAAAAGACGAATGAATATAAAAACAAAACAACAAAAACAAAACATAATAATAAAAAAATAACAAGAAAAAAGAATAAGAAAAGAAGAAGAAGAAGAAGAAGGAGAAAAAGGAAGGCGAAGATGCTGGTGAGGGCTCGTTTGGGTTTGGGGACGTCTCATCGGGCGTAATGGCGCTGATGTCTCTCTGGCCGCCGTTTCCCTTAAAATTAGACCTATGCTCGGAGGAGGCCCGGGCGATGGGCGTCTTTATTGCCCCCCCCCCAAAGCCCCATTCCCCCTTCTCTCCCCCCTCAGGGTTGCCTTCAGGGGTTTACCCGCTTTTTGCGTCGATAAAACATAGGGCTTTTTTTAAAAAGTATTTTTTTTTTGAGTAAAAAAAAAAAAAAAAGGAAAGAAAGAAAAAGAAGAAATATTATATATTATTTTAATGTATATAAAATATATATTTATATATATATATATATATACAATAAAAGACTACATTCTTACAGTGTGGAGGGAAACAATACCACCCAAAAGAGAGACAGAAACACAGGGCACAAGCCCATCATTCACTCACAAAAACACAAATAAAAAAAACACCCGCACACATACCCAAAAAAAAAAACAAAAAAAACTGAAAATCGCCCAACAAGCCTTCCCCGGGCCCCTCACAAGGGCATCCACATTTTTCAATCACTTTTCCAGCTCGAGGAAGTCTCCGCGAGGGCCTACGGGCGACAAAAAAAAGCCCGGGGGAGGGGGGGGATGCCTACGTTACGACGTCAGGGATATTTGGGTTAAAAGTTGCCAAGACATCGTTTCGGTTTGCATTTAATAGGCTGTTTCTCGCTTTGGGTCACGTTATTCAGAAAGGTCTTCCCGTGTGGGGGCGTGGATTTTTCTCTCGGGGTTAGTCGAAACGAATTTCTTTCAACATGAATGTCTACTTGTATCAGAAAATGTTTTATGGTTATAATTTTCGGGAAAAATACGTCCTTTTGGGAAAATCAGTATACCAACATACTGTGCACTTAAAAACAAAACAGTACTTTTCAAAAAAGAAAAAAAAAAAAAAGAAAAGAATCACAACAACCCCCAAAAACAAAACAACAACAAAAAACGGACCCAAACAGAACACACGACAAAAAAAAAAAAACACTATGAAAAAAAACGAAAACCCACTCTCATCCCCGAGACCTACAAAAGGCGTGTTTGGAGGGAATTCACCGGGACGTATAGGGCGTTCGGTGAGGGATGTGAAGGGTCCTGTGGGTCCTGCTCTCGTGTTCAGGGGTTTTGGGAGAAGAGAGCTGCGATGGAGGGTTGGCGTGGCCGATTCAGCGAATGTGTGGGATAATCAGGAAAAGGGGGGTTTTTTTGCTTAAGTGTTTTGCAAAATTTTTGGGGGAATAAACATGTATATTCGTGTGTATGTATTGTATCCCATTGACAACTCCCTTCCAATTTAGTTCACTCCCATCACTATCTAAGGGATTTACGCTTGAATTTAATGTTAAAAATTTGAACGTTACCAACTTTCCCCATTTTGCATTTTCCCCCTTTTATTTCCCCCCCGGGATGCATTCGGCAATGAATATAAATTCCCTTGCGAACGCTCCGGGAATTTATTATTCGGGGAAAAAAAAAAAATGTGCAGCTTGTACGCTTTTGTTTCCCCAGAAACCATTAAAGTTACATTATATCACAAAATCCATCCATTTTGGGGTTTTTTTGGTCCCCGCTCGAGGCCGCCTCGCCCCGGGGGTGCCGCCACCTGGCTCCCCGGACTTATCGGGGGGGGGGGGGGGGGGGGGCGCTTGTGACTTTTTTCCCACCGTCGTGGTTAGGATTTGGGATTGCCATGATCACTTCATTCTTTACTTTTATTTGTATTTTCGCATTATAAATTTGCCATTTTGGGGCTTTACCAATATAATGTTATGCATGATGATAATTACAATGTGTGTCTGTATAAATAAATACTTCTAAATATATCCACCTATTTATGTATTATATACAAAAACATTCCAAATGTCTAAAATTACTTTTTCCCTTCCCGACACATCTATAAAGATCCCTAAACCTGCCACGACTAAAACCATTTCCCTCTCCCGTGACACGCCACGCACACGACTTTCACGAGGCGAAGTCACGCCCATACACTAATAAACACTCACATAGATATGTTGCCCACCCCTCCCTCCCCACACACATAACATAATACACAGAGTCGTTTTGCAAAAACCCATGCTTTACATACCTGTATTAAACACGTGCTTCCATACCAGCAACGGGACTAATACGTACATACTAAAACACCACATCACGCACACAAATACCCCACAGCCCGGAAAAATTTAAAGGCCCTTCCCAACGTCCCTTTCACCCAAACACCCCCAGCGAAAGGACAGAGGAGGCCTGGGCCCCGGAATGGAGGAGGGGAGGAGGAAGGAGACAAAGAAGCAGATGAAGGGAAGGAAAAGGGAATAAAATTCAAGGGAGGTGGGGGAAGGAACTCTCGCTTCCATTACCGATCGGGCTCCCGGGGGAATTTCCCCGAGTCACAATGGAGGCGTCGCGGAGGAGGAGTTCCCACCGGAGGAGGCGGCGTAGGGAGGGGGGGAAGGGGGGGGGGGGGTTTTAAAAAGAGGCGAGGGAGACAAATAGGAGGGGTGAGAAAGAAAGAGAGAGATGAGGAGAGAGAGAGAGGATAGGAGAGAGAGAGAGGACGTGAAAGAGAGAGGAGAGAGAGAGACGAGAGAGAGAGAATGAGAGAGATAGAGATAAGATAAAAGAGAGAGTGAGAGAGATGAGATAGAGAGAAGGAGAGAAAAAGGGAAAATTGACAAGAGATGGATTAAACGACTGAGAAAAAAGCGATACAATAGAGCCCCTGATTCTCCCCCCCCCCAAAAAAAAAAAAAAGTCAGACATAACGATACACAGAATCGGGAGTCAAAAGAAGACCCCAGCACGGGGACAAAGACAATAAACCGCCCCTAGAACATACAACAACGAAAAACAACATCAGAAAAAATAGGAAAACAGGACGGAGACAGAAGCGACAACCTTCCCCTAGCATCCGGGAGGCACTAACTCGCGGGGCAATACGAGGCCTCCCTTTTGTACCATTAGTCTTGTGGCGAAGTCGGGCCCGGATTTAGGCTATAAAGTCACCGTCGCTCATTGGGGGGGGGGGGGGCAATGGAGGAAGCGGGGGTGGAGAGGGTGTGGAAGGGAGTGGAGGCGGGGGAAGGGAGGGTGGGGAGGGGAGGGGAGGGGGAAAGGGGGGGGAGGGGAGGGGGGTGAGGAGAGGGGAGGGAGAGGAGGGGAGGGAGGGGGGAGCGAGCGGAGAGGGTGGAGGTGGATGGATAGATGGGGAAAAAAGGGGACGAAGGGGGAAAGGGGGCTGGGGTTTGGGGGGGGGTGGTTTGGGTTGGGGGGGAAGGGGGAGGGGGAGGAGGGTAATTCGCCCTGCGGGGACGGACAAGGAAAGATGCCCCTGTTGTTAATTCAGCAGTGTTCCCGCGGCCAAAGCGTGCTGCAATTTTGTTTCGTGGGAAAAAATTTGCCAATAATAGGAGGGATTTGCGGTAGTGAAATTTCTAATTTTAAATGTTCTCCGAAACCCCAACCGAAAAAGGAATTAGGGGGTATAAGGCCTTTTAAAAAAATTATTTTTTCCCCCTTTTGTATCAAATTCCCCCCCCCCTTAAAAAATATAAACCCACCCAATTTTTCCACGTTTTCACCCCTATCCCCCCTTTCCCATTTCGCAGAACATCCCATCCCAAAAAAGAGGTCGGGAAATTAAAACAATAATTAATCCATGAGAAAATTTAAAAGGTGTTTTGTGAAAATGGTTGCGAAGCCCAAATGTTTTTGGTGCCGGGAGATGTCCCTGCTCTTAAAATTTGGAAGATTAAGTGTAATGTGTTTTTTAGCTGGGTACGTTTCTTTGAAAGTAGGCCAGAAAGTCGGAGAGGAGAGGGGATATCAGAGAGAGGGGGAGGGGGAGGGACGAGAGGAAGGAGGGGAGGGGGTAAAGTGAAGAAGGAGGGAGAGGGGATAGGGAAGAAGGGGAGGAGGATAGAGGAAGGAAAAGAATTGATACGAATAGAAGAGAAGATAAAAATCGACTCGATAAACAGACCAAAGAGGAGAGGAGATGGAGAGACAAATAGACGAAGAACAATCGTGTCAATTAAATTGGGAGGAGGAGGGACACAACAGGACTGCGTCAACAATCCTGCGTTTATTACCCCGAACTAACCTGTGGTGTATCAGCGTGACCCAAGACCCTTCTGGTTGGGGAAAGGGGGGAGAGGGGGCGTGTGCTCCCGGACATCGACTCAGTTTAACGTGATTGTAAACGCTTAATTACGGGGGAGAAACACATGGGGATAAACATTTGGACACCCTCCGGCCTTCCTCCATCCTTTATTTCTCTCTCTCTCTCTCTCCTCGCTTCTCTCTCCTCTCTTCTTCTTCTCTCTCTTCCCTCTCTCTCTCTCTCTCTCCTTACGTCCATCTCTCTTGGACCCTCATTCTTCTGCTTACCTGCTTCCTCTCTTCCTGGCCTTCCTTCCTCCTCCTCCCTCCCCTTAGACCATGTCTACCACTCTCCCCTCTCTACCTCATATTCCCTCTTTCTGTCCACCCCACCTTTCTTCCCTCCTCTCCTCCCTCCCTGAGCTCTCCAACCCGTGGGAAAATCGAAGCAAAATCCCTTTATAAAAAATAAACTCCCGCGCAATTGTTCATGCCGAGCTGGCAACCTGGCTTGATATTTGGTCTACATTAACTATGCATGAAATGCCAAAGCTGGACGGCATTTCGGAGAGAGGTCGTTTTCTCGTGACTACTTATTTCGATGTATGTGAATGCGAGCGGGGGAAGGGAGATGGATATGAGCGAGGAAGGGAAGAGAGAGGGAGAAAAGGGAGAGAGAGAGAGATAGTTGAGAGAGTGAAACAAAGTTTTTTACCCAAGTCAGTGCTGTGTGTGTGGTTGTGATCATATAATGCGCGTATTGGTGCAGGTTTCCCCTCTCTTCCTAACCCTCACCCAATCTCCTCCTCCAATCTCAGTTCTCACACTTGTCCTTCGAACTTTTCGGTCAAGCTCAACTTTCACTCCCCCCCCCCCCCCCCACTCCCAGCCTTTATGAGGCCAATTCGCATCAGAAACAAGAAAATGGGAGGAAGCTGCTTTGAAAAGGACGCACGCGAACTTCGTGGGAAACAAAAAGTTGTCTGTCCCTCACTCTACCTCCCTCCCACCTTCCTCGCCCTTTTTGGCCTCTCCTTTCTCACTCCCTTTATCTCTCTTCCCTTTCCTCCTATTTCCGTCTATCTATTCCTCGTCCAAACCCCCTTCCCTATCCTCCCTTCTCCTCTACCATTTATTCCCGCTTCCCCTCTTCCTTTCCTCCCCTTCCCCTTACCCACCGCCCCTCGTCCTCACCCCTTCATTACCTCTAAATTCCTTCCTCCTTCCTATTTTTGGCCTTCCTACGCGGAGACAAGCTGGCTCTTTTGGGTTGCGAAACTCAGCGACGTGGATTAACCAGAGGGGAAATCCTACCCTGGAAGATTCGGATGGAAATTAAAGCGTCATTGTTATCCTCCTCCTTCATCCTGCTTCCGCGCCCTCCTTCTCTCCTCCCTCCCTTCATATGTTCGCTCCTGCTCCTTACTGTCGTATTGCCTCACTCCGCCCTTACTCCTCTCCTACTCCTCCTCCTTGTTCTTAATCCCACTGTTTCCTCCTGTTCTTTCTCCGTCTACTACTACCTACTACTACTACTACTACTATACTACTTCTTAAATACTACTACTACTACTATCACTACTACCTACTCTCTTCCTCCTCCTCCTCCTCCTCCTCCTCTCCTGATCCGCCTTCTGCTTCCTCTTCTGCACCCGCTCTGTTCCCTCTGTGAAGACGTTAACGTAGGCCTCGCGGGCCACTTGGTTTTGATCGAAGAGTATTTTATTTTTTCTGGAACATTTTCTTTTTCTTTATTCTTCTCTCTAGTTGGTCGACAATTAGTTTATTTTTTTAGTACTAAGTCTGGTTGATATTATTTTATAAAGAAGGGAGGGAGCGAGGGAGGGAGGGAGGGAGGGAGGGAGGGAGGGCAGGGAGAGAGAGGAGAGAGAGGAGAGGATGAGACCTTCCCCTTGATTCGAGAGACGAGAGAGAGAGAGAGAGAGAAGAAGAGAGATAGAGACGAGAGATGAGTGGAGAGAACGAGAAGCAGGAGATAGTGAGAGAGATTAGACGACGAGAGAGAGAGAGAGAGAGTGAGAGAGAGACGAGAGAGAGACGAGGACCACGATGAGAGAGAGATCGAGAGGAGATGAGAGAGATGAGAAAGAGAAGAGAAAGATGAGAGAGAGAGAGAGAGAGATGGTGTGTTGAGAGGAGAGGAAAGATATAGGAAAAGAGTGGGAGGGGGGGGTGGAGAGAGAGAGAGAGAGGAGAGAGGAAAAGAAAAGAGAGATGAGAGAGGAGATGGGGGAGGGAAGAGAAAGATATAGGAAAAGAGGCGGGAGGGGGGGGGGGATAAGAGCTGATTGAGAGAGAGAGCGAGAGGAAAAGAAAAAGAGAGAGAGAGAGAGAGAGCATCGTCGACTGTCACCTATCCCCACCAATTAGACTGATTCCCAAGTCCGTGCTGCTCCCACCTAAATTAGTATAGCAATGTACCCTGCCAACAAAGAGTTTAATTCCATCTCAATTTGTGTTTATGAAGCGGAGTTGCGTCCGGAAGAAAGGCAGACAACCGAATCGAAACGCCAATAAACATGGATAAAAAAGTTCTCGAGCTCCCCAATCAGTGGGCGATACCAAAATAACCCTTCCATTCCCCTCCCCCCCCTAAAAAGAGACGAGAGCGAGAGGATAGGGAGGAGAGAGAGAGAGAGAGAGAGATGATGAGGAGGGAGAGAGAGAGAGAGAGAGAGAGGTAGAGAAGAGTGAGACGACGAGAGAGCAGATTTGAGAGAGAGAAAGGTACGAGACTATTAAAAAAGTCTAAGAAAGAGGAGAGAGAGAGGAGAGAGATGATGAGAGATCAGAGAGAGAGGAGAGACTCGCGAGACGAGACGAGAGAGAGAGAGAGAGAGAGTAGGGGTAGAAATCGACCGACGAGAGAGAGAGCGAGAGAGGAGAATGAGAGAGAGAGAGAGAGAGAAGAAAGAGGAGAGGAGAGAGAGAGAGAGAGGAAAGAAAGAGAGAGAGAGAGAGGGAGAGAAGAGAGAGAGGGAGAGAAGAGAGACGGAAAAGGAGCGAGAGAGGGACGAGAGGAGAGAGGGGGAGAAGATGAGAGAGAGAGGGGGTGGAGTTGAAGAGAGAGAGATGAGGAGAGAGAGAGAGGAGGGAGGAGAGAGAGAGAGAGGAGAAAGAGAGAGAGAGAGGAGAGAAGAGAGGAGATTGGGAAGTGTGAGAGAGAGAGAGAGACGTTGGAGAGAGAGGGATAGGGAGAGGAGAAGGAGAGGAGAAAGAGAAAAAGAGAAGAAGAAAAAGAGAGATGAGAGAAGAATGAAGATTGAGATTAGAGAGACGAGAGAGAGATAGGAGGAGAGAAGAGATTTGAGGTTTTGATTGAGAGAGAGAGACGAAGAGAGGATGAGTGAGACGAGAGAGAGAGAGAGAAGAGAAAGAGGAAAAGAAAAAGAGAGAGAAGAGGGAGAGAATAGAGAGCGGAGGAGCAATTTAAATCGGGAAATTTTCCCCTGCGTTATAATTCCCTTTGAAATTTTTAAGCACAGAAAAAAAAATGTCCCCCCTTTGGGGAAAATTCAAGTTGTGGGGATGCTTGGTCTCATAAAGCGTTGTGGAGGAGGGGGAAGGGAGGGGAGGAGAGGGGGGGGGAAGGAAGAGAGGAGACGGGGGGAGAAATGAAGAGAAAATGAGGAAAGGAGTTTGGGGAAGAAAACCGATGGGGAGGAAAGAGGAAAGGGAAAGGGCGAGAAAGGGGGGGGAAAGGGGAAGGGGAGGGAGAGGGGGGGGGTTAAAGGAAGAAAAAATGGAAAAAAGGTAAGGGAAGGAGAGGAAAAAAAAAACCCAAGGGGGGGACGAAAAAAGAAACAGAAGGAATTGAAAGCCAGTAATGAGTAATTAGATAATTATAAAATAATAAAAAAATAAAAAAAGAAGAAGCAAAAGAAAAAAAGGGGGTGACGGGAAAAAGGGGAGAAGAAGAAAAAGAAGAAGAAAAAGAAAGAAGCAAAGGGAAAACGAGCCGCGATGAAGAAGTAGATGAAGAAGAAGAAGGAAATAGAAAAGGGAAAAAGAGGAAGAAGAAGAGGAACCCAGAAGGAAAAAAGAAAAAAAAAAGCGAGAGTGACAGCTGGGCTTTAGGGTTAATTTTTTACCCCCCCCCCCCCTTTTCCCTCTGATTCTCCTTCCCTCCTCCGCCCTGAATTCAACCCCCACACCCTTCTTTTGCCCTTAACCCCCCCCCTATCTAAAAAAAACATGTATTGAAACCCCAAAAAATTAAATCCGTAACCCCTTATCGCTCGCCACTTTGCCCCCTTTTTATCGTTTTCCTTTTTTTTTGCATTCTGAGCTTAAAGAAAGTACCCGGGTTTAAAACTTTCATCCTGGTTTGTTCCCTTTCCCCCTGCCCTTCCCCTTTTTTTTTGTTTAACTCTTTCCTTTTTTTTTTC
Source organism: Penaeus chinensis (assembly GCF_019202785.1). NCBI lineage: Eukaryota > Metazoa > Arthropoda > Malacostraca > Decapoda > Penaeidae > Penaeus > Penaeus chinensis. Next base: position 12,653,355 of record NC_061838.1, on the reverse strand, counting down.
TCTTCTTTCTTGTCTCTATTTCTTTTTGTTTCCTTTTTCCCTCTTTTCCCCTTTCTCCCCTCCCAAATTCCCCCTTTCCCCTTTTTTTGTATGTCCTTCTTCCCCTTTTGTGTTCCCTTCCCTCTCCCTTTTAATTCCCCTATTCTTTCCTTTTTTCTTAATTTTCCCCCTCCCCAATTATCTCCCCCCTTCCCCTCCCCCCCTTTTTTTCCCTCTTTCTTCCCCCTTCCCCCCCTTTTCCCTTCTCTCTTTACCTTTCCCCCTTCCCCCTTTTATCCCTTTTCCCGTCCCCCCTTTTACTTTTTCCTCCCCTTCAGGAGAAAAAGTCCCGGGAGGGAGGCCCTTCCCGGGGAGCAAATTGATTTTTTTGTCGTTTTGCGCGGATCTTGGGTCCCCCTCCCGGGGGCCCGACGAGGGAGGTAGATGAGGGGGTTTTCCCCCCCTTTAGTGGGTTGGTTTGTGCAAGGAGGCCCGCCAATAAAGATTATTTCTTGAATTTTTTACCCCATTCTTCTCTCTTTCTCTTTCTTCATTTTTTGTTGTTGTTTTTGTCTTTTGTTGTGGGCTGTCTGTTTTTGTCTGTGGTTTTTTTTTTTTTTCGTCACACACACCCACCAACAACAACCCAACACACCCAAAACCCCAACCCCCAAAACCCCCCACAACCAAAACACCACCCACAACCACACAACACAAACGCCAACACCTAAACCATTACCCAAAAAGACGTTAAAAAAAGGGAAAAGGAAAAAATCCTTCCCCTTTTCCCCCCCCCCCTTTCTCCCCAGGATCCCCTTTTTCCCCCGACTCCCCCCCTTCCTTTTTTCCCCTCTTCCCTCCTTAAACCCTAGTTTAAAAAAAAGTCGACGCCCCCCCCTCCCTCCCCCCCCCTGCCTCTTTCCCTCCCCCCGGCCCCTGAAATCTTTCCCAAAGGCTTACAGGCAAAAGGGGGGGACAGGCGGAAACCCGGCCCCCCCCCCCTCCATTCTCCCCCCCTCCCCTTTACCTTCCCCCCCCCCCCTTCCCCCCCTCCCCTCCCCCTTCCTGACCCGGTGATGAAACCCTTCCCCCCCCTCCCCCCCTTTCCCCCTTCCCCCCGACCCCCCCCCCCCCTGTTCTATGTCCCTCCGCCGCAGAGAAAAGGGGGAGAAAAGCGAGCAAAGGGAAAAGGAAAAAAAAAGGGGGGGTTGGGAAAAAGAGCAAAGGAGAAACGGAAAGGGAGGGAAAAGGGGAGGATGGAAAGGAAGAGAGAAGGAGGGAGGAAAGGAGAAAGATATTTCCCCTTGATACCATTTCCTTTTCTCTTCTTTTTCCCTCTTTTTATTTTTCCCCTTTTATACTCCCCCCCTTTTAAATCCTTTAAAAAGAAAGGAAAAAATAAAAAAAAAGTGAAAAAAAAACAAATGATATCAAATATGAGGAAAAAAGTTTGGAAAGAGTTTGTAGGCGGAGAGGAGAAAATTTTTCCCCTTTTTATTTGGGACTTCAATTACCCAAATTTTCTGTTTTTTTCCCCCCTTCCCCTTCTTTTCCCATCCCCCCTTATTCCTTGCTTTAAAAAACATAACAACAACAAAAGAGGAAGAAAAAAAAAAACTATAAAACAAAAAAAAAACCCCAACCCCAAAAAAAAAGAGGAAACTTAAAGATTTGTGTGTGAAAAATATTAAAAAAAAGAAAAAACAAAAGGGTAGCCATATCCCCTTTTTTCGTTTTTTTTTTTTGTTTGCCGTTTTTCCCAAAAATAGAGCAGATTTGGAGCCGCTCTTCGAAAATCCCTTCCCCCCCAAAAAAAAAAAGGTAAAAAAAGCGCGAGGAAAAAACCGAAAATAAACGAAGAAAAATTTGTATGGGGAAGGAAAGGAACAAAAGGAAAAAAGAAGGGGAACAAAGAGGGGAGAAAAAAGGGAAAGAGGGGCAAAAGGAAGAAAGGTGAAAAAAGGGGAGGGAGAAAAGGAGAGGGGGAGGGAGGAAAGGAAAGGGGGAAAGGAGGAAGAGGGAGGAAAAAGCTCGGCAGGAAACCGGGGAAAAAAAAAAAGGAGGAGGGTTAAAGAAATTTTTTCGGAGGGGGGGGGGGGGGGGAGGGGGAAGAGTGGATGGGGACAGAAGGGATAGGGGGGGGGAGAAGAAAAGAAAGGGTGAGGAAGGATAGAAGAAAAAGATGTAGATTAGGAGAGGGAAAAAAAAGAGACAAGGACACGGCACCTAGAGTGAAGGGGGGGGGGAGAGGGAAAAGGGGATGATGGACGGGCTGCCCCGAAGAGGAAGGGGAAAATGAAAAAAGCAAACGATGCAAACGAACACAGAGGGAAGAAAAGAGGGGGAGGCGAGTAGAAAGGGAGAAAGGAGAGGTTGAAACGGAAAGGGCGGGGAAGAACAAAAAAGAAAAGAAAGGGGAAGGAGAGAGCGGGGGAAGACAGACAGAGGAAGGAAAAAAAAGAAATGGGGGGAGAGGCGGGGGTAGACGGAGGGAGGACGGAGGTAGAAGAGACAGAAGATAACGAGGGAAAGACGGAGGAAAAAGAGAGGCAAGGAAAAGACGGAGGGAGAGAAGGGGGTGGAGGAGAGGGGATGTAGGGAGGAGGAACCGGGTATCTCCTGGGGGCTAAACCCCAAGATTACCGGCCCAAGAAGGAGGGGAGGGGGGAGGGGGAAGGGGGGAGGGAGGGAGAAGGGTGGGAGAAAGGAAGGGAGAGTGGGGGGGAAAGAGGGAGGAAAAGGGAGGGAGGTAGGGGGGATTGAGGTGGGAGGGGAGGGGTGGGGGGATGAGAAAAGGGAGGGAGAAAGTAAGGAGAGGGGGAGGGGATGACCCGGAGGGGCTGGAGGGGAAGGGAGGGAGGAGGGAGGGGGGAAGGGGAGGAGATGAAGGGAAAAGTATGAGGGAAGTGGGCTGGGGGGGGGGGGGTGAGGGGGGGGGGGGGGGGGGGGGGGGGCAGCTGCCTAGGTAAACCAAGTGAGATTTTTATTTAACGAAAAGCGATTTTGGTTTGCGAGTGTTTTGGTGGGGGGAGGAAGAAGGGGGGAGGGGGGGGGGGGGGGGGGGAGGAACAGGGGAAGAAAATAGAAAAATGAAAAAGAAAAACAAAATTTTGAGTGAGAAAGAATAGAAGTGGAAAAAAAAACACAAATATGTGTGTGTGTGTGTGTGTGGTGTTTTGTGTGTGTGTGGGTGTGTGTGTTGTGTTGTAGTGTTCTTGTGTGTGCGTGTGGGGCGGAGCTGATAACATGTGAGGGAAAGGGTGGGAGATTCTCTAGGATTTTTCCTTTTTTTCTTTCTTTCTTTATATTGTTTTATTATTTTAGCTTACTCTTCACGTTGTTATTTGTTTCTTTAATTTATTTATTTTTTTGTTTCTATGTCCCCTTTCCTCGTCCTCTCTATTTCTCCGCTCGCAATACCAACAGGGAAAAACATCAAGTTGTTTTGAAGGTTTATGCGGGGGGAGTTCAATTAAAAATACCAGGCGGAGCTTTTAACAAACATTTTTTGTATCAAGTCCCGCCTCGCTCTATTGACAAAACAACAAAAAACCAAACTAAAACTAACTAACACATCACCCATCCGAACAACATATGGTTAAAATTCAAGCCAAAATCGAACTTTAAAGGCGACTGAAAGAGAGAAAAGTAAAACTTGACTCCTACCAGGATGTGTACTAAAATAAAGTTTCATCGGTTAAGTTACATTAATGTCGCGCTCTAGGCTGTGACCCATTTCAAGCGATGCAGCACGCATGGGATGGGATCGAAATTGGAGATTATTGTTTCTGATCGGCCTGGGAGGCCGCGGAGAAGGCAGTGGTATCTTTGTGGGGGATTGTGGCTTTCTTGAGAATGTTTGACTCTTGAACATTCCCAAAGTCTTATGAGAAGTCCAGGAGAAGACATGATGGAACTAGTAATCATGTTGAGTTGTTCGACATGACGACTATTTTTTTTTTCTTCGCCTTTTCGACGGAAGCCGGATGCGAATTTCACTCTCCGTTGACCCGGGATGGAATTTTATCTCTAACTACCGAATAAGAAGATTATGAAATAAAGGGAAAGAGGCTATTGGTAATGAAAAATAAACTTTTCAAACAAAAATGCCCAGGCAGTTGGGTCGCCATAATACAGGTTTTAGACAGACAATCACACCACACACACACGAACACACACACACACACACACACACACACACACACGCAGCCACACACACACACCAATCCACACAACAACACCGGCATCGGAATATCGACGGCCTTTTTTTCATCGGCTTATGTGTGCTAAAGCCAAATCTCCTAGAGGGATCGAGGTCAAGACAAACAGGAAAAATGAGTTGCGTGCCTGTAGCCAATAACCCTCTATATGCTCTACACAAACACACACACACACACAACACACACACACCACACACACACCCACACCACACGGACGCACCGACACACCGCGATTCCAGTGGGACCATACTTCCTTTTTTCTGTTCAGTGGAAAGATACGTTGTTTGCTTTGGCGATGAAATTAGAGAGGGGGAGTAAAGAAGGAGGAAAGAGGGACGAAAGAGCAGGGAAGGAGATAATGAAGATAAAGGGTAGTGGGAGGTCGGAGGGGCGACTTATCGAGAGGGGTGGGAGGAGATGATGTGGATGATGATGATGATGATGATGATGATTATGATGATGATGATGGTGATAAGGAGGAGTAGGAGGAGAAGGAGGAGAAGGAGGAGAAGGAGGAGAAGGAGGAGCAGGAGGAGAAAGGAGGAGGAAGGAGGAGGAGGAGTAGGAGAGGAGGCGGAGGAGGAGGAGAGAGCGTTGAACGGGAGAAAACTAACACTATCGAGATATACCTTAGTAATGAAACGCAAACAAAATAAAAAAATAAAAAAAAGGGTTCGAGTAAAGACAAGAAAAGACACATGCGAAGGAGAAAAAAACGAAGAGAGAAACCCTTTGCTATAAAAGGAAACATTAAATGTATCGACCTTCGCACTAAAACGGACTTGCATCTGGCGACATCTACACATAAACTCTCTCTCACCGTTCGCACTTTCCTTCTGCTCTCAGATCCTTAGAATATCTCTATATTTTTTCTTCATTTATCATCTTTCATGTCCCTTTTCCATTCATTTATCAGTTTATTCGCTCTTCTTTCTCAGTCATTTCCCTCAGTCTTTTCTTTCCGTTCTTCTTCCTTTTTTTACCCTTTCTATATATACTAACTTTACACTAAGAAATCGATGGTAAGACATATTGATAAAATAATACTAAACAGCCACACTCGTCACAGCCTAATTAAGTTACCCCATTCTCCCAATCACTTCCAATCTAACCCCCACTAAACATACATCAACCCACTTCCTCATCCCCAACACCCAACAACACAAAACATCTATAATGCCCCCCACCAACACACACCTACCCCCCCCCCCCCCCCCCCCCCCCCCCCCCCCCCCCCCCAACCCCCCCCCAACCCCCCACCCCCCCCCCCTTCCCCCCCCCCCCCCCCCACCCCCCATACCCCCCCCCCCCCCCCACCCACCCCCCCCCCCCCCCACCCTCCCACCCACCCCCCCCCCCATCCCACACCCCATTCCCCCCCCCCCCCCCCACCCCCCACCCCCCCCCCCCCCCCACTAACCCCTCCCCCCCCCCATCCCCACCCCCAACACCCCCCCCTCACCCCCCCCCCCCCCCCCCCCCCCCCCCCCCCCCCCACCCCCCCCCCCCCCCCCCCCCCCCCCACCCCCCCCCCAACACCCCCACCCCCCCCCCCAAACCCCCACCCCCCACACCCCAACATGAAATCAATTTTAAATACCCAAGGCCCGTACCTCAGTCCGGCGCGAAAAAAAAAATACAACGGGGTTCTCATTTCCGTGTGAAATTCCTCCTTCCGGCCTTGAGGCGGGAAATTGGTTTGTGGGCCCTCTGCCTCGAACTTCAATTAAAACTTGCTTGCACCTCCGGAAAAATAAAAAAAATAGATTGAGAGGTGGAAAGGGGAATGGATGGAATGAAGAGGAGCGGCTAAAGATACTGATAATAGTAGAAGGGAGAAGAAAAAAAGGAGGACTAAAGATGGGTTAGTAAAGGGTTTTTCCCGCGTTTGCCTCCGTCGGTTAGAGTGATCAATGACGAGCCATTATATCAGACCGAGATACTCAGGTTTTATCCTATTTTTCCTCTTCTCTTATCTTAATAGACTTTAACTTCGAGTCGTGTTGATAAGCTGCTCTAAAACGTCAATAAAACCCGCGTCACCCCAAACCGACTAACCTTTTTATATTTTCTTCGACATAATTCATTTGCGGTAATCTTAAGGTAATATATACGAGACGAAGGGGTCGAATATTGATAAACCAAGATGGCTTTCGGATGGCTGTCTCGCGGCCGACGTCGGGGGATCAGTGAGGGGGGGGAGGGGGGGATGCTTAATATGTCGTTATCTTAGATGAGCTTCCATCGCTATCGTAGTATTTTTGGGGGGCAGGGAGTAAACTGGTAGGGGGTAGATATAGTGAGGGGGAATTTTAGGGGGAGGGGTTGGGGTGTGTAGTCCGGGGAGAATAGGGAGGGACTGGGGAGGGCAAGAGGAAACGGGTATAGGAGAGAGGAAGGAGAATCATAAAGGAGAGGGGGAAGGGGGTGGGGGGAGGGGGGGAGAGGGAAAAGGTGTCGTTTTTGAGAGGGGACGGAAGCCGAGTTGACAGAGAAGAGGCCGGAAAGGACTGGGCCAATCAATAGAGAGAGATTGGTGATCCGGGAGGGAAAAAGCCGTCGAGGGGGAAAGAATCGCCGGATGATGAGAAGCGGTTGGGTCCGGGTGGTTACAGGGAAGAGAAGCCGGTTAGAGAGGGGAAAGGGGCCCGGGTGAGAGGGAGAACACAGTAGAGGGGGTAAACACCGATGCTGGAGAAGGGCAAGATAATAATGGATTGTAAAAGGAAGAATCTGACTGGAGGAGGATGAGAGGCCGGGGCTGGGGTAAGGAAGGAGCTCGATAAATTCCAACTTCTGGAGAAAGAGGTTAGGAAAGAAGGGGAGAGAGAGGAGAGAGATGTGAGAGACGAGAGAGAGAGAGGGAGGAGAGATCGAGAGAGAGAGAGAGTGCGGGAGAGAGAGTGAGAGAGGAGGAGAGAGTGGGGAGATGCGAGACGAGAGCGAGAAGTGAGGTTTAGAGAGAGAGAGAGACGAGAGAGGTAGAGAGAGGTGTTGGAGGGAATGAGGACGGAAGAGAGTAGAGGAGATAGTAGAGAGATGAGATGAGAGGAGAGAGAAAGAGAGGAGGGAAAGAGAGAGAGGAAACGAATTTATGTTTAGTTGAGAGGGGAGGAGATGATGGAGATGAGAGAAGGAGAGAGAAGAAACCCGCACACACACCACACAAACAACACCCACAACCCCAAGAGCGAGACAAGAGAGAGAAAGGAGAGAGAGAGATGAGGATGAAGGAGAGAAGAGACGAGGATGAGGGAGAGAGAGAGGACGAGAAAGAAGAGAGAGAGGGGATAGAGAGAAGAGAAGAGAGAAGGAAAGGAGAGGGAAGAGAGATGAGAGGGAAGGGGATCTTGATATAGGACCGCAGTGTTGTTGAACGTTTCGGAATATAGATTAATTCGAGTTGATGCTGAATCGGCATAAAAAAAATATATATGTATATACAAAATGAATAAATGAATATAAAACAATAATAATGAAAATTAAAAAAAAAAAAAAACATTTTCAGGAATCTCAATGAGCAGGAAAACTTCCGTTGGAAGGAGGTTTGAAAGGCCGGTAAAGATAATTCGGACGAAAGGGGAATGAGAGCCCGGTTGTGGGGGGAGATCCGATGGGAAATTACGAAATATGGAGGCAATGGATGGATGCAGAAATGTGAGCGAAGAGAGGGCAGTAAGCCGGTGGTTAACGGGTAGTAGGAAAAGCGGTTGAATGGGGATAAAGGGCTTAGAACAAGAAACCAGCTTGCAGAGTAGCTTAAAACCAGGTTTCTTAGACAACAGTGAGGTGGGCAGAACAGAATGGTGGGATAAAAACAAAAAAACAAAAACCACGGCTTTGGGAGATGAAAAATCGGTTGGAGGGTCCAGGGCGAGGGGAAGGCGAGGCCCGGATGAGAGACGATGGCTGCCATGACGGCTGAAGGGTCAAGGAAGGGACGAATCCGCCGGCATGTTCACGGGTCATGCAATATAATGGGAATGCTGCATGAGTTGGAATTGATCGCCCTCGATGTTGCGAAGAAGCGTGGCATATATTATTTTGAAATAGATAAATAAGATTAAAATGTGCAGAATGAAGTAAGGGAGACGGGAATATAAGTGTAATGAAGATAGTTAAGGACTATCAAGGCAGAAAAAAATAATTGTAAACAAATGCTAATCTTACAATTATAATGAAGAGGAAAAAAAAAATATAATTATAATAAATAACACATCCATTCGTGGACTACGATTAACAACCGGGACTCCATCCTCTTTAAAGTCATTAACCCTAAAAATTTGCCCCAAATTCGAAAAAGTCAAACGGGGAAAAAAAAAAAAATCCTTCATTCGTCAAAATTTCTTTTCCTCATTTTCCTATCGAAAATCCCTCTCGAATGCGTTTCTCGCTTCGCTTGAAAAGCAAGGGCCGAATGGAAAAAAGGGGAAAAGAAGAAGAAAAAAAGAAGGAAAAGAAGACGAGAAAACTTAAACGCGATCCATCTTCAACTTAAGCTCCTATATATTTTTTTTTTCTCCGGATTGGGGCCCTAAGGAAAGGGCCCTAAGAAGGAACAAGAAGAGAGAGGGGAGATAAAAGAGAGAGAGAGAAGAGGGGAGAGAAAATTGGGGAGAGAAGAGAGAGAGGGTGAGGGAGGAAGGAGAGAGAGAGAGAGAGAGAGGGGAGAGAGAGAGAGAGAGGGGAGGAGAGAGTGAGAGAGAGCGAGAGCGAATAAAAGGGAACAAAGAAAGAAAAAAGAAATCAAAGGGGAGGGAAAGATGAGAGATATTTCAGTTATCCATCGAATTAATCTGCTTTCCGGCGTCAAATCGGCACCAACCCGCTTCTACTACAGATTTAATGGGCCTTCTCGGATAGAAAAATTACAGCCGGTTTATTCCTGATTATGGGGTGTTTTTAAAGGATATGGGTTTGGAGAGAGATGGGGGTGGAGCGAGAAAGGGGGGAAGGCAATAGGGGCGAGGAAGGAAAGGATGGATGGATGGAGGAGGGGATGGATGGATGGAGGGATGGATGGATGGATGGTGGATGGATGGATGGATGAGGAATGGAGGGATAGATATATATAAGATAGATGAAAATAAATAAATGGGGTGGAATGAATAATAAGGGGAAGGATGTATATCTTAATTTGGGGGAGAAAGGGAAATTGGATGGAAATAGGATGGATTTGATAAATGAAGGAAGGATATTTAGAAGAATGGAGGGAGAAGGAGATGGAACGTAGACAAGAAAGCGAGAGTGTGACGGGAAAACGTGGGGAAAATTGGAAAGAAAATCCACACACACCACACACACACACACCACACACACACACACACACCACACACACACACACACACGAACACACACACACACACGAACCACACACACACACACACAACACACACACACACACACACACACACACACGAACACACACAAACACAACACCACACACACACACACACAACACACACACGAACACACACACACACCACACACACACCCACCAACACGAACACACCACACACACACACACACTACGAACCACCCACACAACACACACACACACACACACACACACCACCCACACACACCGAACACACACACCAACCACACACACACACACACAACACACTCACGAACCACACACACACACACAAGGTGAATAAAACCCCGGTATTTCCACTTCCATATACCCTTTACTGAACCAAAAAAAAAAAATTGCCTTTTCCTAAGAGTATTCTAAAGGCTGTTAAGGGTAATGATTCTTAATTATCATGGAATAAAAGGGGAATTTTGTTTTTTTACTTCTGGTAAATATAAACTAGAGTAAAATTCTAAAATAATTAATATCTAGCTATAATGAATCTTATGGGCACTCCATTTGGGTAAGCGTTTGGGGCGTCCCTTACTTCGCCATTTTTTTACCCAAATTTATGTGGGTATTTTATGGTAAGGGTTATTTTTAGTGCATATTTTTTAAAAAAGGGGTTTAGTAATAACAAAAGTTTTTAAAAAGAAAAAAAAAAAAAAAAAAAGGGAAAACAAAAAGACACTTAAACCTCTCAATAAAAAAGGGAATAAGCAGGGCTTAGCTCGGGAATTCAAAGGATTTTAAGCGGGGGTTATACCTGTGTAAAGTACCTTTTTAGGGACAAAATAACCCCAAAACCAACGCAAAAAAAAAAAAAAAAAAAAAAAAAAAAAAAAAAAAAAAATCCCCCTTTAAAAATCGACAATGACACCCGCCCCAACAACACAGCGGAGGCACCAAACAACAATAAATTGAATTTTCCAGGGTCTCACCGCCCTCTGCTCAGGTCCCAAATTTCCCGGGGGAGGCTTGCGTGGGGGGAAAGGGGGTTACCTCATAGGGGTGGGGGGAAGCCTCCCTGACACCTGTTTAAAGATAGTGATGACAAATGAGGTGATGATGTGAAAGAGATTTATGGTCGATTAATAGGGTATGATGACAAAACAAACCACTGTTTTTAAAATATGAAACTTATGCAAAAGGGGATTCATACTGAAATTCATGCAAATTCTTTAATCGCTGGGGTTCCCGAACATTCCCAACAAGGATGAGCCACAGAGGAAGAAAGAGATACAGACAACAAAATAATAAGGACGCCAAACAAAAATCCAAATAAATGTAATTGCATTTCCCCCCAAATACTATTGGAAAAAGGGGGAAAGAGCAGGAAAGGAAGAAAAAAAAAAAGAGGATACAAGAAATAAATAACAAAATAATAAAAAACGTTGGAAATAAAACTAAAATTTTGACTTTCCAAATCCACTTAAAACTTACCAAGGTCTGTATATCAAGCACTTCCGAAGTCTCCGGAAAAAAACAGCTGCAAAAACCTTCCCAAAACCGAGTCGTGCATAACACTACTATAAAAAGGAAACCCCACGGGAATACTGTAAAATCTGCAAAAACATTAATAATTAAAAAAAAAAACACAAGAAGGCTTAAAATAATTTAAAAAACACAATCCACATCCATTTTTTGAGAATACAATGGTTTTAAAAAATATCAAACAGGGATAAAAAAGGAAAAAAGGGAAAAAAAAAAGAGGAGAAAAAAATAACTATACACAACTTTTAAAAGCGGTTCCCCCAACAACAGGAAATTTGGCAGGCAACTTCCCGTACGGTGGGCTTTTAACAAGGCGGGAAACAGAGAGAAAACCGGGTGATGGGCCTACTTTTGGGCCGAGGCATTCGCTCGGGGGGGGGGGGGGGGGGGATCCACGTCCACCTCCCCCCCCGGGAACGGGAAAGGGGAACAGAGGGGGGGGGGAAAGGGGTTACAAAGGGGGGGGGGATATTTAGCCGGTGCTTTCGAAGTTTCATTTGCTTGTCGTTAACAATGAGGACTAACCTGGAACCTTGTAAATTTTTAAAAAGGTTTACTTAGATAAAGGGGGGACAGAGAAGATCGATAAAAGATCCATTTAGATTTTGTAAAATAGGAGAACGAGAGAGAGGGGAAAAGGAGGGGGAAGGAGGAGGAAGAGAGAGGGAAGAGGAGATAGGAGGGAAGAGAGAGAGAGAGAGAGAGACGAACGAGAGAGAAGAACCAAGAAAGAGAAAAGGGGACCACAGAAGAGAAAAGTAGAGAGAAAAAAAAACCGTGAAAAAACGCGGGACAAAGAGTCGAACGGTCAAACCAGCGAAGGAAATCACAGAGAACAGAAAAAAAAGAAAAAGTAAAAAAAAAGAAAAAAAAAAAAGAGAGAAAAGGGAAAATAGAAAAGACTTATCTACCCATCCCTCACATTGACTTAACGGGACCCAGAGACGTTCAGAAATCCTCTTCTCGGCCTCAGGTGGCGAGGCGATTCTCAGCCGTCACACACCACCCCTCAGCTGCTTCCTCTTTCTCACCTGCATTTTTCACGCGTGCAATTTCAAAAGGGGGGCCGGGTGATAAATGCAAGGGAAAAAAAACAACAATTGCCGATATAAGTTATTTCTTTTTGGGCCAAAAATATAAAAATTATAATTTCGACTAGAATAAGATTGTTAAAATATATAACTAAAAAATCGGCAATGGAATATAAAAATACATAATCAAAACTAGAATATGACTAAATCTAAAACAATTTGGTTGTTTTTAATATATTATATATATATAATATATAATATGTATTTAATATATACATATCTAATAATATATATATAATATTTTATATATATATAAATATATAACAATAAAAACATTTAGCTTTTTTTTTGTTTTGTGTTGGTGTGTGTGGTTGTTGGGGTTGTGGTTTTGTTTTGTGTTGTTTTTGTGTTGTGTGCATGTACTAATATATTTACATATATATTTATTTATAATTTATTATAAATCTATTTTTATAAATACATATATATACATATCATATTGTAAATAATTTATATATATCATACTATAATTATATTTTGTTCATTTAAGTATGTATTTTTATGATATATTAATTATTTATATCTTATCTATATCTTATTTAAATTTTTATTTTTGTACATATATACATCTTTTTTTGTTGCGGTGGTTTAGGTATATATTATTTATGTTTTTTGTTGTTTTTTTGATGTTTTTTTTTTTTGTTTGTTTGATTTGTTGTTTTTGGGGTTTTTGTGTGGGTTTGTTGTGTTTTTGGGGGTGTTGTGTGTGTGTGTTTTGTGTTTTTATTTTATCACACCACAAAACCATAATAAATTTTCACATATGTATATATTATTTTTAACACACAATACACACACACAAATCTCCAACACCATCATTACTGTCCTTTTAACTATGGAAAACGCCGAGAAGAGCGGGGGACCCCAAAACGCGGGTTATATTTTTAAACGCAAACGAGCTTCCCCCGGCATCTCGCCCCGGGGCGAGGGGGGGAAAACAGGTGAGAGATCGCAGAGGCTGTGAGGCGCTGTGTTAACGCTGAAAACCCCGAGATCCCATTTAGATACGGGGCTTCATCTTTATTCTCTGATGGGGGTCGTTTTGTTGGGGGCTTATACTCCCTTTTGTGCATGAGGAATTTATCGCCCATGCTTTTTAATAAAATCAATTATCATTCAATATATGATTTTTTTAAATTTAAAATTATTATTTATTAATCATTATTTCGGTTTTTTATCCAAAATTGTTATTTCTTATACCCCTTTTTCATTAACCCACATCACAATCTCATTAAATAGCCACATCCTTAAAAGCAACCCAAGTTAAGCACTGTTTGCCAAGATTCCTTGGGCATAGGGATTCCATACTCGCTAATCACTTTTGGGGGATGTGTCCAGGTCAAGAGAGGTCACCGGAGAAGACACAGTTGTGGGAGAAAGGCCGTGGGTAGGCTTAGCAGACCGCGCAGGCCAGTCTGGACAAGAAAGAGGGTAGGGAGATTTGGGTTTCGGGGGTTGGGGGCGGGGGACGTGGGCTGGCGCTTGGTTTTGAGTAAACAAAATTCAAAAGACTATGGCCAAAGAAACCACTTTTTAAATGCTATTGCATCTAAGTTATATAATATATACATATATGTATCTTAAAATTAGCACCAGAGGATTCCCTAGCACCCACATACGAGACCGGGGACGCCCCCACGGGGCCCCCAAACCCACCAGCCCCCCCCCAAATCGGCCCCCAACCCCACCGGGAAGGAGAGAAGGGGTGGGGGTCGGAGGGGGTAGGAGCAGCACGCCTACCTCATGGTGACTGACTGACTGACTGACTGACAGACTGACAAGCCTTCCTGTTGGAACTCTGGGCGGTGCTAGCAGATTCGGTGGGGCCTGGAAGAGAGTTGGAACGGGCGCTGGTGGCAGATTATTCACTCGTGGAAAACAATGTTAACTGAGAGACAGAGAAAGGGGGCGAGGGAGAGAGAGATGAGGAGGAGAGAAAAAAAAAGGAGAAAAAAAGGTATAAATGGCGGAAAACACTCCGAGAATTCCCGTTGGCAAAATTGTGGGAAAAAAAACAAAAAAAAAAAATAAAACGGGTAACAAAAAATATAACAAAAAAGAAAAAATGCACACATTCATTAAAAAAAAAATCTTAAAAACGACAAAACATTCGATTTGGGCCCTTTGTATGTTCTGACCCTTTTGTTCACAGTTACGAGGGTTTTTCTGATATGAAAGAAAGGTGATTTTTTTTTTTTTAGGAAAGAAACAGATATGCTTGTATGTAGTTATCCCTATATTGTCCCTGTATGCATTATACACATTTTACCCCATGCAAAATTTATATAGTATATAATATATATATATATATATTTATTATTTTACTAAAATTTATATATAATATCTTTATATATATAATTTTATATATATATATATAATATATATTATTTTACATTAATATATAAATTTTTAATATTTTCTTATATTTATTTAACATGTACACTACCGAAAGGGTTTTTTTGTCTCTGTCTTTCTTTAATTCACTCACACTCATATTAATATATTTTTCATATAAAATTTACATTACACACAACCCCACACATTATATATATTATGGCCCACAAAACACAAACACACACACATTTAAATGTATGTATGGATGTATGTATGTTGTATGTATGTTGTATGTATGTATGCTTGAGTATGCATGTAGTAAAATGTATGTGTGTATATATGGTGTGTATATATATTTGTAAACGTATATTACATAAAAATTATTCGTTGTTATATGTATGCATATATATAATTTCACACAAAATTCATTTTTTTTATATGTATATATCATATATATA
>NC_061838.1:12628423-12633423 GCF_019202785.1 Penaeus chinensis | reverse complement strand
AGAGTTAGCCCTGGACACTGACCTACCTCGGCCATCCGACGCGGTTCCATTACAAGCGTAAGTATTCTCCCTGAAGCGAGGCAATTCGGAGATTCAAAACGTGTCTTGAAATGTTAAAACAACACAATAACACTTTAAAACCTTTTAAAACTATCCTAGACAGTAGGATTCCACGAAAAAGAAAGAATTCAGGAAAAGAATGCTGTCTTGAAAATCTCGGTCCCACAGGAAGATCTGGCGCTGGCTAAAAAGGGCAAGAGTGATAATCCCTGGTTAGTGTGACTTCAGCTTTATGGATTACGCTGAGATTAAGTTCTGCAAATTTTATGGTCCTATTATATCATTTCACTAATTTACTATTTTTTATTCCCTGCAAATTTTATCGTCTTTTATATCATTTCACTAATTCACTTTTTTTTTTCCCCTGCAAATTTTATGGTCTTATATAATTTCACTAATTCACTATTTTTTTATTCCCTGCAAATTTTATGGTATTTTTATATCATTTCACTAATTCACTATTTTTTATTCCCTGCAAATGTTATGGTCTTTTTATATAATTTCACTAATTCCCTATTCTTTATAATCACCATCACTACCATTAACATAACCGAATTTCTGTGCAGACCATTTATCTCATAATACTGCTGTTTGGTTCGTTCGTTAACACATTACGCCATGCGCCTTACTCCTGAAATCACATCCAGGCAATTGCCGCCTTGAAGTCGCTCTTCATGTAAAGTGGACAAGTTATGCCTGAAATCACATTACATGCGACTCGGCAGATGAAGTCGCTTCGTTCTGATGTAAAATAGGGTGGTAAATGACGAGTGGGAGGGAGAGGGAGGGAGGGAGGGAGGGAGGGAGGGAGGGAGGAGAGGGAGGGAGGGAGGGAGGGAGGGAGGGAGAGAGAGAGAGAGAGAATGGAAATAGATAAAATGAAATAACAGATATATATAGATAGAGAAATAAAGAATAAAAAGAGAGATAAATCAAAAACAGAGAAAACAAAGAGAGAAAAAAGGAAAATAAGGACAAAAAAGAGAAGAAAAAAAACAAAAACACAACTTTCCACCCCCCCTTTCTTTCCCCTCCCCCCCCCCATTTTCCTCTCGCAGCCGCACCCAAAAGTGACTTCCGGCCGAGCCTACGAAAGTCTATAGGCCGCTTTTACACGTAGTCGAAGGCCGCCCTGAGGCTTCCAGAAGGGCGGCCGTGGCTTAGCACTTTTTTCAATCCTCCTTCTCCTCCTTGTTCTTTCCATTCTTCTTCTCTTTGTCTCTTTTTTACCTTCTTCTTCTATCTGTCTGTTCTCTATTTTTTTCTTCTTCTTCCTCTTCTTCTTATTATCATTATTATTTTCATTATCATTATTCTTTCTCCTGGTCTTCTCTTTCACATGTTCTTGTTCTTCTCCTACTTCTTTCATTTTATCTTCCTATCCTTTTTTATTCCACTTCATCTTCTTCCCTTCCCTATCCTCCTCCTTCTCATTTTATCGTTTTCCCTTCCTTTTCTCATTCTTTTTTAATTCGTCCTTTCCCGTTCTTCTTCTTTCTATTAATTTCCATTCTTTCTCGTCTTCACCTTCTTCCTCTTCCTCCTTCTCTCCCTCTTTCTGACAGAGAGACAAGACCGATATCTACAAAAAAGTTAAATATGAAGGGAATAAGAGAATGTGTAAATAAATGGAAAAGTGAAAAGAATAATGGGTGAAAGAATACCGAAAGAGTGAGGAAGAGAGAGAGAGAGAGAGAGAGAGAGAGAGAGAGAGAGAGAGAGAGAGAGAGAGAGAGAGAGAGAGAGAGAGAGAGAGAGAGAGAGAGAGAGAGATAAACGAATGAGGACAAGAAATGCGAGAGAAAGAAATCATCCTCTTCTCTTCTCTTCTCTTCTTCTCTTCCCTATTTTCTTTTCCTCTATGCTTTTCCCTCCTTTCTTATTTCACGCGGGACGAGAAAGATTAAATCCGTGGCCGAGACGCGTGATTTCTCGCAATTTTCCGTTTGTGGAGCGTTAATACGACTGGATACATACACGTACACACACACACACACACGTACACGCAACACGCACACAAGGGCAAGTGTGTGTGTGTGTATGTGAATACAATTATACATACTAACACATATGCATACGGACATACAACCGCAATAAATAAGATCATTTGCAATCAAACACATTAAAAGAACCATCATCACACACACACACGAATAAACTCACTCAAACACACATGATCACAAACTCAGACACATACTTACACTCGCATACACACACAATCACACGCTCACACAATCACACGCTCACACACACACACACACACACACACACACACACACACACACACACACACACACACACACACACACACACACACACACACACACACACACGCACACACGCACACACGCACGCGCGCCACACACACACACACACACACACACACACACACACACACACACACACACACACACACACACACACACACTCACACTCCCACGGCGATAGAGAAACCACATATACTCACGGTCTTGCAAACACACTCATAAGCACAGCGTTTCCTTTAGGAAATGAGTAAGCATTGACAAAGGAATGGGAAGCAAAACTAGGAAAATTAATATGTGAGTCATCAACGTGTGAATATAAATCACACACACACAAAAAGAAAACTCATTCCTCTTCTATTTACTATAACATAAAAACTGTAATAAAAAGAAAATTCCCTAAAAGAGTGACGATCGATGATTTCTGACTAGTGATTGATGACTATATTATCCTTATTATTTACATAATCATTACGATTGCTAATATTATTATATTATCATTATATAATAATAATATCAATTATTATCATAACTACCATTATCAATTAGAGTAATGATGATGATGAGAAAAACAACAATAACAAAGAACAATGACGCATTGTGAATTCTTGAATGCAATATCAGTAGGAGTAATTTAAAGGAAGCGCCTTTCATTCTATCAATATGATATCTTTCCTTCCTCTCTGTATCACCATCATCTCCTGTTTTCTTTGTCATTGTTTTTCCTATTCCACTCTCTCCTCTTCCGTTATCATCATTCGTTTCCTCTTCCTCCTTCTCCTCATAACATTCTCTTTCGAGTAAAAAGGAGGAAGAAAAAAAGCAAACTTCACGAGGCAAAATCCGTAATTAATGTTCTGATAGTATTATCTTCTTACGTGATTCTCGTATTAATTACAATTTTCCGACATTTGTCACAATAAACTTCTCCTCCTCCTCCTCCTCCTCCTCCTTCATATTTCCCCCCCCCCCCTTTTCTTCGTCTCTCCCTCCTTCATATGTTTTCTTTTTCTTCTTCTTCGTCTCCTCCTCCTCCTTCTTCTCATTCCTCTTTTATTCTCCTTTCTCTCCTCCTCATTCCTTTTTTTTTTTCTTCTTCGTCACCCACTCTCACTTCCCTCTTTCCTCTTCGACTTCCTAGGCACCCCCCTTCTATAACTCCTGTTCCACCTCATTCTTTTCCGCAATCTCACCCCCTGTCCCCTCTTCTCCTCATAATCTTCCTCCTCCTCCTCCTTCTTTGCCCTTCCTCTTTCTCCTCCTCCTCCTCTCCCCTCTCCACCAGCACCATCTCCTCCACCTCCTCCCCTTCCTCCTCCTCCCTCCCTTCCTCCTTTTCCCCCCACCTTCCCTCTCCCCCTTCCTCCTTCTCACCCCTCCCCCTCCCCCTCCCCCTCCCCCTCCTCCTCCCCCCCTTCCATTCCCCCTTCCATCCCCCCTTCCCTCTCCTCCTTCCCTCCCCCCTTCCTCTCGTATTCATCCCAAGGGTATATATCTATCTCCCTATGCCTATCCGCCCGCCAGGCCCGGCCACTAATCCACTATTCAGGGGCTGCTCTCCCCGCTAATGAAAATTAACAACACTGAAGACATGATCAGGTTCGATCTGAGGTGAGGCCGCTCGAAGGAGATGTACTCGCAATCGAATTACTGACGTCGGATATGATACACTAAGCATGTCAATTGAGTGTATTCAAGTATATACCTTGCGTTCGCCACACACAAACACGGAGTCTTTCTCACTCTCTCGCTCTCTCTCTCTCTCTCTCTCTCTCTCTCTCTCTCTCTCTCTCTCTCTCTCTCTCTCTCTCTTTCTCTCTTTCTCTCTTTCTCTCTTTCTCTCTTTCTCTCTTTCTCTCTTTCTCTCTTTCTCTCTCTCTCTCTCTCTCTCTCTCTCTCTCTCTCTCTCTTCTCTCTCTCTTCCTTTCTCTCTCTCTTCCTTTCTCTCTCTCTTCCTTTCTCTCTCTCTTCCTTTCTCTCTCTCTCTTCCTTTCTCTCTCTCTCTTCCTTTCTCTCTCTCTCTCTTTCTCTCTTCTCTCTCTTTCTCTCTTTCTCTTTCTTTCTCTCTCTCTCTCTCTCTCTCTCTCTCTCTCTCTCTCTCTCTCTTTCTTTCTCTCTCTCTCTCTCTCTCTCTCTCTCTCTCTCTCTCTCTCTCTCTCTCTCTCTCTCTCTCTCTCTCTCTCTCTCTCTCTTTCTTTCTCTCTCTCTCTCTCTCTTTCTTTCTCTCTTTCTCTTTCCTCTCCCTCCTTATCTCTTCCTCCTTAACTCCCCCCACCCCTCACCTTCCCTCTTCCCTTCCCCCCCCCCCCTCCCTATCTCTCTGACACACGCACACATGTACGAAAATCGAAGAACTCGTGGACCACAAACGAAGAGGCAAATAAGTGTCTCCTCTTGCCACGAGGGTCCCGGTCGCGTGCTGGGTCGACTTGGTAAGTGGCATTTCAATAAACGTCTGGGGGAATAGGTAATTCTCTGTCTCTGTCTCTGTCTCTCTCTCTCTCTCTCTCTCTCTTTTTCTGTGTGTGTGTGTGTGTGTGTGTGTGTGTGTGTGTGTGTGTGTGTGTGTGTGTGTGTGTGTGTGTGTGTGTGTGTGTGTGTGTGTGTGTGTGCCTGTGTCTGTGCCTGTGTATGCATGCACGTGTGATGTGCAACGGCTATCCGGTGGATAGGTGG
>NC_061838.1:12620923-12623423 GCF_019202785.1 Penaeus chinensis | reverse complement strand
ATATTTACACGATTGAGAGATCTGATTTTAGAAATAACCAAATTCTAATAAACGGAAAAATCTTACTCATCATATTAAACCATTAAACTCATAGAATATATATATATATATTTTTAAACATCAACATTTTCTAGCGCTGACGCATTGAATTACCGGGAATGAATTAACTTTCAAAGTTTTTAAAAAAACACTTTTAATTACAACAACAGAGGGTGAATCCTGGCATTCAATCACGTTGTCGCAGCCAAATGAACAGGATCCGAACCCATTATTTCAAAACAAAACTTGAATTCGTGAGTATAAATAAGACATCTATACCACACCTTTAGATAACAATATACTGACAGAAGAAATAACTGACACGGAAATAAATAAATAATCGGTAATAATAGATAACAGAAGCAATAGGAATAATACGATAAATATGGGAGGAAAGAGAAGACGAAACTTAATTTGGCGCCAACGGCTTTTTGTCTCGTTTTTCAACTGTTTCGTCTGCGGATGGGTTTTAATCCCCCCCCCCCCCCCCCCGGCCCCTACGATTTGGTCCCTTCCTCTCTCTTCTCTCTATCTCTCTCTTCCTTCCTCCTTCGCTCGCTCCTTTCTTCTATTTCTCTCCCCCCCCTCCCTCTCTCTCTCTCTCTCTCTCTCTCTCTCTCTCTCTCTCTCTCTCTCTCTCTCTCTCTCTCTCTCTCTCTCTCTCTCTCTCTCTCTCTCTCTCTCTCTCTCTCTCTCTCTCTCTCTCGCTCTCTCGCTCTCTCGCTCTCTCCCTCTCTCTCTTCCTTCCTCCTTAGCTCGCTCCTTTCCTCTTTTTCTCTCTCCCTTTCCCTCTCCAACACACACATTCTAACACTCTCTGACCTTTGGAAAGAATTCTTGATGTGTTTTTGTCATGCAATATCTCCCTCTCCAAATTTTTTTATTGCTATAATTAAATAATTTCTCCCCCTCCCTTCCTCTGTCTTTCTCTCTCTTGGTGCCTTTGTGCTTTGAAACTTTCTTTTAATTTGTAATTCAGTCATTTTTTCCTCTTTCTCTTCTTCTTTCTTTCCTTTCTCTTCTCTCCCTCCTTTCTTTATCTCCCTTTACTCTTTTCCTTTCCCCCTTTCCCTCCCCTCCTCCTCCTTTCTTGCCTCTTTCTCTCCCCTCCCCCTCTCCCTCCCTCCCCTTTTTCCTTACTCCATTTCTCTGCCCCCCCCTCATTTCTTCTCTTTTTCTCTCCCATTCCTTCTTCCTTCTCTCCCATTCCTTCTTCCTTCTCTCCTCACCTCCCCCCTTCCTTCTCTCTTTCCCTCCTTCTTTCTTTCTGCTCCCTTCCTCCTTCCTTCCTTCCCACCCTGCCTCTCTCTTTCTCTTTCTCTCTCTCTCTCTCTCTCTCTCTCTCTCTCTCGCTCTCGCTCTCGCTCTCGCTCTCGCTCTCGCTCTCGCTCTCGCTCTCGCTCTCGCTCTCGCTCTCGCTCTCGCTCTCGCTCTCGCTCTCGCTCTCGCTCTCGCTCTCGCTCTCGCTCTCGCTCTCGCTCTCGCTCTCGCTCTCGCTCTCGCTCTCGCTCTCGCTCTCGCTCTCGCTCTCGCTCTCGCTCTCGCTCTCGCTCTCTATCTCTATCTCTATCTCTATCTCTATCTCTATCTCTATCTCTATCTCTATCTCTATCTCTATCTCTCTCTCTCTCTCTCTCTCTCTCTCTCTCTCTCTCTCTCTCTCTCCCTCTTTCCCTCTTTGTATGTGTGTATGTACGTATATACACACGCCCCTACCCTGCACACCTCCCTCCGTTCCAGGCGAACACTTCCACGCCCCCTCTGAGCCTGGGTCGCCTCCCGTGACCTTAAGATATATGATAAATTCCTCCAAGGACCTTTGAAAGACATTATCATAGTCTCCCTGAACATCCTGTTTCCTATCAGTACGGGCCTTCAGTACGAACGATCTAATGCATGAATAAAAAACAGGAATAAGTGAAACAAAAGAAAAGGAAAAAAGAGAGAACGGCGTAATGAAACGAGTGATAACTTTTTTTTTTCTCCGTGATATTTTTTTTTTCTCCTGATGAACATGCAATGAACATGCAATACTTTCAAGAAATATATTATCGAGGAATCACCTTTTATAAATCCAGGGCAGGCGAGTAAATCTTGGTGCGATAACGTCATGGCTGTCAATCGTGTTCGTGTTATAGATAAATCATTTTCGTGTAATTCATTGTTTGCCGGTAAGTTTAGAAACTGGTTAGAATTGGTAAGGATATAAGCTCAGTTCGAGGAATATTTGCCTCATAAATGCAGGAATTTGTCGGGAACAGGATTATTGACGATTGTATGATTCATTGTAATCTATAAGATATCTAATCTTTCCCTCCCACCTCTCTCACTCCTTCTCTCTCTCGTTTTCACTCTCTCTCTCTCTCTCTCTCTCTCTCTCTCTCTCTCTCTCTCTCTCTCTCTCTCTCTCTCTCTGTCTCTCTCTCTCTCTCATCCTTTCCTTTCTCTCTCTCTCCTCTTC
>NC_061838.1:12595923-12603423 GCF_019202785.1 Penaeus chinensis | reverse complement strand
AAGACCCCATAAACAACACGCGAAAAGACGAGGAACTGCCGCTCTGTCTCGAGAGCCGGGATCCAGGTACGTGGCACCATGTGCAGAAAGTGACAAAGTAAGCAGTTTAGGAGTAGTTTTGAGTAGTACATGGCAGACAGATCGGTGCTTGAACAAAGGGGAAGACTTGGGCTATATATAACACAACAACTATAGCAACTACAGTAAACTTGGCAGCTGACGTAAGCTTCTGGAAGTTCACGTTCTTCTACCGTCCTTTTATTGGTCACGGGCCCCGCCTGGAATGGGTTGCTAGCTATGCAATATTCGCAGCAACGAGGCCCTTCAGAGTGCACCCTCGCCATGACAATGAGTTATATGGAAGGGAAATAGAGTAAAATTAATTTCTCACTTTAATTTTAGAGCAACCTCCATGCATATTCGTAACAAAAAGGCTGCATGATATTAAAACTGACTCAGACCACTAGTTTTTGAGCGGTAGAGTATGTCGGGGCCATCAATCTGCTTTTATCTAATGCCTCCTTTTTTTTTTCTTTTTTACTTCCTCTTCGTTTCTCCTGTTTGTTAACACTCGATTTCCTTTGGCAAGTTTTATTCGCCTGTTCGCGCATTCTTCCCCTCCTTATTGTTTTCGTCCTTTCCTGGAATACATGTCTTCTTTCTGCTCCCCCCCCCCCCCCATCTCTCTCTCTCTCTGGTCTGTATCTGTCTGTGTGTCTGCCTGTCTCCTTTTCTTATTTTTTCCTCCATTTCCCCTCTCACCTCTTCCTCTCATACTCCCCTTCCTCTTTATTCTCTATTCGCCTCCCTCTCACCCCCTTCCCCCCTCCTCTCCTCTCGTCTCTCATAGATTCACTCATACAACTTTCCCCCTTAGATGTAATGATGTCACTACAATCCCTGACATACGGGACTTCAATATTTACTCGATGACACTTCGAACTCACACCGGTTCGAGAGCCGGAATTAACTAGCCGATTCATCAGTCGCAGATGGCTCGAACACGTCAATTATTTTCAGGTTGTGAAGTTGTTACTCTCTCTCTCTCTCTCTCTCTCTCTCTCTCTCTCTCTCTCTCTCTCTCTCTCTCTCTCTCTCTCTCTCTCTCTCTCTCTCTCTCTCTCTCTCTCTCTCTCTCTCTCTCTCTCTCTCTCTCTCTCCTTCTCTCTCACTGCATTACTTAAGATACACAAATGTAAACACATAAACACGTGGATCTAAACGGATATATATATATATTTTCCACCCCCCACACACACACACAAAGAAATCAATATTCAACACACAATCTCCTTCCACGATTATTAAAAATTGCAAAAAATAAAATCATCAAATTAATCAAAGCAAACTGCAATTCGAAACCAAAACCTGTCACGAAATTCAGCTCACTCGCAAACAACAAGTCAAAAGTTTCAACATTGTCTATATGCCGATGGCCAGTTTGCACGGGGCCGGCGATGTGTTAGATCCACCCAAAGGGACAGAGGTTTATTAAATCACATAAATGACATTGGTAAAAAAAGAGAGAGAGAGAGAGAGAGAGAGAGAGAGAGAGAGAGAGAGAGAGAGAGAGAGAGAGAGAGAGAGAGAGAGAGAGAGAGAGAGAGAGAGAGAGAGAGAGAGAGAGGACTAATAAAATCATTCCCAAATAAACCATCGACTCCTCTTATCGGTAACTGACAAATAACCATAACAACTCGTTTACACAAACCCTGACCTCTCTGGATCATAAATCTACACTTTCTACCTCCAAAACTCTTACCTTAATCTACCGCCATCAATCCTAACATACCCCACATGTCTACTCAATTCCCATTCGTTACCACAGTCTTACTCTCAATTTTCCTTTGCACGATCCCAAAATCTGCAAATAATCTCCCTCATCACGCTTTAGGCCTACTCTACCCGACACGCAACACTGTGCCACAAATCTACTCAGCCTAAAAGTTATTCTAACGTCTAATACGTAAAATCTACCGATCTCGATGCTTATCTTAAATCCTAATCTATTGTAAATATATATAAAAATAATACTCTTAATGAATCTACTTGTTTTCGGAAAACCAATCAACTAATTAACGTGGCTGATTAAAGAAGCTCCTTCCGCACGTAAGGTAATAATAATAACAAAAACAACAAAAAACATGTTGTAACCACAACAAAGGTACCATCAAAACAGCAACAACAAAACGATAATGATGTTGGTGATAATAATAATAATTGTAATAGTATCAACAATAACAATGTAACAGGAATAGTAATAATAATAATAATAATAATGATAATAATAATAATAATGATAATGATAGTAATAACAATAACAATAGTAAGAGTAATAATAATAATAATAATAATAATAATAATAATAATAATGATAATAATAATAACAATATTAACAACAACAACAACAATAATAATAATAATAATGGCAGTAACAATAACAATAACAATAATAATATCAATAATAACAGCAATAACAATGATAATACAATAATATCCATCGGCAACTTCGACAACATCTTCAAAGAATAGAAGTAAAAAAAAAAAAAGAAAGAAAAAAAAAAAAGAGCGCAGCGCAGAGGCGGGCGTTTGAAGGGCCATTTTGAATCCTCTACGGCCCGGAAATCTTAATTGTTTTTCCCTTTCATCTTCGGCAAAAGCTCATTAAAACTTTTGAAACTATTATTTCCCTTTGGAGATTATTGGATTCGCTATTTCTTTTGCACTTTAAGAATCGTGTGGAATGTATGAAGGACGCGTGAATACCAACACAAAACACCTATGATAAAAAAAAAAACTATAAATACACGCACACGCACACGCACACAATACCCCAAAACCACAAACAAGTCAGAGCACACACACACAATAATAATATCAACTGTACTCCCTCCAATCACGTCGTGGCTTAGCACTGGCTTGCCCCCCGCGTAATAACACGCTCCGAGACCGACCACTCGCGCCCCAAGAACTGAAGTCAGCCGTGAGAAAAGGGAGCTTGAAATAAGGGAGATTATGAGCCTGCTTTGCGTTACAGTGCGATGGGGGGGGGGTAGGAGAGGGGGGGGGCAGGGGTGAATGGGGGAAAGGGAAGGGGGGGTAGGGTGAGAAGGGAGAAAAGGGAGGGGGGGAAGGGTGAGTGGGAGAAAGGGAGAAAAGGGTGAGGGGGAGAAAGGGAGAAAGGGAGAAAAGGTTGAGTGGGAAAAGGGAGAAATGAGTGAGGGGGAGAAAGGGAGAAAGGGAGAAAAGGTTGAGTGGGAAAAGGGAGAAATGAGTGAGGGGGAGAGGGGGAGAAAGGGGAAAAGGGGTGAGAGGGGGGACAGGGTGAGTGGGGGAAGGAGGAAGATGGAAGAGGAGGAAGCTGGACAGGTGGGAAGCGGGTGGGAACGGAGAGAGAGTAAGTATGGAAGGATAGGAGATATGATGATAAAGATTTAAAAAGGATAAAAACGATAACGAAGATGAGGATAACGCCGATGGCCAAGAGGCTCCTGTAATCTATCTAATCTATCGAGTACCTTTTGACTGCCTGCTACTGACGTAATGACTGCGAAATGCTAGATTTCTCCGATTATTCATTTAAAACAAAATTTCCGGGTAGTCCTTGCCAGAAAGAGTCCCTTTTCGATAGACATATAAGGAAAAAAGGTGTTTTAGTAAATCTAGTTTGTGAGATGTCGTGTGACTAAGTGTATAGTATCATATTCTTATTTGTTCGTGCCATGGCGATACTTTTCCGTTTGTTTCGTCTATTATATTATTTTCGTATGGCATGCAATCATCCCAATATCTTTGTCTTAATTATTCATATAAAATGCAAATTGCGATGAGAGGAAGGGCAGCCGGACAACAATAACGCTTTCATTTGACGTGGAAGAAAATATCCAAATGCAATGAAAAAAAGAGTGCTAACAATAAAATAACAAAAATACCAACACGAAAAATGGAAACACACGAGTCAGCTGTTTTCCCGCCAAAAAATCTGTCCGATTCGTCTGTTCCTAAAATCGTATGACTGTTTTCTCAAGGCTGTTTGGTCTAGCGTCGTCTTTCTCAAAATACTGTGGTGGAAGAGTTTACTCATGTTACTGACAACAACAGCAACAACAAAAATATGTCGAGCGTATCTTTATGTAGAATAAATGGTATTCATTATTACGTCAACAGATTCAAACAATGTAATCATAACTTGTCTCGTAGTTTTCAATATATAAGCTTAGCTTACGCTCTCGTTATCTCCGAAAAAATGCTATTACGAATATTGCTGATAAAGGCACAAAAAAGTGTATCAAACAAAATATACAAGTTTTACCTCAAAATGATATACACTCCCGCACAGGAAACACGAGTGTTGCCATCACATGATACAAAAATAAGATAAGATCATCGTTTCATCGTTTTTTTTTATTTATTTTTTTTTTTTTTAACACAATATATCCGACTACACGTAAAAAACACAAACACACACACACTAATGTACTTTCAGAAAAATAAAAATATTATCCGTGAAATCCAGCACTCCCTACAATCCCGTCGACAACAGGCAATCAGGTGTCGCCTTCCAAAAATAGATTAGGCACCAGGTGTACGGAGGAGGGTTTCGAGTCTTTCGACGGATTAAAAAAAAAAAAAAAAAAAAAAAAAAAAAAAAAAAAAAAAAAAAAAAAAAAATAATAAACAAGGGAATCCACAACACAATTAAAAAAACGTTACAGGAGGTAGCGATTTCCAGACAAGTGCCACGGGAGTGCCGAGAACGACCATATAAAACTCCGCAGAGATGGCACTTAGGCACGAATCGAACGGTGGTGCCACATGCCTGCTGTGTCGCTCCTCGTTACATAGATGGCGCGCGCTTCTAGTACCAAGGACATCAACTTTAGAGACAACTTGACAGATGGCTTGATAAACAACTTGATAGATAACGGTGCACGTCAGTTCCAAGGGCGTAGCAGCTGATTCATACAACAGCAAGGGCAGAAGGGGGACACGAGGGAGGGAGGGAGGGAGGGAGAGAGAGAGAGAGAGAGAGAGAGAGAGAGAGAGAGAGAGAGAGAGAGAGAGAGAGAGAGAGAGAGAGAGAGAGAGAGAGAGAGAAAGGAGAGAGAAAGAGAGAGAAAGGGAGAGAGAAAGAGAGAGAAAGAGAGAGAAAGGGAGAGAGAGAGAGAAAGGAGAGAGAGAGAGAGGGAGAGAGAGAGAGAGAGAGAGAGAGAGAGAGAGAGAGAGAGAGAGAGAGAGAGAGAGAGGGAGAGAGAGAGAGAGAGAGAGAGAGAGAGAGAGAGAGAGAGAGGAGAGAGAGAGAGAGAGGAGAGAGAGAGAGAGAGAGAGAGAGAGAGAGAGAGAGAGAGGGAGAGAGAGAGAGAGAGAGAGAGAGAGAGAGAGAGAGAGAGAGAGAGAGAGAGAGAGGGAGAGAGAGAGAGAGAGGAGAGAGAGAGAGAGAGAGAGAGAGAGAGAGAGAGAGAGAGAGAGAGAGAGAGAGAGAGAGAGAGAGAGAGAGAGAGAGAGAGAGAGAGAGAGAGAGAGAGAGAAAGAGAAAAGAAACTAGAAGTTATATATATATTTTTTCTTTTCTTTTCGGAGAAAGGAGAAAGAGAAAATTGTATCACCTACATAATCTCACTAAATTCCGCGGAGTTAAAGTTTGCCTTCCTAACAAACACTTACAAAAAGAGTTAACTGCGGAAAGAATGGCAAGAGGAACGAGCAAACACATTTTTTATAAAGTTTCCACTTGCGAAGAAGGATTAAACTTACGACTTGGACGAAGAAAAAAAAATGTGTATGTGTGCGCGCGTGTGTATGTAAGTATGTCACATCTATATGTGCATATGTACACAAGTACATACATACATGAATGCACAAATACGTACGCAACACACACACACAACACACACACACACACACACACACACACACACACACACACAGATAATACGGTACACATATGCACTGCAGCCAATTTCAAAATACAAATAAAGGACAATTTAGATTGCTGGAAGATTGGATTACGTAAAAGGCTGATTATCTAATCCAATCAGGTGTCTGGGAGCTGCCTCGCTCGTCTAGAGAAACGAGTGACGATCGAATGGAAATTAACGTAAACCGAGAGAAAACGCAAAAAATAGGATACAGAGAAGGGATAACGAGAGAGAGAGAGAGAGAGAGAGAGAGAGAGAGAGAGAGAGAGAGAGAGAGAGAGAGAGAGAGAGAGAGAGAGAGAGAGATAGTGAAAGAGTGAAAGAGTGATAAAGAGTGATAAAGAGTGATAAAGAGAGAAAGAGAGAAAGCGAGAAAGAGAGAAAGAGGAAGAGATAAAGAGAGAAAAGAGAGAAAGAGAGAAAGAGAGAAAGAGAGAAAGAGCAAACTAGTGACCCGACAGGCACAGAGTATTATTGGCTCGCAGGTGGGAGCATCCTAAGGGCCGTCCTCAGATCTCCTCAAGATTCCTCGTGGATCCAATTTTTTTCTAGTGACCTTTTTTTCCCCCTTTTTTTCCTTTCTCTTGACATATATTTTGTTCTATTACTCAGGACTGAACGTCTGTCTGTCTGTCTGTCTGTCTGTCTGTCTGTCTGTCTGTCTGTCTGTCTGTCTGTCTGTCTGTCTGTCTGTCTGTTTGTCTGTCCGTCTGTCTTGGTCTTTCTCTCTATCTATTTGTATGTGTGTGTGTGTGTGTGTGTGTGTGTGTATGTGTATATATATAGTATGTATGTATGTATGTATGTATGTATGTATGTATGTATGTATGTATGTATGTATGTATGTATGTATGTATGTATGTATGTATGTATGTGTATGTGTATGTATGTGTATGTATATGTATATGTATATGTATATGTATATGTATATGTATATGTATATGTATATGTATATGTATATGTATATGTGTATGTGTATGTGTATGTGTATGTGTATGTATATGAATATGAATATGAATATGAATATGAATATGAATATGTATATGTATATGTATAAGTATAAGTATATGTATATTCATATATATATGTATATATACATATATATACATACATATATATATATATATATATATATATATATATATATATATATATATAGATATATGACGCGGAAGCAGGGGAGCCGCGTCACCGAGAAGGGGCAAAGGCAGACCCGCGCCGGCCACTCGGACACCCGCGCGGGAGGCCGAGGGCGCCCGGGCGTGAGGAGAGCCGGGATGAGCCGGGAGCCAAGACCAATTACCAAGGGCTCTGGTCTGGATCTCCCTCGCCACGCTTCACTCGGGCCAGACGCCATTAGCGTGACACGGGGGAGGGAGGGGGGGGGGGGAGAGTGGGTAGGTGTGTTTCTGTAATAGATTTTCTTTCGCGATGTTAATCGTCTTTCTTTCTTTCCCCTTCTCGTGTTTTGTTTTTTTCGTTCTTTGCCTCTGTCTATCTATCTATTAATTTAGCAATTTATCTCTCTGTCTCTGCCACTGCCTCTCTCTTTCTCTCTATGTCTCTCTCTCTCTCTCTCTCT
>NC_061838.1:12585923-12588423 GCF_019202785.1 Penaeus chinensis | reverse complement strand
AGATGACAGCAGTTTTCGCACTCTCCAAGCATAGAGTAAACAGTTAAAATAATAATAATAATAATTGTGACAATGATGAAGAACATAATGATGGTACTGATGATGTTGGTAGTGATAGTGTTGTTGGTATTGTTGATGACGTCATTTATGATGATTGATTGATGATGATGATGATGATGATGATGATGATGATGATGGTGATGATGATGGTGGTGATGGTGGTGATGGTGATGATGGTGGTGATGATGGTGATTGTGATGATGATGGTGATGATGATGATGATGATGGTGATGATAGTGTTGGTGATGATGATGGTGTTGGTGATGATGATGGTGATGATGATAGTGTTGGTGATGGTGATGATGATGGTGTTGGTGATGATGATGGTGATGATGATGGTGATGGTGATGATCCTTATGCTCCATATTTCGGTAATTCTCTTGATTGTTTTTAAATTCTCCTCTACTTCCTTTCCTCCATTTCCCCCACTTCCACTCTTCCTTTGATCTCCATAAACTTGGAACTTGTTTTGTCCTCACAACGCAAGGGGTTGGAACCAGCAATATCTCTGTTCTGCCTTATCTTTCTCCTCTTTCGCTTTCTTTGTTTGTTTTCCCTTTCTTCTCCACTTATTCATATGTCCGTCGCTTGCTCTCTCTCTCTCTCACTCTCTTTCTTTCTCTTTCTCTTTCTATTTGTCATTCTATTTGCAACATTTCAAGATATTTTTCTTGCAACGAGAAGCACGTCCCCCCCCCCCTCTCTCTCTCTCTCTCTTTCATTTTCTCTCTCTCTCTCTTTATCTCTCATTCTCTCACTCTCACTCTCACGCTCTCTCTCTCTCTCTCTCTCTTTCTCTCTCTCTCTCATTCTCTCTCTCTCTCATTCTCTCTCTCTCTCATTCTCTCTCTCTCTCTCTCTCTCTCTCTCTCTCTCTCTCTCTCATTCTCTCTCTCTCTCTCATTCTCTCTCTCTCTCTCATTCTCTCTCTCTCTCATTCTCTCTCTCTCTCTCATTCTCTCTCTCTCTCTCTCTCATTCTCTCTCTCATTTTCCCTCTCTCATTCTCTCTCTCTCTCTCTTTAACTCTCTCTCATTCTCTCTCTCTCTCTCGCATTCTCTCTCTCTCTCACTCTCTCTCTCTCTCTCATTATCTCTCTTTCTCTCTCTCTCATTATCTCTCTTTCTCTCTCTCTCATTATCTCTCTTTCTCTCTCTCTCATTATCTCTCTTTCTCTCTCTCTCATTATCTCTCTTTCTCTCTCTCTCATTATCTCTCTTTCTCTCTCTCTCATTATCTCTCTCTCTCTCTCATTATCTCTCTTTCTCTCTCTCTCTCATTATCTCTCTTTCTCTCTCTCTCATCATCATCACCTCTCTCTCTCTCTCTCTCTCTCTCTCTCTCTCTCTCTCTCTCTCTCTCTCTCTCTCTCTCTCTCTCTCTCTCTCTCCCTCTCTCATTATCTCCCTCTCTCATTATCTCCCTCTCTCATTATCTCCCTCTCTCATTATCTCCCTCTCTCATTATCTCCCTCTCTCATTATCTCCCTCTCTCTTTCTCTCTCCCTCTCTCATTCTCTCCCTCTCTCTTTCTCTCTCCCTCTCTCATTATCTCCCTCTCTCTTTCTCTCTCCCTCTCTCATTCTCTCTCTCTCTCTCTTTCTCTCTCTCTCTCTTTCTCTCTCCCTCTCTCTCTCCCTCTCTCATTCTATCTCTCTCTCTTTCTCTCTCCACGCCCAAAATATCAGCAGCGAATATCTGTTCGTAAGGTCGACAATCCCATTACCTGAGCCATCAAAATCAGCCTCCTGTGATGAGAAACAATATCTAAACGTCCCGGCAGCCTGCCTGTGACAAATGAATTATGCATGAAACGTATGTCTGTTGTCTATAGATATGGCTAAACATGTGAGGTCCGGAATTACAAGAAGAATGCGAGAAATTCTGGCATGGAAGGATTGTCTCGGGAAATAAAATACCATAGAAAGAAGAAAGAAGAAAGAAGAAAAGAAGAAAAGAAAAACACAGGAGACAAAGCAGAATAATACACAAAAGCAGAAGAACAATCCTCCCAAAACTGCGAGATTAAAAACAAGAAAAACACATAGAAGGAAAAAGAGAGAGAGGGAAAAAAAAAAAAGGCCACAAGCCTGAGGCTGAGGCGAGTCCACAGGCAGTGAGACCTTCATCAACTTTTATGGAGGTCGACCTTCAAGCACAGGAAGAAGAAAAAAGGAATAAAATGCCACTTAAACGACCGAATCAATTAAATGCAAGATGGGGGCGTGTAAATTTCTTATAAAGAATTGAGCGGGGGTAGAGGAGGAGGGAGTACGAAAGGAAGACAGTAAAGGGGGGAAGGAAGGAAGGAAGGAGGAAAGAGGTAGAGATATAGAGTTAAAATGGGAGAAAGATGGGAAAGGGGAGGAGGAGGAGGAGGAGGAGGAGGAGGAGGAGGAGGAGGAGGAGGGGGAGGGAGGATGGGAGGGAGGATGGGAGGG
>NC_061838.1:12575923-12580923 GCF_019202785.1 Penaeus chinensis | reverse complement strand
GCGTCTTGATGTATTGATATCCTATACGTAGCCTGGTTAGTGTAACCTGCTATCTCCGAGACAGTCCATTATAGGCTTTATATGTTCTATCCATATCTCAGCAACGCTTTCATAATGCCAGATGGTACCATATTCTTTTTATATCAGTTTATCTGGCCTTTATAATCTCGAAGACAGCTGAAAACATGCTTTTATTTGTTTAAGAGACAATGGTACCGGATAGTATGATTTTTCAAGGAAAAGAGCTAGTTCTGCTAACTGATCCACCTTGTCACAGGTTGATATTCCTATATGAGAGGGTTTCCAGTATAGTGATACTTCTATACCCTGCTCTGAGATTTGGTGTAGGATATTCCTAGTTACCATGTTTCCTGTAGTAAATGCATTGAGTCTATAGAGTGCACCTTGGCTGTCAGAGAAGACAGTTGAGTATCGCTGCTGCTCACTACCTTTTTTTGATGAAACGGTATAAAGCCACTGACTCGACTTCAGCTGTGCTTGTCCAGTTGGAAATTCGCACACTTTCTTTAAGAGCAATATCAGAAATTAACACATCAATCCCAGCTGCTCATGAGGATCAGTAGAGGCATCACAGTAGATTGCAAGGGGGGGGGGGGGGGGGTACAATGAGGGAGATAGAGAATATAATATATACATTTCAAGTAATAGCCTTTTAATTCTGTTATTGAAGTCATGGATTTAGGCCCTATTGATTTGTCAATATGAACATATACATGTGATCTGTGCCATGCTGCAGTAAGTGGTGCTTCTGGGATGTTAATAGCATCAATGTTCCACGCACTGAAGCTGAGAATAATTTAGGCAGTTTTGGCCTTCCACTCTAGGTTTAACTGTATCAGACTGGAGTATCGAGGGCGCCGGGTATGCCTAACTCTAAAATTAACCTCGTTAGACAAAGCAAGTGTGATGCGACTATGAACTGACGGGAGGTCTAGCTCTTTCCTCAGGAGAAAAACTTTCGTAGTCATTGGGAAACCAAGAAAGATTCTCATGGCCTTGTTTTGCAAGTCTTTAAAGGGTTTGAGACTATTCTGTGGCAACATACCAAGAACCGGGCTCGCACAGTCATGACCTAACAAGGCAAATATACATCAACCTTAGGACTCTCAGGGAGGCATCTATGTATCTGTTACTTATGCTTTAAACGTTCCAAGCAACGTTCCCTGAAGTTTTGAACAATTTCTCGTGTGAAGCCAGAACTGCGGGACATGACATTTATAGGTGCCAGTTTTTGCAATAACTTGTCCACCTAACCTTGGAATGTAGCACACCTTTTGCTGAACCTCTGAAGAACATGTTCCCCCTATTAAGGACCTGAATGAGAATGTCATCAGCAGAGGATGTGATGTTGCATAGGGCTCCTAACTCACTGTTAAACTTGAAAAGAGAGAAAAATAGAGAGAGAGAGAGAGAGAGAGAGAGAGAGAGAGAGAGAGAGAGAGAGAGAGAGAGAGAGAGAGAGAGAGAGAGAGAGAGAGAGAGAGAGAGAGAGACCCAGCAAGACAATAAGCAAAAGGAGAGGCAAGAGAAACGGAGATAAATAGAAAAAATGAAACCCTAAATAAAGATGCAAAGTACTAGAAGCAGCCCGGTCGGCCTCTAGTGCAAGCAAACAGACCAAGAATCACCGCCAAATAGTCCCAAGCACAAGCACGGGTCAGCATTCCCTCGCTCTTTCTTTCCTCTTTCCCGCCAAATCCAATTTTCTCTCTTGCTTGGGCAGTTCTCTTCATTTCCTTTCCCCTCTTTTCCCCTTACACCGACTCTGAAACAGCGACACAGCCGAGCGGAAGAGAAGCGGCTCGTGGTCTTCAATAGGCTGCGTGAGAATTAGCCGGGTGTTTGGGGAAGGGGGGGGGGGTCAGCTCTTGCTCGGCTGAGGTCGTCTGAAATCACCCCCCCCCCCCCTGCCAAAAAAAAAAAGGAGTACGAGGTCTTTGGGCCGTCCGAGCCGGGCGAAGTACTGCCGGCGTTGTCTCCTGACCCTCGCTCAACAGGTGGGCGCATTTTATAGGCCTTTCTGTCTTCATCTAGCGCTTCCGTCCGGCTTCCAGCGTCTCTCCCCTCTTCGGGCGACCGCCTTTAGGAAAAGAGGGAGGGTGGGAGGGAGGGAGGAAAAGAGGGAGGGTGGGAGGGAGGGAGGGAGGGAGGGAGGAAAAGAGGGAGGGTGGGAGGGAGGGAGGAAAAGAGGGAGGGTGGGAGGGTGGGAGGGTGGGAGGGTGGGAGGGTGGGAGGGTGGGAGGGTGGGAGGGTGGGAGGGTGGGAGGGTGGGAGGGTGGGAGGGTGGGAGGGTGGGAGGGTGGGAGGGTGGGAGGGTGGGAGGGAGGGAGGAAAAGAGGGAGGGTGGGAGGGAGGGAGGGAGGGAGGGAGGGAGGGAGGGAGGGAGGGAGGGAGGGAGGGAGGGAGGGAGGGAGGGAGGGAGGGAGGGAGGGAGGGAGGGAGGGAGGGAGGGAGGGAGGGAGGGAGGGAGGGAGGGAGGGAGGAAAAGAGGGAGGGTGGGAGGGTGGGAGGGAGGGAGGAAAAGAGGGAGGGTGGGAGGGTGGGAGGGTGGGAGGGAGGGAGGGAGGAAAAGAGGGAGGGTGGGAGGGTGGGAGGGTGGGAGGGTGGGAGGGTGGGAGGGTGGGAGGGTGGGAGGGTGGGAGGGAGGGAGGAAAAGAGGGAGGGTGGGAGGGTGGGAGGGTGGGAGGGTGGGAGGGTGGGAGGGTGGGAGGGTGGGAGGGTGGGAGGGTGGGAGGGTGGGAGGGTGGGAGGGTGGGAGGGAGGGAGGAAAAGAGGGAGGGTGGGAGGGTGGGAGGGTGGGAGGGTGGGAGGGTGGGAGGGTGGGAGGGTGGGAGGGTGGGAGGGTGGGAGGGTGGGAGGGTGGGAGGGTGGGAGGGTGGGAGGGTGGGAGGGTGGGAGGGTGGGAGGGTGGGAGGGTGGGAGGGTGGGAGGGAGGGAGGGAGGGAGGGAGGGAGGAAAAGAGGGAGGGTGGGAGGGTGGGAGGGTGGGAGGGTGGGAGGGAGGGAGGAAAAGAGGGAGGGTGGGAGGGTGGGATGGGAGGGAGGGGGATGGGATTGGATTTGGAGGTGAGACGTAGTGAATAGAAAGTAGAAATATTTTTTTAAATATATATAAAATAAATAAAAAGACACATAAAACAAACAAGGGAAAGTAAAAGAACGAATACAGCAAAAGAAAAAAAAAAAAAAAAAAAAAAAAAAAAAAAAAATATATATATATATATATATATATATATATATATTTATATATATATATATATATGAAACAAGCGAGACAGAAAAAAAACAAAAAAAAGGGTACAGAAAATACCAAGAAAATACCATCCTTTATGCAACCCACATCCGCCGCTGCAACATAACGAACAAGAACCGGAGGACATTCGGAATAGAACAGATGAAGTTGCAACGGGAGAGAGGAAGCTGGCGAGCGAAATGTAGCGTGGAGGACCCGGATGCAGGAGGGGGGGGGGGGGGGGGGGGGAGAAGGTCGGCCGAAAGAGGATTATGTAATAATGATTAACAATAATAATAATAATAATAATAATAATAATAATAATAATAATAATAATAATGATAATAACAATAACGATAATGATAATGATGATGATGAGAGCGAAGGTAACGAAAACAACTTAATAAAAAAGAAAGACAGGTAGAAAAAATGAAGAAGAAGAAGAAGAAGAAAACAGGAAAAGAAAAGAAAAAAAAAATACCCCGAAAATATAAGCCGCCTCCCTAGAAAATCAAACATAAATAAATAAACAAATAAAATAAAATAAATATACAAATAAAATATTAGTAAGAACAAATAGTTCATAACCAACATAAATATATAAAAAGCCAGCAATAACAATAAACTATAATAAAAATCAACCAGTAAACAAAATATAACACTCACAACAACAACAAACAAACGCAAGGAAAAACATATAAATAATACTAATAAACAAATCCAGAAACCGAATAACTGTAGTGTCCCCCCCCCCTCCCGGCCCGTGATGCTCCAAGGCCCAGCGTCATTGTGTGTAGATTACCTCCCTCGTCCATCGTGTCTACCGTGCCCGTTAAGCTCAAATTGCATCGTTAATCGCTTGCATTTCCGACGGTATTGCATGTCTGTGTGCTGTCTCCTCTCCTCGTCTGACTTGGATTTGTCTGTTTGCCCATTTGCATCATCTTTGACTTTTTTGGTTATTTTTTTTATTTGCTTTTTGTCTTCCTTGTGTATATATGTTCTTTGTGATTGACATTGTCTGTCTGTGTGTGTCCAGATGCGAGTCTTTATGTCTCTAAATTGGAATGTTCTGTTTACAATTTTTAAAGTATTTTCACGGCGTGCGTTAAACTAGGCAAAATATATTTGTTTTTCAACAGCTTGCAGTGTATGTGTAGTGCATTTTTAACAGGCAGGTAAACATTTCCGCGAATTTCACATGCCCTTAAAACTTTTTTGAGAATGACAGAGTAAACGGAGGTAAAGAGCAGAGAGAGAGAGACGAGGAGGTAAAGGGCAGAAAGAGAGAGAGAGAAGAAGTAAAGAGCAGAAAGAGAGAGAAGTAAAGAGCAGAAAGAGAGAGAAGAGGAAATGAAGAGAAGAAAGAGAGAGACGAGAAAATCGAGAGACGAA
This sequence comes from Penaeus chinensis, assembly GCF_019202785.1. Lineage (NCBI taxonomy): Eukaryota > Metazoa > Arthropoda > Malacostraca > Decapoda > Penaeidae > Penaeus > Penaeus chinensis. Next base: position 12,576,276 of record NC_061838.1, on the reverse strand, counting down.
CGAGGGAAAAGAGGAAGGAAATCGAAGAAAGACATGAAAGAGAAGGCCAAGAGAAGAAAAACAGAAAAGAGAAGATAGAGAGAAGAGGGGAAAAGAGCGACTCCCGCCAACCAGTCAGATGATTCCAGCTAATATGTCACAGCCTCACCAAAACAACGTTACACATTCCCCCTCTCCCGGTCAAAATACACCCGCGACGCCCCTGCCACTGCAACGTGCCTCAACATTGCAAAAATATCATCACTTTTGCAAGACCCCAATCCCGTGAACCCGCCGTGCCGCTTGCCCAACGTTCGCGCAGCCGGCACTCGCGACGATTTGCCTGACGCTGGTCCTGACTCGAAACGTCCACC
>NC_061838.1:12560923-12568423 GCF_019202785.1 Penaeus chinensis | reverse complement strand
TCCAAGCGAAGCCCCATTTCATATCTTCAGTGTGCACTTCGGAAACAGGATAAATAAATCCTTCCATAATAAAATGGTAAAAAAAAAACATTACTCAGTTAGTAATAAATTCATAAGCTGTTAGTATGAAACCAGTAGCATAAATAACGTTGATGAATATCTTATAATCAGTCAATCTCGCGTAATCGCATTTGATTCTCAACCTTAAAATGGGTGGAGATGGCATTCAAAGAATATTAATGGGACTTATTCAAGGACCAAAGAACGGCTGCACCTTTGGTCTCATTAATTAAAGGTGATGAAAACAGCTGGGGAAAAATGCTGACTAAGACTCAAATATCACGTAATGATGACGACACAGGTCAAAACAGCTCACCAATTCAGCGATGTAGGTTTGCGAGTAAGTGAAATGCGACGTATGTATCCCGTAGAGTTAATGCTATCACAAACCATTTTATTAATACTGACCATATGATCAATGAAACCGAATAACATTTGTAAAACTGCTATTGCAACTAACAGTAGCAATAACAACTGCAGGAGCAGAAACAACAACAGCAACAACAACAACAAAAGAATAACATAAGAGACAGAGATAAATTAATATTCCCTACATCCTCCGGCGCTCCTCATCAGCAGCAATAAAATCCGGTTATAACGAACTGCGACAAGCGTCTTGCCGTCTTTGATGCGTAGATCACGTACACACACAACTCTTCTGTTATATTTCAACGGAAAAAAACAGAAGAGGCACTAAAATCTACCATTTCCTGAAAATGAAACTACTTCTTTATGTCACCATCACCCAGTCCAAATGTTAGCAGGACGAAAGCGTAAAGAAAATATCTTTGACACTCAACCTCTTGCTGTGTATCTTTACGTCTTTTTTTCTTTAATCATAGTGCTACTTTCTTATATTTTTAGTATAACATCGGAAGAAATGTAGGGAGTGAGTAAGTAAATGATGAGGAAAGGAAAGTGGCAGAGAACGAGAAAGAAAGAAAGAGTGAAATGGAGAGAGAGAGAGAGAGAGAGAGAGAGAGAGAGAGAGAGAGAGAGAGAGAGAGAGAGAGAGTGAGAGAGAGAGAGAGAGAGAGAGAGAGAGAGAGAGAGAGAGAGAGAGAGAGAGAGAGAGAGAGAGAGAGAGAGAGAGAGAGAGAGAGAGAGAGAGAGAGAGAGAGAGAGAGAGAGAGAGAGAGAGAGAGAGAGAGAGAGAGAGAGAGAGAGAGAGAGAGAGAGAGAGAGAGAGAGAGAGAGGGAGAGAGAGAGAGAGAGAGACATGGAGACAGAGAGAGAGAGAGAGAGTGAGAGAGAGAGAGAGAGAGAGAGAGAGAGAGAGAGAGAGAGAGAGAGGAGAGAGAGAGAGAGAGAGAGAGAGAGAGAGAGAGAGAGAGACAGAGTGAAATGGAGAGAGAGAGAGAGAGAGAGAGAGAGAGAGAGAGAGAGAGAGAGAGAGAGAGAGAGAGAGAGAGAGAGAGAGAGAGAGAGAGAGAGTGTGAGAGAGAGAGAGAGTGAGAGTGAGAGAGAGAGAGAGAGAGAGAGAGAGAGAGAGAGAGAGAGAGAGAGAGAGAGAGAGAGAGAGAGAGAGAGAGAGAGAGAGAGAGAGAGAGAGGGAGAGAGAGAGAGAGACAGAGAGACAGAGAGACAGAGAGACAGAGAGACAGAGAGACAGAGAGACAGAGAGAGAGAGACAGAGAGAGAACAAATACATTCCAAATCCCTTCCATCCTCACCCCATGCAAACCACAGGATTGAAAGACCCCCCTCGTCCCTCACCCCTCAACCCTTAACCCTTCCCCTCGCCCCCCCCCCCCCCCCCCGTAACTCAGGCAACATCAAGGGAGCAGCGCCGGATATTATCTTCCACCGAGGCAGACGTACAGTATTCTGTCAGTACTCGGCTGGAGGACAATGCAGACTTTTGTGGGACTTTCCGTGGCTCGAAAATAAATTTGAAGTCCCTCTCAGAACCTTTTGTCCGTGCTTGCGAGTGTGCCTGTGCGTGACTGTGACATAAGTGTGCGAATTAGCGTGCGAGTGGGACTGCGTGTGCGGTTTTGAGGATACAGGAAGGATTAATGATTTTTTCTCTATATTTTCTAAGGAAAAAAAATGCTTCGCCACTAACGAAAAAGAAACAAAACTAAATAAACCAAACGTTCACATCATTCAGGCAACGATACATAATAAAAGAAGCATTTTTTCGGAGACTGAAACTGAAACTGAACCTGAGTGACTGACCTAAGTACCGAAATAGATAGCCTGACAATTAAACTGCGATCCCAAGTTTGCAATCTAGCAGTCTCTCAACTTGCAACTTGGTTTGAAAACTTTCTTTAACGGAAAAAAGAATCGAGGAAAATTAACACAACGCTTGAATGGCCCGATCTGCTGTGCGCGAGAGAAAAAGGCAGAGACAGACTGATAGAGATAAAGATGGAGATAGAGACAAATATATACAGACTGATAGATGTGTGTGTGTGTGTGTGTGTGTGTGTGTGTGTGTGTGTGTGTGTGTGTGTGTGTGTGTGTGTGTGTGTGTGTGTGTGTCTGTGTGTGTGTGTGTGTCTGTGTGTGTGTGTGTGTGTGTGTGTGTGTGTGTGTGTGTGTGTGTGTGTGTGTGTGTGTGTGTGTGTGTGTGTGTGAGAGAGAGAGAGAGAGAGAGAGAGAGAGAGAGAGAGAGAGAGAGAGAGAGCGAGAGAGAGAGGTTGAGAGACAGAAGACAGAGAAAGAGAGAGAGAGAGAGAGATTAAGAGGCAGAAGACAGAGAAAGAGAGAAAGAGAAAGAGAGAGAGAGAGAGAGAGAGAGAGAGAGAGAGAGAGAGAGAGAGAGAGAGAGAGAGAGAGAGAGAGAGAAGAGAGAGAGAGAGAGAGAGAAAGATAGAGAGAAAGAGAAAGAGAAAGAGAAAGAGAAAGAGAAATAGAAAGAGAAATAGAAAGAGAAAGAGAAAGAGAGAAAGAGAAAGAGAGAGAGAGAGAGAAAGAGAAAGAGAGAGAGAAAGAGAGAGAGAAAGAAAGAAAAAGCGAAAGAGAAAGAGAGAAAGAGAGAAAGAGAGAAAGAGGGAAAGAAAGAGAGAAAGAGGGAAAGAAAGAGAGAAAGAGGGAAAGAAAAAAGACGATTCAAGGGAAGGGGAAGAGAAGACATAAAGACAGCCCACCTATTCACCCCCAACATCCTCGCCAGAGAATACCGCAAGAGGGTAAAGTGTTAAATAATAAATCCCATTCACACAGCCTCCTTGCCGGCGGGGATTACTTGAAGAGGACTTTTTGCTGCGTCCTTTCTGGCCAGAGAATTCCCTTCGGCCGATCCCACTTGCTCTCGTTCTTTTTATCCTGGAGTTACATACGCAGACACACGCACGCAGACACACGCACGCGGACACACGCACGCAGACACACGCACGCGGACACACGCACGCGGACACACGCACGCGGACACACGCACGCAGACACACGCACGCAGACACACGCACGCGGACACACGCACGCGGACACACGCACGCGGACACACGCACGCGGACACACGCACGCGGACACACGCACGCGGACACATGCTCGCAGACACACGCACGCGGACACATAAACGCAGATACACGTCGTGCGCGCTTATGTACACACATAAGCACACATACACACAAACTCTCTCTCTCACACACACACACATACACATCTCCCTTTCCCTTTCTTCCCCCTCTCAATCCCCTTCCCCTTCCCATTCTCTTCCCTTCCCCTTCATCTTCCGTTCATTTCGCTTTCCTTCCCCTTCTCCTACCCTTCCCCCTCCCTTTCCTCTCCCCTTCCCCTTCCCCTTCATTTCAGCTTCCCTCTCCTTCTCCTTCCCCTTCCCCTCCCCTTCCAAGACAGGACATTCTGCCGACGAAGCAAAACTGGGACAAGGGATGGAGACAGGGGCCCAGAGTCGGAGGAAATTTGATGATGATGATGGTGATGGTGATGGTGATGATGATGATGATGATGATGATGATGGTGATGATGATGATGTGATGATGATGATGATGATGATGATGATGATGTGATGGATGATGGTGATGGTGATGGTGATGATGATGGTGATGGTGATGGTGATGGTGATGGTGGTGGTGATGATAATGATCCGTTCTGAAAAGAATAAAATCAACACGACACCATTGCACTCTAGCAACAAGCCCCGCCCCTTTGCCCCCCTCCGCTCGCAACGCGGAGACTTGCAAGGGCCCGTCGAGATTCGCTCGCAAGGACACCCCGGGGAGAGGATATTAAGCGTTCTGCGTAAAACAAGCAAGCAAGTTAGGTAGAAAAATCGAGAAAGGAAAAGGAAGTAAAGATGAGAAAGGGGAAAAAGGAAAAAAATAAGAAGAAAATGAGGATAAAAAAGAAAAGAAAAAAAGAGAGCGAGAGAAAAGAGATAGATAAAAAATACCATAAAAAAGAAGGGGGATGCTAATATAAAAAAAATAAAAGAGAAGAAAGCGAAAAAAAAGGGAAGAAACAAGGAAGAAAAAAGGAGAAAAAACGAAAAAAAAAGAAAAAAATATTTAAAAAAAACGAAAAGAAAAACACGAAGTAGAGTCCACTAAAGCGCGTTAAGCCCTGAACACAAGGCTGATTAATAACAAAGGAGATTGTGGCTCATATACATACACAGAAAAACAATATACACACTGGCTATTTCTATAACTATTCTCCCTTCTTTCCTTCTGTTTTATTTTAATTTTTTTTTCAGATCCTCTTTCTTTCTTTGATTTTGTCACTTTCTCTTTTTCCTCTTTTCTTTCACTTTGCGTTCTTCTCCTCTTCCTCCGTCTTTCTCTCTGTACCCCTCTCTTTTCCACTTCATTCCCCCTATGATTCTTATAATTCTCTCTTTTTCTTCGCCCCTTCCTGTTGCTTCTTCCTCCCGCCTTTATTCCACGCCTCCGTCTTCTTCCTCCCCCCCCCCCCCAAAAAAAAAAAAAAAAAAAAAAAATGAAAGCGCTGCCGTCGGGGGAGCTGCACGGCACCCTGGGAGCGGCACCTTGGAAGCGGCACTCGGGGGAAATGATGATGACAACGCGGTACGCTGCACTTTACTTCCCTCCCCACCGTCTTCGGGAAAAAATAAGGAAAAGGGGAAGAGAGAGAGAGAGAGAGAGAGAGAGAGAGAGAGAGAGAGAGAGAGAGAGAGAGAGAGAGAGAGAGAGAGAGAGAGAGAGAGATAGGGAGGGAGAGGGAGAGGGGGAGGGGGAGGGAGAGGGAGAGGGAGAGGGAGAGGGAGAGGGAGAGGGAGAGGGAGAGAGAGAGGAGAGAGAGGAGAGGAGAGAGAGAAGAGATGAGAGGAGAGAGAGAGAGAGAGAGAGAGATAGGGAGAGGGAGGGAGAGGGAGAGGGAGAGGGGAGGGGGAGGGAGAGGGAGAGAGAGGGGGAGGGAGAGGGAGAGGGAGGGAGAGGGAGAGGAGAGAGGGAGAGGGAGAGGGGAGAGGGGGAGGGAGAGGGAGAGAGAGGGGGAGGGAGAGGGAGAGAGAGAGGGAGAGAGAGAGAGAGAGAGAGAGGAGAGAGAGAGAGAGAGAGAGAGAGAGAGAGAGAGAGAGAGAGAGAGAGAGAGAGAGAGAGAGAGGGAGAGAGGGAGAGAGATATGCACTTATACTGTGTACAGTATTTGTCCACAGTATATATATATATATATATATATATATATATATATGTATATATATATGTGTGTGTGTGTGTGTGTGTGTGTGTGTGTGTGTGTGTGTGTGTGTGTGTGTGTGTGTGTGTGTGTGTGTGTGTGTGTGTGTGTGCGTATGCGCGCGTGAGTGTGTATGCGTGCGTGAGTGTGTGTGCGTGCTTGAGTGTGGACATATGCGCGTATAAGTACGATCACGAGTATGCGTCCATGTGAATGTATACACGCACGTGTGAGTGACTCTGCAAGTGCGAGAAAGTGTGTGCGATTTCCAGTGCCATTCCAGCGGCTCTCTACGTCATCTCACCCCCCCCCCCCCCCACCCCCCGCCACCTACCCGCTACGCTGTTCTCGCCGAGACAGACGCCCTGAAGTATGGCTGCGTTTCCTTTGCAAATGGATCTCGTCTAAGTTCTTCACTTACGAATTCGAGGCAAGGTAGTTAAGTTTGCTCTGAATGCAGGAGTAGAAGGGAGAGAAGGATGCCAAGGAGGAAGAGGAGGAAGAGGAGGAAGAGGAGGAAGAGGAGGAAGAGGAGAATGAAGAGAGTGAAGAGGATGAGGATGAGGATGAGGATGAGGATGAGGATGAGGATGAGGATGAGGATGAGGATGAGGATGATGATGATGATGATGATGATGATGATGATGATGATGATGATGATGATGATGATGATGATGATGATGATGATGATGATGATGATGATGGTGGTGGTGATGATAATGATGATATGATGATTCCATATCATTAAAGAGAAAGTGATGACGGTCTTCATTCCACACTCCATTTCCAAGAACTGTTTTGCGCGCCTTTGCTGACCGGCGCGCCCTCATCGCCATAAAAGACTCCTCTATCTTCTCCTCCATCTCTCCCTCTCCTCTCATCCTTCTTCCTTCCTCCCTTTATCCCTCCTTCTTTCCCTCTTTCTTCCCTCCCTTTCGTCCATACCTTTTCGCCTTTCTCCCTTTGAACTCTCCCCTTCCATTCTCTTATTCTCTCTTCTTCCTAACTTCCTTCCGTCCTTCTTTCCCTTCCTTTCAAGAGACCATACCCTCTCCTTCCTTCCTCTCCTCCTTTACAGCCCTCCCTATCATTTCCCCTCTCTCTTTGCTTGCTTGTTTGCTTGCTTTCCCCCTCCCTCCCTCCCCTCCCCTTCCATCCCTTCCCTAACTCCCTCCCTCCCCTCCCCTCGCCTTCCATCCCCTTCCATCCCTCCCTCCCCTCGCCTTCCATCCCTTCCACCCTTCCATCCCTTCCACCCTTCCACCCTCCCTCCCTCCCTCCCTCCCCTCCCCACCCCTTTCAGCCGTTCCACCCTCCCTCCCTCCCTGAGCACGTCCGACCAGCAATCCATCAATCCATCCCCGCCCATCACCTCCATCCATCTGGCGTCGACACCATGGTTTCCCTCGATACTTAAGACCGAGCATCAAGAAAGCCATTTGTTATGGGAGTATCTTCGTCATTATTCAAACGATATCTATATGCAAACGACTGAATTGATAGAACGATACGGTGCATTCCAGAATGAGAAACATAATATACATTACTAAGTGTTGAAAAAATAAGAAAATTGCTGAATATATATATATATATGTATATAAAATGAGTACCCCCCCCCAAAAAAAAAAAAAAAAAAACACGCGATATCAAAACTAAGACATCAACTATTTTCATTTTTCGCGCAAGAAACCGAGGACGACTTAAGACTTCCCCACGTGCCTTCATTTCACGACTTCCTGCCTCAGCGCTCTCCCAATGACGTGCTTCCAAGGATACCTCTTCCTAAAGAAGGATTCCGAGGCACTAATTGCAGGGGAAGCAGGGAGGAGGCCT
>NC_061838.1:12545923-12550923 GCF_019202785.1 Penaeus chinensis | reverse complement strand
TCATTGATGAAAATGGGAGGCAAAACAGAAACGGAGACTCGTTCAAAAGACAAAATTCGTTATGAAAAAAATCCGGACAAAACAGAAAACGGGATCTCGTTAACTAACCAAAATTCATCAAAGAAAATGGGAGGCAAAAGTGAAAACTGAAAAATTCATCGAATAAATATCAGGCAAAAACAGATAATAGAATTTAATTCAAAAGCCCAAACATAACTGAAAACATGGCTGGCAAAACAGAAAATACAATTTCATTCAAATGGCAGAATTCGTGTAGTATTGTTCCATGGTCATAATTTATTGAAGAAAACACCAGCAACTGTTCAACGTTATTGTATGCGTGTGTGTATGTGTGTGTGTGTGTGTGTGTGTGTGTGTGTGTGTGTGTGTGTGTGTGTGTGTGTGTGTGTGTGTGTGCGTGCGTGCGTGCGTGCGTGCGTGCGTGCGTGCGTGCGTGCGTGCGTGCGTGCGTGCGTGCGTGCGTGCTAGATGGTGTCGTAAAAACTTTAAATTCTTCTATCTTCTATCTAGCATACCTACTCCACACCATTAAAAAAATTCTCGAATTACTTCGTTACGTTCACGTAACGAAGTAATTCCTCTAAGCTTTGGGTCTCGTGAGTTTTGCAAGATTCAATAACTTTTATACATTTCATTGATGATGGATATTTTTTTTTATAAGCCACACGCCGACACACCCTTTGAAATCAAGCGCTCGGTAGTTAATAGTCTCTACCTTAAACCTGACGACTCGCTGCCAAGCCCGACCAGACAGGCGTTCTCTTACCTGCAAATACAAGAAAAAGGATTAGAGATGAGTAAAAATAATCATGAGACATTAACAGCAACAATTATTTCGACAAAAACAACTGCGAATGCACGAATTAAAACATAATACTGGAAAACACATCAATCACACCCGGACACACACACACACAAAAAATATATATATATATATAAATAATACAAAAAAATAAATCCTCACATCAAAATTCCCACGCGCCCACAGCCCACAGCCCACGCGCCCACAGCCCGCAGCCCATGCCCCACACGCCCACGCGCCTATGCCCCATCTGCAATTGCAAGACTGGACGGAGACGCTGGGAATGTCCACACTTCACTTCCTGTTGCAGAGGGGTCGCACCCCCCTCCCCTCACCTCCACCCCCCTGTCTCTTCGCTGTCTGCTTGAGTGCTCTCTCGATCTTTCTTACCTTTTACCTCTCTTTAAATAGAAATCTCTGCCTCTATGTCTCCGTCTGTCTGTCTCTCTATCTCACGGTGTCTCTTTGTCGGTGTCTCTTTCTCTCTCACATTCTCCCTCTCTCCCTTTTTCCCTCTTTCCTTCCTTCCTTCCTTCCTTCCTTCCTTCCATCCATCCTTCCTTCCTTCCTTCCTTCCATCCTTCCTTCCTTCCTTCCTTCCTTCCTTCCTTCCTTCCTTCCTTCCTTCCTTCCTTCCTTCCTTCCTTCCATCCATCCATCCATCCATCCATCCATCCTTCCATCCATCCTTCCATCCATCCTTCCATCCATCCTTCCATCCATCCTTCCATCCATCCATCCTTCCATCCATCCTTCCATCCATCCTTCCATCCATCCTTCCATCCATCCTTCCATCCATCCATCCTTCCTTCCTTCCTTCCATCCATCCATCCATCCTTCCATCCATCCTTCCATCCATCCTTCCATCCATCCATCCTTCCATCCATCCTTCCATCCATCCTTCCATCCATCCTTCCATCCATCCTTCCATCCATCCATCCTTCCTTCCTTCCATCCATCCATCCATCCTTCCATCCATCCTTCCATCCATCCTTCCATCCATCCATCCTTCCTTCCATCCATCCTTCCATCCATCCTTCCATCCATCCTTCCATCCATCCTTCCATCCATCCTTCCATCCATCCTTCCATCCATCCATCCTTCCTTCCTTCCATCCATCCATCCATCCTTCCATCCATCCTTCCATCCATCCTTCCATCCATCCATCCTTCCTTCCTTCCATCCATCCATCCATCCTTCCATCCATCCTTCCATCCATCCTTCCATCCATCCATCCTTCCTTCCATCCATCCTTCCATCCATCCTTCCATCCATCCTTCCATCCATCCTTCCATCCATCCTTCCATCCATCCTTCCATCCATCCATCCTTCCTTCCTTCCATCCATCCATCCATCCTTCCATCCATCCTTCCATCCATCCTTCCATCCATCCATCCTTCCATCCATCCTTCCATCCATCCTTCCATCCATCCTTCCATCCATCCTTCCATCCATCCATCCTTCCTTCCTTCCATCCATCCATCCATCCTTCCATCCATCCTTCCATCCATCCTTCCATCCATCCATCCTTCCTTCCATCCATCCTTCCATCCATCCTTCCATCCATCCTTCCATCCATCCATCCTTCCATCCATCCTTCCATCCATCCTTCCATCCATCCTTCCATCCATCCTTCCATCCATCCATCCTTCCTTCCTTCCATCCATCCATCCATCCTTCCATCCATCCTTCCATCCATCCTTCCATCCATCCATCCTTCCTTCCATCCATCCTTCCATCCATCCTTCCATCCATCCTTCCATCCATCCTTCCATCCATCCTTCCTTTCTTCCTTCCTTCCTTTCTTCCTTTCTCCCTTTCTCCCTTTCTCCCTTTCTCCCTTTCTCCCTTTCTCCCTTTCTCCCTTTCTCCCTTTCTCCCTTTCTCCCTTCCTCCCCTCCTCCCTTCCTTCCTTCATTCCTACCTTCCCTCCCTCCCTCCCTCCCTCCCTCCCTCCCTCCCTCCCTCCCTCCCTCCCTCTCTGTCTATCTCCCTCTCCCTTCCGGTCCGATTCTCTCCCCTCCGGTTAGGGGCTGAGGTCACAACAAAAAAACGATATCAAAGCAAATATGATAACAAAAACGAAAACAAACAACAAAGAGGAAACAACACAAGCGACGCAAAAACAGAAATTATAGCAAGACCAACGTCAACCAAAAAACAACAAAAAACTATTAAAAAAATACATAAACAAACAACGACAATAAACAGTGAACACAACGAACAAACAAAAGAATTAAAAAAAAAAAAAAAAAAAGACAACGGCGAAAAACCTGTCTCAACATCTCAACAGACTTCGCCCCCCCCCCACACACACCTCAAAAAAAAAAAAAAAAAAAAAAAAAAAAAAAAAAAAAACTTCGGGAAGCTTCGCAGGGGATATTTATGCGGCGTCCCTGACCATTCCTTGTGTCGTAGGGAATTTCCTGTCGTATCGCGCGAGTTTATAGGTGTGGCGGAGGGAAATTCCCGGGGGGAGGGGAGGGGAGGGGGGAGATGGAGGGAGAGAGGGAAGGAGGGGAAGGAGGGAAAGGGGAGGGAAGGAAAGAAGTAAAGGGGAGGGAATGAGGCAAGGGAGGAAAGAGGGAAGGAGGGAAGGAGGGAAGGAGGGAGGGAGGGAGGGAAGGAGGGAGGGAAGAAGAAAGAGATGAAGAAGGGAGGGGGGAAAGGAGGGAAGGCAGATGGGATAAAGGGAGACGGGAGGGATAGAGGGAAAGGGATGGGAAGAAGAGAAAACTGAGGGAGGGAGGGAAGGGGAGGGTATGAGAGAGTGGGGAAGGAAGGAGGGAAAGGAGGGAGAGGAGAGACAGGGAGGGAAGGAGAGAAGGAGCGAGAGGGGAGGGAGGAAGGGAGGAAGGAAAAGGGATTGAGGGAAGGGGGAAGAGGGGAGGGAAAGGGGAGGGAAGGAGTGGAAAGGAGGGAAGGAAGGAGGGAGAGGAGAGAGAGAGAGGGGGGGAAAGGACGCAGAAGAGGAGAGGAGAGGGAAGAGAGGGGAAGGAAGGAGGGAGGGAGCAGGGAGGGAACGAAGGGGTAAGGGAGGTATTTAATCAAGACTGAAGAGGAAGTAGCATGTGGTATCGTGAGTTATGTATAAATATTATGCATAATTCGGGAACTATCTGCCAGCGTTCACGGTTCGTTACCCCCTCTATCCCCTCTAGGCCTAGTCACTTGGCGGCTGTCCTGTCCTGGGTTTAGAAAGGAAAATATATATATAGCCACAGCTGTGAAACATCGCATTTGACGGGTATCAGGAATTTCTTGAGACACCAAATTAAGCCCCCAAGACATTTTTTCAAGAACATGAACTGTATAGAGATATAAATCTACCTATCTACCTACCTAACTATTTACCTATCAATCTATCTATCTACCAATCAATCTATACACATACACACAGACACACCACACACACGCGCACACACACACACGAACACGAACACGAACACGAACACGAACACACATACACATACACATACACATACACATACACATACACATACACATACACATACACATACACATACACATACACATACACATACACATACACAAACACAAACACAAACACATACACACACACACACACACACACACACACACACACACACACACACACACACACACACGAATGTTAGTAATGCAATGTAGTTCTACAGTAAAAACTCGTTCCCTACTTCCCTTGTTCCATCAGACACTATTGAAAAGTTGAAAGGGACTTTTGTTCTCTCCGCTACGCAGTGGCGTAATGGCCCCGTAGAGTTCCCCACACCCTGTTATCAAGCGCCCTGGAAAAGATTACAAAAATTCCGAACTCTTTGAACGCCTTATCTCTTTGCTTAGCGTTCTCAACCAGCTAAAAATCGCCAGAGAAAACATTCAAACAGACTCGCAAAGACAAGTGGGGGGGCGGGGGAGTCGGGGAGCATCTACTCCTCGAGCATCGGACTTCCCCCCCCTCAAAACGCCTACGAGAGAACCAGCTGTTTGCGAAGTCGTAAACTCCCCCCCCCCCTCCACCCCCCCGCATGGGCGCCGGGGAGGCATTTGGGCGGGCGAATATCTGGTGTTCGGGCGCGGGTTTTAGTGCCCTAGAATTCTCGTTCGCGGAATTTTCGGGCTGCATACAGGAGGAGTGGGGTGGGGGGGTAGGGGGTGGGGGAGGGGACCGACACAG
>NC_061838.1:12533423-12540923 GCF_019202785.1 Penaeus chinensis | reverse complement strand
TCGCACGGCTGTGTGCTTATACAAAGAGGATGTTAAACCTCATTCATCTCGGGTGATATATTGCACAGGTAAAGAAAAGACGATTAAATTTCTCAAGTTAACCCATTCCACAGCCTCTCCCTCTCTTCCCATCTTCACGCTCGCTCTCTTCCTCTCTCTTTCATCTTCTTCCTCTTTCCAATCCTCATTTCACATTCAGAACTGAGGAAGAAGTGTGAAGGTGGATATCAATGAAGCCAAAAAAAGTGGAAACGCGACTGCGTAAGAAAGATCCAGGGTAAACTAATGAAATGTTCAAGTCAGTTCAGGTCAGGTCAGGCACGCAGGTCCCGCGAAGGAGAAATGGAAGGCGTGGCATGTCAATCTCGCAGAGGAGACGAGAGGGCGACGATGCAGATACCGATGAGGCCATTGAAAGGGCAAAGGGCTTGGACTGACACCAGAGAATAGGCCTATTACGGCAAAGCCTCCATTCATTTCCAGAAACGTAATGGTGAACCTCTATTTATTTCCAGAAATGTAATGGCAAAGACTCCCATAGTTTCCGGAAATGTAATGGCAGAGACCAAAAGCGCGTGAATGTGCAGACGGTGCGGACGGCTATCTGATGACCTGTGACCTCCGGGTGACAGATGACCTTTCGAGATTAATCATTGCATCTCCTGTTGAAGCTCGCGATTGCAACCCCCCCCCCCCCCCCACTTACCCGAGGACTTCGGAGCAATGCGGCCAACTCAGTTAAGGGTCGTCGAGAATTCGCGGCGACAGGTGGGACCCCAATCATACCGGGTCGAGACATACTAATACTAAGTGCTAAAATGCCGGAATTAATGATCACTTTGGTATTCATGTAGTGACATCCGATTATATGATTACCGTCAAAGGAAGAACCTAATGGAATTGTTGAAAGCTTCCCAGAGAGTCGCAACAGAAAGAATAATGTGATATTTCCTAACTACATTTAGGGCTTTCCTGGAATCCTTGCGTCTCCTCCCCCCCCCCACCCCCCCCCCTCTCTCTCTCTCTCTCTCTCTCTCTCTCTCTCTCTCTCTCTCTCTCTCTCTCTCTCTCTCTCTCTCTCTCTCTCTCTCTCTCTCTCTCTCTCTCTCTCTCTATCTCTCTATCTCTCTATCTCTCTATCTATCTCTATCTATTTTTGTCTTTCTCTTTGTCTTTATCTTTCCTTCTCTTTCTCTCTCTCTATCTATCCATCTATCCATCTATCTATCTCCCTATCTCCCTCTCTCTCTCTCTACCTCTCCCCCTTACCATTTTCCTCATCCCCTTCGTCTCCTCTCACCCCCACACCTCTTCCCTCCCTTTTCCTTTTCCCTCCCTTTTCCTTTTCCCTGCGCCCTCTCTCCCTCCTTGACGCCCCCCCCCCCCTAACCTCCCTAGGCCACAACGGCGCCCTCACCCTCCCTCCCACCCCCTACCCCCCGCCGAGGTCACAAGAAGGCCGCGGAGAACCCCAGCAGGTGCTCATTCATCAGCGTTGCGGCCACCTTGGAGGCTCACCCGGACGCATCGCGAGGCCTGCGCTCGTACAAAAAAAAACAAAAAAGAAAAAAATGAAGAAGAACCCAAGAAGATTGTAAAAACCACCCACGAAGAACACAAAAAGAGCTCAAGAAGCGCCACGAAGGACCCAAGACGGGACCCAAGAGACTCCAAGAGGCACCCGCGAGGAATCCACGAGGAACCTACAAGACATCCTCGAAGGACAACGAAGAGCTCAAGAAGCACCATGAAAACAAGAAGCATCCGCGATGAACCCACACAGTAAAGGCGAGGAACCAGAGAAGAACCCGTGAGAGAGAGAGAGAGAGAGAGAGAGAGAGAGAGAGAGAGAGAGAGAGAGAGAGAGAGAGAGAGAGAGAGAGAGAGAGAGAGAAAGAGAGAGAGAGAGAGAGAGAGAGAGAGAGAGAGAGAGAGAGAGAGAGAGAGAGAGAGAGAGAGAGAGAGAGAGAGAGAGAGAGAGAGAGCCGCCCTGGCCATTAAAACAAAACACTTAAATGCAATAAATATAAAAAATGAACAAAATGAAGAAAAAAAAAACGAAAATAAATTTAGCCTCTATATATTACAAAAACTAGAAGGAAGGAAGAAAATAAGAAAGAAAGGAAGAAAAGGAGAAAGAAAGAAAGAAAAGAAAATGAATAAAAAATACCATCTAAGGAAAAAAAAAAAAATCACAGAATGACGAGACAGACATACACACATAAGGGGGGGGGGGGGAGGGGGAGGGAGGGGGATTTGTGCCACGCAATGTCACACGGCACTCGCTTCCGGCACTAAACCTGGCCCGGGACCACGGAAGCGCAAACGATGTGAGTGCCAGACGGGGCTTCGTAAATCTACTCGCTGTAGTAAGGTAAGCAAAGTATTCTAACCCTTCAACCTAATCAGAAAATATAAAAAAGTGAGAGTCCCAATAAAAAAAACATAAGGGAGCACACTTACATTCACACGGACATAAACATCAATGTACGAATAATCCTCACCAAAAAAAAAAAAAAAAAAAAAAAAAAAAAAAAAAAATATATATATACACATATATATATATACATTTATATATACACATTCATGACACCATGAAAATCAATTTATACTCATGTAATATAATCATGTCATCATAAACCCATAATAAGAATATCTACAATTATGAAAATAATTATGATTCCATTAACATTATCATCATTATCATTATCATTACCTCCGTTATCATTATCATCATTATCATTATCATTACCTCCGTTATCATTATCATCATTATCATACGAAAATAAATGAAATGACTGAACAAATGAAAGAAGCAACAAAAAAAAAAACAAAAAAACTGAAACAACGAAACAAAAAGAAAAAGGGGAGAGAACAGAAGGGAGAGAGGTAAGGGGACGAAGACTGCCGTGAGGTGGCACTGTGCCAGTCAGCGGACGAGAGAGAAGAGAGGAGTGCCAAGTGCCGTAGGACTAGTGCTTGGTATAATGACAAGGCTGGACAAAATAAAGCAAAGCTAAATAAAAATAAAATAAGGTAATGGGAAAATAAGCGGATAGAAAACAACTAAAATTCAAACCCTTGTCAAAACAGAGAAGTTGATTAGATCACAACTTCCGGATTCATTACAACTTCCGCTCGCATAACACACACACGCACACACACACACACACACACACACACACACACACACACACACACACACACACACACACACACACACACACACACACACACACACACACACACACACACACACACACACACACACACACACACACACACACAATAATAATAATAATAATAATAATAATAATAATACTAATAAAAATAATAACAATAATAATAATTACAACAATAATAATAATAATGATAATCATCATCATCATCATCATCGTCATCATCATCATCACCGCCACCATAATAACATTAACCCTCATCACCCACATAATAACAATAACAATACCTTCAACCAACAAAAGCAACAACAAACAACAATAACACTAGAAAACACCGGAAATCCTATTCAGTGTCACACAATGCTAACAACAACCACAAAAAAGACGGAAAATATCACGGAATAGAGGCATAAGCATCGAAAAAGCGAAAGCGAAAGAGAGAGAGAGAGAGAGAGAGAGAGAGAGAGAGAGAGAGAGAGAGAGAGAGAGAGAGAGAGAGAGAGAGAGAGAGAGAGAGAGAGAGAGAGAGAGAGAGAGACAGAAGAGAAAGACAAAGCCAAAGAGAAAGACAAAGCCAAAGAGAAAGAGAGATAGATATCTAGATAGGTAGATAGACTGAGAGAGAATTAACAACACACAGACTAAAACAAAGAGGCAAATAGATACACATACACATATCCACAAAAAAAAAAAAAAAAAAAAACACTAAAGAAACCTTTCCCCCACTCAAACAAACTTCACCGGCATTACCACCAACAGCCCTATACAACATGATCAAGACATGACACATGACACCTGGTACATGACACACTGATGCATGCCCCACGCGTGACTAAGGGCCCGGGAATCTTTCGTCATCTACTTGAACACGGCGCGCGAGAACATGAAAGAGAGAGATGGACAAAAGAAGGAGGAGAAGGAAGGAGGAGAGAAAAGGTGGCAGAAACACGGCGCGCTAGAACATGAAAGAGGGAAATGGACGAAAGAAGAAAGGAGAGGATATGAAAGGAGGTGAGATAAACGGTCAAAGAACTGAGAGACGGAATGGGGAGGAGGAGAGGGGAGGAGGGAGATGGAGAAGCTAGAAAGATAGATGGATATATGTATAGACATGCATACATAAAATATATGTCTATGCATATATATATATATATATATATATATATATATATATATATGTATGTATGTGTGTGTGTGCATAGATATGTAGATATATGCATATATGTGTGTGTGTGTGTGTTTGTGTGTGTGTTGTGTTTGTGTGTGTGTGTGTGTGTGTGTGTGTGTGTGTGTGTGTGTGTGTGTGTGTGTGTGTGTGTGTGTGTGTGTGTGTGTGTGTGTGTGTGTACATATATATATATATATATATATATATACATATATATACATATATATACATATATATATATAAATGTATGTATAAATATATATAAAAATATATATCTATTGAGATAGATAGATAGATAGACATAAAGTAACAGAGACTATTTTCATCATCATCACCGTCATTATCTTCAGCAACGCATCGCTAACCACAGCAACAAAAGACGCAAATCACTGAAAAGAAATCTTCATCCGCTTCCCACAAAGGATATCATTCTCATA
This sequence comes from Penaeus chinensis, assembly GCF_019202785.1. Classification (NCBI taxonomy): domain Eukaryota; kingdom Metazoa; phylum Arthropoda; class Malacostraca; order Decapoda; family Penaeidae; genus Penaeus; species Penaeus chinensis. The sequence continues at coordinate 12,536,139 of NC_061838.1, read as the reverse complement.
TTCAAATAAAAAAAAAGAAAGGTGTTGCAAGTGTTAGGGCGGGAGGGGGGGGGGGAGAAGGAATACGGGAGAGGTTAAATTCATTGCACAAACTATTGTTTTTCCTCGTGCCGTTGTGTGTGTGTGTGTGTGTGTGTGTGTGTGTGTGTGTGTGTGTGTGTGTGTGTGTGTGTGTGTGTGTGTGTGTTTATGTATGTATGTATGCACTTCTCCCTCTCCTTCACTCTCACCCTCACCCACTCCCTCTATGGCGTGCATATAAGCATGGTTGTGTGTAAAGCCATTAGCTCAATATGGCGCCTGCAGACGCAAGCTAAATCAAGCTCCGCGTCGCTTCCCCCCGGGCTCCACGTTGGTTTCCAAACCAGCGCCGCGGCGGGAACCAAGATGTCAATTATGCTTGACACAATATGACCAGTCAATTCGCCTCCGGAGGTTAAACCGTCAAGAACACTACCAGCGCCTGGCACCCCGGGGGCTAGCCGACCACCGCGCTCAGAGAGAGAGAGAGGGGGAGAGAGAGAGAAAGAGAGAAATAGATAGATAGAGAGAGAGAGAGAGAGAGAGAGAGAGAGAGAGAGAGGGAGGGAGGGAGGGAGGGAGGGAGGGAGGGAGAGGGAGAGGGAGAGGGAGAGGGAGAGGGAGAGGGAGAGGGAGAGGGAGAGGGAGAGGGAGAGGGAGAGGGAGAGGGAGAGGGAAGAAAGAAGGGGAAGGAGGGAAGAGGGGAGATATTTTTTTTGAAAAATGGCGTCTTTCCCTCGAAACTCTCCAATACACTGAACCTTTCATATGTTAATCTCCCCCCTTTCAGCCGCAGGATAAGGTGGGATTAGACTTGTATTGGAACACAGACGGTGCGGAGAAGACCAAGAAGTGAAAAGGGAAAAGGGGAAAGACGAAAGAGGGAAGAAGAAAAAGAAGAGGATAAGGAAATAAGGAGAAAGGATATATATATATATATATATATATATATATATATATATATATATATGCAGGTGTGTGTGTGTGTGTGTGTGTGTGTATGTATGAATGTATGTATGTATGTATGTATGTATGTGTATGTGTATGTGTATGTGTATGTGTATGTGTATGTGTATGTGTATGTGTATGTGTATGTGTATGTGTATGTGTATGTGTATGTATATGTATATGTATATGTATATGTATATATATATATATATATATATATATATATATATATGTATATATATATGAGTCAGTTTTCAAATCTGCAAAACTTTTGGACGAGTTATGAATGTCAGAAAGTACGTCGTGTGATAAGATTTTGTTTTGTCGATAGAAATGGCCGAGGGAAAAACGTATACAAAGTTTCCAAGAAACCTTTTTAAAGGAATCGATATATTGTACTCAGATACACATTCTCGCTCGCTCTCTCTCTCTCTCTCTCTCTCTCTCTCTCTCTCTCTCTCTCTCTCTCTCTCTCTCTCTCTCTCTCTCTTTCTCTTTCTCTTTCTCTCTCTCTCTCTCTCTCTCTCTCTCTCTCTCTCTCTCTCTCTCTCTCTCTCTCTCTCTCTCTCTCTCTCTGACACTATATATACATATATGTATACACACATTCTTACACACACAAACAGACACACACGCACACACGCACGCACGCGCACACACACACACACACACACACACACACACACACACACATATATATAAATACATACATACATACATACAAATATTATATATATATATATATATATATATATATATATAATCGCGAAAGTTTAGATGACTTCCTATTGCGTCTTCCTTTGCCACCTGGTATCTGCTGCCGACGGCCCTTCCGGGAAGTTGCGAGATCAGTCCGTCGTGTTCTGCGGAGGCGAGATTTGCTCCGTTGAGGCTCGCTTTCCGCCGGCCTCACTCTCCTTACTTCTGTTTTGTTCTTTCAAAATTAAAAATAGATGTTGTTCCTTTATATGATAATAGAGAAAACAGTGTAACGCGGGTGCAAACAGACACGCACTCATAAGCACACCTACACGTATACACTCCACACACATATATACCAAATGATGATAATGATATCAAAACAATAACAAGCATTGGTCACTATGATCATTATCATCTAACCATCACCATTACAACACTCATTCAAATTCTGATTATTCCCTACCATTACTATTTTTCCACTATCCTTATCACTTCTGTTCTTACCATCATCGTCATTTTCATAATCGTTTTGCAAATAACAGTCGTTGTATCATCATCGTCATTATCGTTAGCACTAATAACATCACCATTACCATTAAAATAGGCGTCATCATCTTTATTCGCAGAAATACCATCACTGCCATTATAACTGATGACATTATCATGATTAATAATTTATCATCGGCTCAAAGCACCCTCGCCAACCCCACTATCAATTCCTCGCGGCGACCCCCCCCCCCCACCCCCTGGCGCCCGTGGCTAGCCAACAGCCACGCAGATAAACTCACAAGGGCGTGTGTTGCTGTCGTGGCTCGAGCGACTTTCCCGTACCTGCAAAGACAAGAAAGATGATTAATATCGAGTGGAAAGTACGGAAGATACTAAAAAAAAGAATGATAAAAAAATGGAAACAAAATACTAGGATTTATTCATAAAATAATGTCCTTCGATATTTCTTTTTCTTTTTTTTTACGTAACGAAATTTGATCAAATCTTCCTCGCGTTTCCCTTTTTTTTTTTTGGTCGCACGTTCGGCCTTGGAATT
>NC_061838.1:12528423-12530923 GCF_019202785.1 Penaeus chinensis | reverse complement strand
GGTCCAATATCGTCGGGTATTGAAAAATGACCCTTTCGTGGGCTTTTCCCATCCTTGTATCCCCGAGTTGTCAGGCTCTGCTCTGCCTCGCTTGCCCGCACCATGCGATACGGCCTCCCTCTGCTCTCCTTCAAAGGTGGCTCGAAATCACGGGGGTCCCGGCGCAGCTCCATGGCCAGCCTTAATTTCTTCAGGAACTCATGGCGCAGTCCTGTGGGAATAGCAATCGTTTCCTGCCATTCACATCGGCAACATGCGGATTTCCTGCTTCGATTCCCTCTTCGTTCCTCTTCCTCTTCTCCCGCATCCATTCTCATTGCCACTCATATCCACACTTCCTTCACTTCTTTCCCTCTTATGGGATACACCTGTAACATGTCCTTGCGAGGTTAAACTTTTATCCTCCATTTTTACGTCGGAAAGGGAGGACCCCAATATGGTAACACTAGCCATGCTGACACCTAGCTGGAGGGCCAGAGAGAGATTCTGAGAGAGAGAGAGAGAGAGAGATTTTGAGAGAGAGAGAGAGAGAGATTTTGAGAGAGAGAGAGAGAGAGAGAGAGAGAGAGAGAGAGAGAGAGAGAGAGAGAGAGAGAGAGAGAGAGAGAGAGAGAGAGAGAGAAATTCTAGTGAGAAATCGTGTACTCGTATACTGAGATCCTACTACTACTACCACTAATGTTAATAATAATGATAATCATAATAATAATAACGATAATTATAATAATAATAACAACAATAATGATAGTAACAATAATGATAATGAGAATGATGATAATAATAATAATGATAATGAGAATGATGATGATAATAATAATAATTATAAAACAATAATGATAATGATAATGATAAAGATAATGATAAAGGTGATGATTATAATAATAATAATAATAATAATAATAATAATAATAATAATAATAATGATAATCATAATAATAATAATAATAATAATAATAATAATAATGATAATCATAATAATAATAATAACAACAACAACAATAAGGGTAATAACTATAATGATAATGATAATGACGATGATAATAATATTAATAATGATAATAATAATGATAATAATAATAATAATAATAATAATAATAATAATAATAATAATAACAGTAATAATAATAATAATAATAATAATAATAATGATAATAATAACCATAATAATAATGATAAAGATAATGAAATAATAATAATAATAATAATAATAATAATAATAATAATAATAATTATTGTTAATATTATTTTGTTGTTATTGTTATTGTTATTGCTATTGTTATTATTATTCTCACAATTTTTATCATTATTATTATTATCATTATTAACAGTATTATTATTATCGTTATTATTATTATTATTGTCATTATCATCACTATCATTATTATTATCATTATCACTGTCATAATCTGTTTCATATTATTAATATCATTATCATTATTATCATTACTACCCTTTTACTATTATAATTATCGTTATTATCATTAGCATTATCATAATAGTAATGCTACGATCAGCCAATAGAGGGCGTGGCTCGAGTGATCAGCCAAATATAAAAAATGCCAAAAGCGAGTTTATACATCGGTCCAATTTCCAAACTCCGAAAAATACACACAAAAGCCACTTTTGCAATGCGAGCCTCGTCAAAACTTTAAAAAAGGGAGAGAAAAAAAAAAATATATATAGTGACTTGCTTTGAAAAACTATTTTGATACACATGTCACTTTTTTTGCTGTGGGTTAGGATGCGATCGTCATTTTTTTTTTTTTTTTTTTTTCAAGTTCACTAAACTCTTTTTTCCAAACGTATTCACACACGGAATTAGGTGTATGCACGTACAGACTCGCACTATCTCTCTGTCTTATTTCTTATCTTCACGCTCTCTCTCTCTCTCTATCTATATATCTATCTATCTATCTATCTATCTATCTATCTCTCTCTTTCTCTTTCTCTTTCTCTTTCTCTTTCTCTTTCTCTTTCTACTTTCTCTTTCTCTTTCTCTCTCCTCTCTCTCTCTCTCTCTCTCTCTCCTCTCACTCACCACTCACACTCACACACACTCACACTCACATCACACTCACACTACACTCACACACACACACACCCACACACCACAACACACACACACCACACACACTCACACACTTCACACATCACACTCACATCACACTCACACTCACAACATCACACTCACACTCAACTCACACACACACACACACACAACACACATTCACACTCACACTCAAACTCACACACACACACACACACACACACACACACACACACAATTCTCTCCTTCACCAACACCTAACAATAAGGAACGCCCTCTCTCCGTGAGACTTGATACATCAGGAAAGAGAGATACCCCACCTACCCCACCCCCTCAGTCAAGTGCGTCTGATCACCGCATTTGGCACTGTTATTTGACGAGCGTGGCACCATTCCCTGAGGGCGGCCTGCTTGTCCCCTGCCATGCTTCATTTTTTTCACTTCATTTTTTTTT
>NC_061838.1:12521595-12524095 GCF_019202785.1 Penaeus chinensis | reverse complement strand
GACTCATTATCGACGGGTGAGCATACATACATACATATACAAACATGCAGGCACACACGCACGCAGGGAGAGGGGAGAGGTGAGAGGGGAGGGGGAATGGGGGGAATGGGAGGGGAGAGGGGAAGGGGAGGGGAGAGGGGAAGGGGAGGGCAGAGAGGGAATGGGAGGGGGGAAGGGGGGAAACGAAGGGAGAGCGAAGAGGGAGGAGGTGATGAGGAGTTGAAGGGAAGGGGATGAGAGAAGTGGAGAGAAGGGGAGAGGGGGAGAGGGGGAGAGAGGAAGGGGAAGCGGAAGGTATAAGGAGGAAGAGGAATGAGTGGGTGAGAGAGAGCGAAGGAGGAGGGGGGAGAGAAAGAGTGAGAGAGCGAAAGAGAGCGAAAGAGAACGAGAGAGAGAGAGAGAGAGAGAGAGAGAGAGAGAGAGAGAGAGAGAGAGAGAGAGAGAGAGAGAGAGAGAGAGAAAGAGAGTGAGAGAAAGAGAAAGAGAAAGAGAGAGAGAGTGAGAGAAAGAGAGAGAGAGTGAGAGAAGAGAGAGAGAGTGAGAGAAAGAGAGAGAGTGAGAGAAAGAGAGAGAGAGTGAGAGAAAGAGGGTGAGAAGTGAGAGAAAGAGGGTGAGAAGTGAGAATAGAGAGAGAAGTGAGAAAAGAAAGAGAAGAGAAAGAGAAGAGAAGAGAGAATGAGAGAGAGACAAACAGACAGAAAATGAGAGAGGACGAAGACCACATACATACATACAAACAGATAACCGCAGATCGAGAAATTCAAAAAATAAAAACCAACCCACCACCAGACAGACAGATATCATAATACAATCACAAATACAATTACGAAAACATTTTTTTTTTATTTAACCGGCAGGATAAACATTAATAAAAAGATAACATATTTATTAGCGCGGCCGATTTCGAAATCCTCGATTAAGGCTTTGCAATGTGCCTGAACAACGGTTTCGGGAAATCAAATAAATGGAAACAAATGATATCCACATAGAAATGACGTGATAAGATATTAAATTTATGTTATTACACAGATAATATGACGACTTGATAAACGAATACAAGGTGATGGAGAAGGGAATGATAAAGCGCTACAGAGAATACAATAATACAATTACTAAAGTGATATGATGATCCGATAATAAACTAACAAAACACGATATTTAAGCAAATTAAACAATGAATAATAAAAAAGACGATATTTAAGCAAATTAAACAATGAATAAGAAAGAATCCATAAATAAAGGGGGAAAGAAAGGACCTTTGAAAAATCTACGCACAGATCCGCCACGTTTCACCGTCGCTAACACCACGGAGTTGGCAGGCATACTCCTTGCAACGGAATTCTTAATGTCCCGAGGCTCTGGAGCAGTTTTCTGTGACTCTCAGAGTGCTCTTCGGACACTAAATTATTTCAAAGCAGGTAGCGATGAGGAAATTGTGAGTTGTATTAAGCGTAACGTAACTTAGAGCGCAATTTCAACATTCAATTTGTATGGATACCATCTCATGTTGGCATAAGCAAGCACGACCACGCAGACAAATTGGCGAAGGAAGTCTGCAGCAAAGATACTGTGAACATAGATCTTGGGATGCCTCTTGCACATATATTGGAAAGTTCTCATAAGGAAGAACTAGTAAATCTAACGAACACTCAAAGGCCTGAAAGCTGTACCATTAGGTACTGCGATCAGTACTGAGATAGCAAGCCCTCCTATGGGTGGCACCGAAATTAAACTAGACAATGTGACTTGGTTATTGCCAAATACGTTTAGGTTATAGAATGTACTGGCAACTGCACGGTGCAAGAAGTGCAGATGAATTTAAAGTAGACTGTGTAACGAAGAAAACAAGCGAACGCTTGAGCACTATATCTCGGAATGTCATGTGATACAGCCTTTCAGACCCCCTAACATGAGGTATAAAGAGCTATGTGAATATTTCATTTCATCTGATACATTGGAAGATATACTCGCCCTACATCCTATATTTGCTGTGTAAAACTGCCGTGAACAAATAACAGAGTTATGTAAATACAGTGGCTAAAACATATCAGCGTTATATTTTTTGTGTGATGTATGATTTATATTTTACCGTGTACAAAATACTGTACTACGCCAAATATCCAAAACTGTGATCACGATTGCCCACGCCTGAGCAGAGAGCCAGGGTGGTAAATAAACTCACTTAATTTAAGCTAACACCACCCCGCAACACATAAAAATAACACAATAAATAAATAAACAAATAACGAAAAAACACCAAAATACATCTCCCGGTTCCTGCACTGGTTAAACCGGGAAGGTAAAGCACAAACCGACGGATCGCTTCCGTTGCTTTAAGCTTCCTTTGCCGGGTCTGCGCAGAGGCCCGGGAAAGTGGACAGCGTCGATTCAATACCTAATCCGTGTGTATATGGATATGTATATGTATATTCATACGTATATAAATAAAACAAGAAAATGAAGGAAAGCGATATGGAAAGGCAAGAGGAAGGGGAAGGGG
>NC_061838.1:12514095-12519095 GCF_019202785.1 Penaeus chinensis | reverse complement strand
GTGTTCGTTTCACGCTGTTTTCTCACTCTTTTTGTCCAGTTTATTATGCTTCTGTCGCGTTTACTTCTCTCTCTCCCTCTTCCTCTAACTCTCCTCTCTCTCTCTCTCTCTCTCTCTCTCTCTCTCTCTCTCTCTCTCTCTCTCTCTCTCTCTCTCTCTCTCTCTCTCTCTCTCTCTCTCTTCCTCATTCGTCTATCGGCTTCACGCGCTTTCTGATCACCTTCCCTCGGCCAACCCCCTCGCTGTAGATTCTAATATGAGATAAAGTCGTAAAAATCATTATCTTTACGGTAGATCACGAAAACTTATTTTCCTATCTTTGTTCTCCTCAATAATTATCCATAAACGCTCATCAAGTTCTCTTCTTTTTTTTCCTACACCTGTTTACTTCTTCGCTATCAAGGACATTTTCTTTCTTTCTTTTTTCCCATCATTTAGTTCTTTATTTACTTTTTTTTCTGGTGTTAAACGCGGTCGTAATGGCACAGAACCTCGACGCCTCGAGCCGAGTCGTCACGCCACCTGACGTATCGCTGCGGATCACGCCACGCTCCGCCCGCGATCCAGCTACCAACAACCCTCCCTCCAAACGCACAAAGAAGATCATAATATTACTAAAACCTCGCCATAACCTTTGCAACGGCTCGCGCATTAACCCCACACCACGCGGTTGTAAAACGGCAGAAAGTACTACCCCCCACCCCCCTCCCAGCTATACCGACACTCCTAAATCAACACGAAGACGCCCAACTAACCTCCACTATTCTCCTCCCTCTCCTCCCTCTCCTCCCTCCACCAGAAACACATTCTCCCCTCCACCCCTAACTCCCTCCCCCAGAAACACTTCCCATTCCCCCTCTCTCCCTCCACCAGAAACACATTCTCCCCTCCACCCCTAATTCCCTCCCCCAGAAACATTCCCCCTTCCCCCTCCCTCCCTCAACCAGAAACACATTCCCCCCTTCCCCCTCCTTCCCTCCACTAGAAACACATTCTCCCCTCCGCCTCTCCCTCCCTCCCCCAGAAACATTCCCCCTTCCCCCTCCCTCCCTCCCCCAGAAACACATCCCCCCCCCCGATCGATCCACCCCCCGAGGAAGACGCTGGCGACGGCGGGGCGTTGCTCCTCCTCGCGGTCTGGCCAGGATCTGTGCAATATGAAAGGCGATCGTTCAATCTGCCTCGTCTTGCATGCGCACTCCATCTTCGGCTGCCTACCTCCCTTTCAATGGCTTTCCAAGGGACCTTAATCCTTTCCATTTCCAATCACCTTCTCTTTTTCTGTCTTCGGTCTTCATCATTCCGCGGGTCTGCAATGTTTTCACTCTGCTTATGTCTCCCGATTCTTAATTATTTTCGTTTGCACACTCTTCCCCCGTTTCTTGGTTTGTGCTCAGTCTTCCTAATTCTTTGGGTCCCAATCCTCTTAATTTTCGCTCCTGGATCCTAACTCTTCATCTTTCTCGCTGTGCTTATTGCTCGCAGTTTGTTTACAAGGTGAGGTCCCCGCGTGATGAAGAAAAATGATAGGAGTTTTGTTTGGTTAAGTAAATGAATCCAAAATAAGGAAGGGAGGAGGGAGGGGGAAGAGGAGGGAGGGGGAAGAGGAGGGAAGGGGAAGACGAGGGAGAGAGAGGGAGGTAGGGTGGGAGGGAGAAAGGGAAGAAGGGAGGGAGGGAGGAAGGGAGGGATGAAGGGAGGGAGGAAGGGAGGGATGAAGGGAGGGAGGAAGGAGGAAGGAGGGAGGGAGGAAGGAGGAGGGAGGAAGGAGGAGGGAGGAGGAAGGGAGGGAGGAAAGAAGGAGGGAAGGAGTGAGTGAGTGAGTGAGTGAGTGAGTGAGTGAGTGAGTGAGTGAGTGAGTGAGTGAGTGAGGGAGGAGGAAGGGAGAGGGAGGGAGAGGGAGGGGGAGGGAGGGAGAGAGAGGGAGATGGAGAGGGAGAGGGAGAAGGATAGAGAGAGAGAGAAAGAGAAAGAGAGCGAGCGAGCGAGAGAGAGAGAGAGGGGGAGAGAGAGAGAGAGAGGGGGGGAGAGAGAGAGAGAAAGAGGGAGAGAGAGAGAGAGAGAGAGAGAGAGAGAGAGAGAGAGAGAGAGAGAGAGAGAGAGAGAGAGAGAGAGAGAGAGAGAGAGAGAGAGAAAGAGTTCTTTTGCTAATGAGCATAAAGATGGAAATCCATAACTTGCATTTTAGCCAGACTCGTCTGCATTAGCAAATTGAGATGTACTAGAGAGTCGCTTTGTCGCAGATAGAGAAGATAGGAGGATGGAAATAAATATAAATATAAATATAAATATATGTATGTATATATGTATTTGTATAGACATTTATATTTATATTTATATCTATATTTTTTATTTATTTGTCTATGTAAGCATATATGTATCTATCTATCCATATCTCAACCGATCTATCTTTCTCTCCAAATTTGTGTATGTATATACACATATACATATATATACATATATATATATATATATATACACATAGATTTGGTTAGATAGATAGATCGATTGAAATATGGACAGATAGATACATGAATGCATAAATAGATAGACACAGATATAAATACAGATATACATATATGGACCTATCCATATACATATATATATATTTAAATATATATATATCTAAATATATATATATATATATATGTATGCATGTATGTATGTCTGTATATGTATATATATGTGTGTGTGTGTGTGTGTGTGTGTGTGTGTGTGTGTGTGTGTGTGTGTGTGTGTGTGTGTGTGTGTGTGTGTGTGTGTGTGTGTGTGTGTGTGTGTGTGTGTGTGTGTGTGTGTGTGTGCGTGCGTGCGTGCGTGCGTGCGTTTATATATATATATATATATATATATATATATATATATATATATATATATATATATTATATACTTATATAAAAAAATGTATATACTTTATATATGCATATATGTATGTATACAAATACATAGTATTCTCCTATCAGATGAGTTACCCGTTGCACTTGATAATGAAAGTATTATACACACTGAAACCTAACTAGCTAGTGTTATGCTTATACTACATATGCACAACATATATTCTGACATCACTCATCAAAAGCACGACTACGAGCGTGACATACTACAGATAATTAAAACCGAGTTGATAATTATTCTAAGAGACGCATTTCATTGTGTCACTTTTAAAACGTTCTAAATAACGCCATGCATTTCATGAATAAACATATCATACTGCGACCACCCTTACGTAATTCACTACTGCACAACAGACAGCTCTTTTCGCGCTTTCAAACATCATTCCTTCCACGGAATCAAACGCCAAAATGAAAGCACATATTTTTTTTTCTTCCACTGTTTTATATGCCATTATACTTGGCCATTTACACCTCCAGCTACAGGGAAATTATGTAAAATAACGCTATAGCATTTACCCCCACCCAAAATAAACAAATAAAAAAAAAAAAAAAAAAAAAAAAATAATAATAATAATAATAATAATTAAATAAATGAATAAATAATAAATAAGTAAAACATAAATAAATCAATTAATGTGTGTGTGTGAAAGAGAAAGAAAGAAAGAGAGAGAGAGAGAGAGAGAGAGAGAGAGAGAGAGAGAGAGAGAGAGAGAGAGAGAGAGAGAGAGAGAGAGAGAGAGAGAGAGAGAGAGAGAGAGTTAGAGAGAGAGAGAGAGAGTTAGAGAGAGAGAGAGAGTTAGAGAGAGAGTGAGAGAGTGAGTGAGTGAGTGAGTGAGTGAGTGAGTGAGTGAGTGAGTGAGTGAGTGAGTGAGTGAGTGAGTGAGAGAGAGAGAAAAGAAAATGAGTGTGAGTGAGAGTGAGAGTGAGAGTGAGAGAATGAGATTGATAATGAGTGATCGTGAGTGTGAGAGTGAGTATGAGTGTGTGATAGTAAGAGTAAGGGAGTGAGAGTGAGTGTAAACTAAACTTCATTCACAAATGGCTCAGAGAAGATCTCGAAAAGAAAGATCTCCCGGCTAAGCATCCAGGAGTAGGATGACGTGTCAAATTCGCACTCAGTAAAAAAAATAAAAAAAAAAAAAAGGAAAAAAAAAACTGGGGAAGGTCAGCAACTTAAAAAAAGAAAAAAAAAATCGTGAACTAGTGTGCACTTTGATGCACTGGAATCGAATAAATTAACGGTTAAATCAAATTACACGAATTCTAAATGCAAATCTGCCGTAAAAGGAAATGTACACTTGGAGGTTCCCAGCGCTTTGAGGTCAATGATCACTTTCCACGCTACTGACACCATCGCATTTATTACCATTTGCAGAGATTTAGGAGCATCCTACTTTCCCTATTAAGACGCGAAAAAAAAAGTAACGTCCCATTTTTCACCCGCTTCGGACAAATTGGGAGTACCAAGTTTCAGTCAAGTTTTCTAAAATTTCGTTCATTAGTTGGGACTCTTGTGCATGCAAAGTATGGGTCTCTGAGCAATAACAAACGAAACTGTGAAAATGCGGTATGGTTGGTTGTATTCTGAACTCGGAATAAATTATAAACTGCAGGAGTTGTCAACTGAAACGTAACATACGTGAAATGGTTTGTTAATCTTGGGGAAAAGAGTTCATATGTTTAAAATTTCAAGGACATAATAAAATATCCAATTTTGCACATTTTGGAATTCGCTGCCTTACATTTTTTCAGAGAAAAACGTGTCGCTTCTCTATTTTTTCTATTCAGAACATTTATTTTCGGTCCACTGAATTACTGTAGCCGTAATCCCATTTCCGACTTTTTTTCAAAGTCTAACGTAGAAATGATGAAATCTAACAAAATGTGAGTCGAAAGAGACAGAGAATTTCCGGTGCGATGGAAACAAAGAAAAACGTTTCTTAAGTTTATTTGTGTCACACCATCACACGAAAAGAAAATTCGTGGGAAGCAAAAAGCGTAGCCGATGACAAAGGCAAAATAGACACGTAACAAACTACGTAGTTTTTTTTCAAATACATGAAGAGACTGATGTTCAATTCCACCAACCTATGACTAAGACTTGTT
>NC_061838.1:12501595-12506595 GCF_019202785.1 Penaeus chinensis | reverse complement strand
AGGGGAGAGGATGAAAGGTGGGAATGGAGAGAGGAGGTAAGAGGAAGGAGGAAGGAGGAAGGAAGAGGGAAGAATGGGAAAGGGGGAAGGAGGAAGGGGAAAGGGGAAAGGAAACGTAGGGCACGGAGGAACGGGGAGAGAAGGAAGGGGGAAAGGGTACGGGAATAGGAGGTGAAGGTGGAAAGGTAGGGCTCGGAGGAATAGGGGAAGGAGGAAGGCAGAAAGAGAAAGAAGGAAAGGGGAAAAAGAGGAAGGGAAGGGCCTGCAAAAACGGAAGGAAAGAAAAAAAAAGAGGGATAGGGAGGAAGACGACAGGGGAATGAGAAAGTGAGGAGGTGAAGACGACGCGAAAATATGTCCAGGGAAACAAGCAAGAGGAAAGGTATAAGGGGAAACCGGAGCCTGATTCACCGACCGTTCACGGATCGATCACATGGCGCCAAACTGATACCGATAATTCTGCACCATAAAGGGAATCACACAAGCAAACACGGCGACTCAACAGCTTAACCAAACATATCCCCGGCAACAGAAACCAATGAACACAAAGGAACGCCATCGAGATCTCAACCCCTCCCCCCTTCGCCCACGTCCCTCCCCTCGCCCCCTTCCCCTATCCCCGTCGTGGAGCAAGATTTGTATGGCCAACACAGCCAGCCATGAATAATGCATAACCACAATGGTTATACACGGAAGTAAATAAGGGACAAGGACTGGCGCAGCACGGAGCGTCAACAGAAATAGTTGCCGGACGTCCCTCGTGGTATACAGGTTATCGCCACCTAATCTGGTGGCCTGAGGTTGCTGGATCTGTGTGATGCGTGGTGAACATCAGCTGAATGTTCTCCATAGGCGCTTTTATTCTGGTACGATTAATAGCGACACTTTAATTAATATACACATAAATTATTCGACTGGATTATGACTACGATTAGTGCTAACGATTATTATTACTTCTCTTACTATTATTTCAACTAATATCAAGCTACTGAAGTTCGACAAACAAATGCAAATCTTAAACAAAACACACACACTCATACACTAACCAAGCCATTTTTTCCGAGGTTCGAGATGCTGGAAATACCAGTTTAAATGCGTCTGTTAGTCATAAATGAGGCAAGGCAGATGCCAATCATTGCGAACTCGCGAAACAGAATTACAATTAGAAGCGAACTGAAATTAAATTATGAGTGATGAAGCTAATTAAAGATTTTAACAACCATTCTCATCACCACTTCCTCTTATACACACTGGTTACTCATAAGGTATTTTCGGAGCGTAAAGGAAGAGAGGAAGACATATCCAATAAACATTGATTTTCCAAAGCGTTACTCACGCAACGTACTTGAATTAACCATGTGACCCAGCATGAACCTGCATCACGTTTTTACTTTACCTTTTGGTTTGTTTATTCTGCAAGGCTACATCTGTGCAATGTTTAGGATGTAACGAATTTCGCGAAAAAAAGAGAAAATTGCAGCTAATTCCATGGGAAATATCTCGCTCGCCATACCAGAGCATGTGAACAACCGTACATATTCCCACGTGTATTGTGCGTACAAAAGGAAGCTCCCTGTGGCAACTGGTAGGGGAAGCTGCCCAAGACGTTTATGGACAAAAAATGAAGGGAAAGGTTTAATAGTCGGAGATTAACCCATAGAGAGATTCTTGCCATGTAGTATAGCAGCTAAGTTGTATCGCTAGAGACGTCCGGTCATAAACTAGAGACTCAGTGCAGAATAGCCCAAAGGAATTACAACATTACGCTAATGTCATCTGCAGATGCATTATCAGGCCACTAGGGCACCCGCACCTCCCTCACGCAGACACGTAACCCCGTTAAGCTGGCACCCGCACCCTAGTGCACACCCACTTCAACGCATCAAATCTGGAATTAAAATAAACATTCTTGAAAAACGTTCAATTATAAATATATTACCAACTGTAGCACCGCACTAACTCCCTCTCTAAGACCACATTTATACCCGAGGCAAAATTCGACCCATAGACAGAAAACAAACAAATAAACACGGTAACATGAACTCATGGCGACAACACCGCTCGCGTTCAGCATGAAAAACATTCCTTGCCCCGCCCCCCTCTACTAGACCTCCCTCCACAAGCCTCCCCCCTTCCACTAGCCCCCTCCCCCCCTCCTTCCACTTCTCTACCACTCCAACCAGCATCGCGCCCATACGACGCCACGAAAGGATGGTGACAGCCAGACCATGCGGAGACCTTTTTCGATCACGTGATGCACACTATACGGACCTCTTTATAAGGAATCCTCCTGCTACAGAGAGGGTGATTCACCTCGTGGGTTGGTGTGGCAGGGATCTGTAACAGTTTTCTGGAGCAAGGAAAGTGCTTTTTTTTATTTGTGTTCTTTAATTTCTTTTCCTAGTTTTCTTCACTGCTCTTCGCATCCTTCTTCGTATATCATTCTTTGTCCTTGAGCCCGAGGGAAATTTCGTAAGGCTGTGATTTTGTGGTCGGGCAAATTTCACCATGTCGTCTATTTTGTAGGTCACGAGAAAAAAGTTACATCTTTAACAATACCAAATGACGCAGGACGTGTCAAGCAAGACACGAGGCGCCAATGTATCGAGAAATAAATTACAGTGTAAGCGGAGAGACGGAGGAGCAAGTTCTCTAAAACTTTCCCTTTCATTCAACATGTATGTAACAAACAAAGAAAAAAACATAAACAAATAAGAAATAAACAGAAACAACAAACACTTACCTTTAAAGATCTATATTATAAATCCAAGATCTGTAGCTCCTCTAAGGAATCCGGAGTTATGACACAAAATACCACACAACTTTTCCTTTAAGCGAGCGGCGTATTCTCACTCCACCACGTCTGTACGACAACTGTTCGCTGGAGACTTGCCTGGCAGCGACCTTCGCCAGGGGACGAGGAGCCAAGTAGTCATTTTACTGTTCTATATATTTAGATATTCTGTTAGCTATCTACATATCGCTCAACAATTCCTGATATTCCCGAATCAATAATAAAATTTAATTCCGAACATTTATTCTGTCGAAATAGTGATAATTACAGAATGAGAGTTCCCCGGAAAACCATGATGCAGACGATGCCATTCCTTGTCCAAGACGAGCCGTACTATTACTCCAAGGAACCAGTTTTCAAGGTAAGAAGGTTACTAGGGTTAGGTGGTGTAACTTATGTTGCTGTCTGTTATGGAGCCCAAGCCTCTTCTTCTAAATGTGGCTGCAATATCCACGCGCTGTGCATTGTGCTTTTACGTGTATGAGTGTGTCTGTATGTTGTTTGCTCACGAAGCATTGTGTAGGTGTGTAAGTCCCTTATGTGTCGTATATATATATATATATATATATATATATATATATATATATATATATCTGTGTGTGTGTGTGTGTGTGTGTGTGTGTGTGTGTGTGTGTGTGTGTGTGTGTGTGTGTGTGTGTGTGTGTGTGTGTGTGTGTGTGTGTGTGTGTGTGTGTGTGTGTGTGTGTGTGTGTATGTGTGTGTGTGTGTGTGTGTGTGCGGAATGACTTTGTGTAGGTGCATAGCTAATTACTCCATATATATGTGGTCGTTTGCATATATGTCTGTCTCTTATCGTATGTGTGGTAATGGATATGTGTGTGCACTATGGCAGGTAAGAGATTAGGATAAGCCATTATCGCTCTTATTAGCATTACATGACAAACATGACCTCACCGCAATATGGTCTCCCAAATAAAGGTGAAAGGTTGACACTTGGCAGGGAGATTGGTACGAAGATAATAAACTTGATAAGGGAGCACAAAGGGAATCGAGATTTAATTAGAAAAATTGTATATGCAGTAGTTAGGGTTGTTACGATCGCATAGTCGGTAATGGTATTGCGAATGCAGTAATGATAATGATTGTCATAATGTTAATGGAAATTAAAGTGATAATCTCAGTTATGATAATAGTAATACGGATTTTAAAAATGACAAGAAGAATGACAACCATAATAACATTAATGTCAATAGGGGCAGACCTACAGTCTTTCCAAATGAGGGATACTTAACTGGTTGCTCATCACACACACGCACACGCACGCGGAAACACACACGCACGCACAAACACACACACGTAGATATATAGATATAGAAATACACACATGCATAAAGACACCTGCCCGCAGCTCGTATTTTTGCTGGGAAATATAAAGATTCGAAATGTTATCGTCCTTTCCTAATAATAAAGGAATCTGGCCTGATTGACATTTGTTATCAAAACCCACTTGAAAGCTGTTAGAATATTATTTTCTTCGTTCGATACTTTATCTAATTTAGACTTTAGGTATACACCAGACGTGCATATAGACTTTAGACTTTTACAAAGTCTCTCAGCTGACTGAAAATACGCACTTGGGAATTATTATTATTATTATTATTATTATTGTTGTTGTTGTTGTGGTTGTTGTTGTTATCATTATTATTATTATTATTATTATTATTATTATTATTATTATTATTATTATTATTATTATTATTACTATTATTACTATTATTTTCCACACCCGCACTTTCGAGAGGGGGGGGGGGGGTGTAAATCCGCCCCTGATGATGCTAGTAATATTAATAGCAATAAGGCCTGCAGTAACATCAGATGATTATTAAGGTGATGGTGATGATAACAGTAATAATAATAATAATGATAAAGTAATAATGATAATAATGGTAAAGATGATAATGATAATGATATAATAATTGTAATGATAATAATAATAATAATAATAAAAAAAAGAATAATAATAATGATAATAATAATAGTGACAGAAATCAAAATAATGATAACAACAATGATAGAAGTAATGTTGATAATTATAATAATAGTGATGATAATAATAACAATAATGAAAGGAGAAAACACACTACCGTGTTGATACTATGGTATAAAAACCCACACTGTAAAACTAGATTTAATTGAAAAAGAGACTACAGTTTCGGAATCCACCTGGATTCCATCTTCAGGTCTG
>NC_061838.1:12484095-12491595 GCF_019202785.1 Penaeus chinensis | reverse complement strand
ATATTGAGGAAAACCCCAGTTGACAATATCCTTAGCAGTCTTTGGGTGATAGACTAGAGTCCCCACTGTCTTGTTATATAATTTCAAAGGTTTTAAGAGCATTGGGAGGCAGACGACAAAGAATTCTCACTTTCGATAATGATAATAATGATAATAATGAAAATTTTAAAAAAAAAATTTTAAATATTGTAATGGTGATGTGATGATGATAATAAGAGTAGTAATAAAAATAACAATAACAACAACAACAACAACAACCACAATAATAATAACAATAATAATAATAATATAATGATAATAATAATGAAGATGATAATAAAAAAACAATGATAATGATAATGAGGATAATGATAATAAGGATGATAATGATAAAAATGATCATGAAAATGATGATGAAGATATTGATGATCATGATAAGAATGATAACAACAACAACAATAATAATAATAGTAATAATAATAATAATGGTAAAAATACTAACAACCAAAACAATAACAGCAATAATAATAATGATAATAATAATAATAATAATAACAATAAAAATGATAATGATAATAATAATAATAATGACAATAATAATAATCATGGTAATAATAATAATAATAATAATAGTAATAATAGTAATGGTAATAATAATAATAATAATAATAATAATAATAATAATAATAAGGATAATAATAGTAATATTATTAATTATAACAATAATAGTAATGCTAATAATAATAATAATGATAATAATCATAATAATAATCATAATAATAATAATAATAATAATAATAATAATGATAATAATAATAATAATAATGATAATAATAATAATAAGAATAATGATAATGATAATGACAATAATAATAATAGTAATAATGATTATGATGATGATGCTGCTGATGATAATGATGATGATTATTATAGTAATAATAATAATAATAATAATAATAATAATAATAATAATAATAATGATAATAATGATAATTTCAATAACAACAAAAATGATTATAATGATAATGATACTGATGATACTACTACTACTATAAATAATAATGATGATAACAACCAAACATGATAATAATAATAATAATAATAATAATAATAATAATAATAATAAGGATAATACTGGCATTGGGAATTAAAATGATACAATGGTAATGATAACAAAGAAAAAAAACAAAAAACAATAACGTGTGTAGAAGTGATGTGCTAACAAGGTGTGAACGATGATAGTATTCGCTGCATAAACATGACTGTTTTAATTATGCGTTGACAGTGCTATCGTTGAGAGTGACTGACTCTGTTTTGACTCGGTTAAATGAATAAAGTGAAATAGCAATAAATGGCAACTCAACCAGGACTACTCCGAATAGCCGAGTCTCTCTCTGTACAAAATAAATAAATGAATAAATAAGAGATGCTGAAAACAATAAATTACATATTGTACATAACGTATAAATGAACAGAAGGAATTGACATGTTCATTAAGTGTCTGCTGTTAAGAATTAAGAAGATATTTAGCCAATCGGATTCCTCCGGAGTCAGGGTGAGTTACCAGTTTGTCTTTTCTGGGATTGGACACAGTATGGGATGTCGTAATCTCATCAAGAAGCTGGATTGATTAAGGTCATCAAGTAGGATTTATCGACGGTCTTCCGGAATCAAATCGCTAGCTATTGATTTCTCGTGAAAATATTGATAAACTTTTCGGGTACTAATTACATGGAACAAATTTGATACCAATTAGAGGTAGGCCTATGCAATGATTTTGACTTTGCAGATTTTTTTTTTTTTCTCCACATATTTTATTTTCTGTAGGTTTCGGTCGGTCTGTCAATTTCTCCCTCACTCTCTGTTCCTTATTATTTGTTTCCCTTTCCATCTCCAATGTTCTCCTTTCTCTCTTTGTTCTTCACTCTGTTACACTGTTGCCAGTTCCCCTTCAAACTATAGTGATTTCCAATACACTGTGAAACGAAGAAAACAACAACCTGAAATGCCGCGTTAAAATAAGAAGCCAACCAACTCACATCAAACTTTGGAAAAAAAAATGCTTTGGGTAATTATTTCATATAATATTCCTTGTGAAAGGGTTAGTACAAAAGCTTATTTACCAAAGTTCTTGGAATTCCCTAAAAAAAAAAAAAAAAAAAAAAACTATTCGCTCTTCTTGAACATCTGACTCGCATCGGCCAAATTAGAATTGTTTAGAATCGCGTGATTTTCCATTCTCATTCTCTCTATATAAAAACATTTTTATGCTTTTCATTTGCCCATAAGTGCGCCTAGTTACAAAATAATCAAATCTCGAGGCACATCAGAGTTGACAATACATTATTTTGTCCATGTTTTTTTTCTAAATTTCCGAGAATATGAGGATAAAAGCTGCCGTGTCCCGCGTTTGAGTGTCAACAGCGCCTTGGAAGTTCTTTGAGAGGAGGGAAGCAGCGGAAAAATACGAGAGAAAACACGTCCTTTTCTGTTTTTTTGTTTTGTTTTTTTTCTTTCTTGTTTCTCTATTCGTCTTTGTTTACGGTGTCTGGTTCCTTCATATGTTTCGCTTTGATTTCTTTTCTTTTTTCTCTAGTTTCCCCTTTTTTATTTTCTCTTTGTATCTTCTCTTTTTTCCTCTCCTCGCCTTAATTATCTCTGTCTGTCTGTTTGCCTATTTGTCCGCTCTCTCTCTCTCTCTCTCTCTCTCTCTCTCTCTCTCTCTCTCTCTCTCTCTCTCTCTCTCTCTCTCTCTCTCCCTCTCTCTCTCTCTCTCTCTCTCTCTCTCTCTTTCTCTGTCTGTCTGTGTGCTGTGTGGTGCAGCGGTAGCGTTCTCGTCTAGCAATCTTGCTGACTGCGTTCGAATCCCTCGCCGCCAGTGGATGGTAACCCCGGCCATTCCTTGCACACAAGGGATAGTTTAGAAGCAAAATGAAAGAGACAGTATTTCACACCAAGAATATCCATTGTAATAAATGGAATCAAAACTCAACTTTTAACTTTAAACTTTTAAACTCTCGCTCTCACTCTCGCTTTCTCTCTCTCTCTCTCTCTCTCTCTCTCTCTCTCTCCTCCCTCCCTCCCTCCCTCCCTCCCTCCCTCTCTCTCTCTCTCTCTCTCTCTCTCTCTCTCTCTCTCTCTCTCTCTCTCTCTCTCTCTCTCTCTCTCTCTCTATCTATCTATCTCTCTCTCAAGCTAGACAGAGATAAACATCCCCAAAGGATACTTAAGACGTCTTAAACTAATATTGTTCCTCATTTCTTCCTCTTTTGGAAAGCGTGGATACGTGGGGTTCTCTGATATTCACTTCTTTTCTTTTCTTTTCTCTTTGTTACATATTTTTTTCTTCTTTTTTGAACTGGATTGTGGAAGACAATTCATCTGATGTTTATAATTTCATCGTTCCATGCTATTGTTTTTTTTTTTTTTTTTTTTTTTTTTTTTTTTTTTTTTTTTTTGCTTTAGTCTCTGTTTATCATCCTTCTTGCGTATGCCAGTATTCGCCTTTGTTTCCCTTCTTTCGTCTTTCCGTCGAAGTTTATTGCCTTTGCATCATCCCTTTTTGCGCCTCAATGGTTCTCTTTGTCTCCTTCTATTTCTCTTATCCGTCAGTTCTTTCCCTTACTTCAAAAAATAGGCGAAAACTGGTCCATCTTTCCTATTCCATTTTTTTCACGATTTTCTTTTTCATGGTCCATTTTCTTTATCCTCTTTTATCCATCTTTCTTTTCATTCCTTCCCTTCGTCATCATTTCCTCGGCCAAAAATATTCAGGGGCAAAAACCCCTTTCACTTTTTTTTTTTTTTTTTTATCACGTACACACACATACAAACACACACACGCACACACACGCACACACACACACACACACACACACGCGCGCGCGCGCGCGCGCCATTATCCTCTTTTTTCTGCTGTAGTCAGTATCTCCTTTATCTATTAACCAGTCCAGCCATTTGTCTATTTCAGGCTGTCAGCCCCCCCCCCCCCCCCCCCCCCTCCTTATCCCCCTTCCCTGTCTCTCTGACTCAGTCATATATCTCGATCCGGCTGACGCGCAGTGCGCCCGACAACATTCATCATATTTTTTGTAAGGTTATAGATGCAATAATACCCCATCGAGGAGGATATTCTACAGAGATCCTGTTGTATATAAAGAGATAAAAAAAAAAAAAAACAGTAGAAGGCACAGTAAAATATGATACTATATGAGTCTAAAACACATCACATCAAAATAATATTCCTTCTACAGACGTGATGATAAATTGCAGAGAAAACCACGAGGGAGGGTGAATGGCGTAAGGTTAAGCTGTGTCGATAAATCAAGACAAAGCCTCACTGTAGAAAATAAAGTCCTTTTCGGTATAGGGCCTTTTTAAAATTGAAAATGAAGATCAATCGTGAAAGTTAATGTACGCAGCTGTTACATGAAAACATGGTAACACAAAAAATGGTTGTTACGAGCCGAACAACGATATTTACGGATCCTTTTACGTCATTGCGCTAAGCTTCAGCTGGCCTTGTTTGAGTGCCGGCCTTTGCACATTATATCCGTGTGACAAAAACGAGGGTTGATGCACTCCATTCACGCAAATACTTAAACAGCAACTTAGTTTTTCAAACGCAATAGGTTCGTGCCTCAAGGGAACGATTTTTCAATTAAACAAGGATTAATGACCCTTCAGTAAACGACAATAGCTACTTCGAATGTCTGTTTGCACACACACACACACACACACACGCACACACACGCACACACACACACACACACACACATACACACACACACACACACACATTTACATACATAGACAGTATATATATATATATATATACATATATATAGAGAGAGAAATATATATAGAGAGACATATATACATATATATTTACATACACACACGCACACAAATATGTGGGGGCTGGGTGTGTGTATGTTACTGGGTTTAGCTTTCATATAAAACATTTCGAAGTAGAAAATAAAACTTTACAATTCTCATCTGACTCGTTAAACAAAATAAGCGTACATATGATAATGTGTACTACAGCAAGCCAGTTCAAGCCGTCTGTAGTTTTATCCACAATTACACATTTTTACAGTTGGAAATCCAGAGATTAGTATGAAAAGTGTCCCCGTGACAATAGACAGATATATTTGAATAATTTAAGCAACGAGAGATATGCGGTTGGGCTAAAAGTGGTAACAGAGCGACGGATATTAGATATGTTTGCATATAATTTCCTGTAAATTGTCATTTATATGTAATAAAATGACCGTCGCGGCGGTCGTAAAAATGCCTGCGCTCCGACTAATGGCTCGAGTCCGATCTCACGGCAAGAAAACGACATATCGCCTTAAGAGGTCAAACGCAGGTGTCGTAGGGGGAGAGAGATGGTGAACTCTTCAATCACCCGAAGGAAGGCAACGGGAAACCACCTTCGTAAACTCCCTTGTACAACCATGAAATTAAACATGGTCGCCAACGTCAGGCTCTGATACGGCACAGAAAAAAAAAAAAAAAAAAAAAAAAAAAAAAAAAAAAAAAAAGTAATATGAACTTGCTTCAGAATTCTTGGGAAATTCCTTTAAATTGAATAAAAAAAAAAAAAAAAAATCCATTAGGAAAGCTACCGCTGTATTCAGGATCCTACCATATGACCTCGCCCCGTAAGTGCTTGCCCCCCCCCCCCCCCATCCAACATGCAACCCTCCCCTCGAACACGTCCAGGAACCGCTCGTAAGTCTTGATATGTTTACCTATAGTTTAGGTAAAATGTTTGTGTATCCTGTCCGTTTGTAAATATGTATGTTGTAGGTATTCATGTTTGAGTGTGCTTGCATGTCTCTATTCAGGGTGTGTACTGCACTTTCTTATTTAAGTTATCTATACGCATTATGAAATATTTCAGTTAAAGTGTAAAGAATCGAATGTTAATGGAAATTCGTAGCTGTGAATTACTCGGATTTAACATATTCACGGAATCCGTTTTTCTTAATCTATTTATCTGAAAATTTATTTATTCATCATTTATCATTGCTAACAATAATCCTGAAAATAAAATCTAATTGTCATCATCAAGAGGAAAGTGCGTGTGATAAAAAGCATTTTCATTTTAATGTGACGTATCCGAAAAAGTGTTCACCGCATGCAAACGAAAGAACACTGTTTTTTAAAGTTTGGAATTGTAATGTTACAACATCTCTCCCCAAAAGAGGTAAGACAATAAAAAACGTTGAGGGATGTTAAATGTTGGTGCTACTACCCAAAACAGATTAATAAAAAGGAGATTTAAGTAAATACGCTGGGGATTTGGACAGCCACGCAAAATAAGTGACACGTTAGATATTGCATCTCTTCTCTCACCCACAGTCTTAGAAACTCCACTTGAGATTACCAGATTCTTGTTAAATACCCCCTCGATCCTTACAGACGACGAGATTAGTGCAAAGAGCTAGCAAGGATAAAGGTACCTGTGGTGTAATGAAAGCACTAGTTTGCGCGGCGGATGAGACCCGTCACGCGCAGGGACTCACAACTCGCCCTCATACAAGAAAAAATATATGCAAATGCAATAACGCTAATGTTCTGCGAACGGCAAGATATTAACAACTAAAATTAGATTTTTACACCGAAGATACACTCTATCTTCTCAAGTATCTTAAACAACAGAACCAGCCAATAGTACTATTGTCTCGAATACAAGAAATGACTTATTTCGCAGGTGGTTTACTTCGCGATTAATAAGTGGATCCGACCCAACTGAATTCAATACTATCTGTGGCTAGTGTTCCCGGTAATAAGACGCATGGCTTGGGGCTCGTGAATTAGACCTGGCGATAATGATCTCGCGTTGTTTATTTATTATTTTGTAATCTGTTCGTTTTATATTTTGCTACATTTTCGTACGTATGTTTATGCATAAAATCTTCGAATAATACTTAATTTTGCCTTACGTCCCTTATCCGATAGGAACTCAAAAAAGCTTAATTGGACGATACGTTTGGCGTCGCAGCACTTAACCCAATTTAATTACAGAGCACCGACAACACACGCCATTACATGTACATCCTTGCATTTTGGTAACGGTGATAGGAGTGTATAGAGGAAGGGAATGGAAAATGGAACACTAATTCAAAGGTAATACCCAGGAGACCGAGTATATCACGTAGTTGATGAGTTGACGAGATTTCATTCCTTTACACTGCTACTCGCCGTATAGTCAGGGACACAGCGAAAGCGAACCATTCTACTCGTAGGTCATCCTCGTCAGTCGCTTCTCTTCTCTTGTCAAACTTTCTCCCATCATCTACAACTTCACCTTTGCTTCACACAGAGTCATGTGTTTATTCGCTGTCTTATGTTTATTGCGTTTTCCATCAGTTTTTAAATAAATGTTCTATACCTTTCGACTGCCAACTCATGTGCAACCCGAACTGAAACTTCATTATCATAATAGCGATCAACAAGTGCTGAACAGTTCGGAAGCAAATGCATACCAAATATCTTCAAATGCATATGAAC
>NC_061838.1:12466595-12469095 GCF_019202785.1 Penaeus chinensis | reverse complement strand
CTCCCCTGAAGACGAAAAGGAAATACTATTATCAGTGCGATACAACGGTAATTTCACTATATTAATGGTTTCAATACAATAATGAATATTCATCCTTTTCCAAAATAATCGCTCATTCTATATTTTTCTTTTTTTTTATAGAATAGGACGGCGGATTCCTCCGTCAATCCTCGCTGTAAAACTAATCTGTTCGTCTTCGGATATATTCGTGATATATGACTGAATATTTAGCAAACACACGGCACAGACAGACAGACTATAATCTTTACAATCCCTTATCTATCAATATCGCTGTCTTTCTTAGTAATAGCTTTTTTTTTTTCTGTTTTGCTCCTTTTTTACTCTCTTTGTGATCCATCTACAATCCTGATCCCCATCATTTTCATCATAATATTTTGTTTCTAGGAATAACATATGGTCAGAAAATGTTCAGAAACACCAAGACTTTCAAGGCAACATTAAATATATAATTTGCGAAGTATTTGATATCCAGACTGAAATGATACTCAGTGTGATCTTGTCCTGACGTGCTAAAGGGTCACTTGCCATGAATTAATTAAAGATAAGTGTTCTTGGAAGAGGGTGAACCACACTTAACACGGCACATGTTTTGCGTTGAAAAGCGTTTGAAAAGAATATTGAATGTAAAAAAAAATGTCCCGACAAAACAAAATAATTTGGAGGAAATTCGGAGAACTGAGAACTAAAATAAATGTCCAGAAAAAAAAAGAAAAAATGAAGAGAAAAGTGTAATTGTAACCATTTTACTAAAAATGCCTACCTAAAGAGGCACTGTGTTATTGTTACAAAATGTGTGCAAAAAACGTCACAATGGGCCTCGTCTACCTGACTCCCGAGAATAAAGTACGTTTTTAAACTCAGCTATTGTGCAAGAGAGACAATTATATTCGCTCTAGAAAAAATAAACTGCAAAACTCGAAACTCAGAAAAAAACGCATACGTATCAAAACCAAAAACAAAAACAAACACACACACACACAAATAACTAAACAAACCAAAACATAACCAACCCAAAACAAACAACAACAAACATAAAACCCTCCCCAGCGAGAGAAAATCACGAAAACTGAACATGCCTGACCCATGATTTTCCTCAAGATTACCTGATACAGCCTGAGAGAAGAACGGGAGGAGTACGCGAGAAAGAAATGTGGGAGAGAACGTCACAAATATCGAAGAGAACTGGAGGTGAACGTGACTGGAAGAAGCAGGAAAATGCACTGAATAGAATGGGTCCGATTTGGTGCACGAGGAATGGGGGTCAGGGAGATGAAAAGCTGGTTTTTACTGTTGTTGTTGTTGTTATTATTGTTATTGTTATTATTATTATTATTATTATTATTATTATTATTATTATTATTATTATTATTATTATTATTATTATTATTACCATTATTACTATTGTTATTATTACCATTATCATTATCATGGTAATTATAATAATAATGATAATAATGATAATAGTAATAGTAATAATGATAATAATAATATTTATGATAATAATTATTATTATCAATATTATCATTATGATTATTATGATTATTATTATTACTACTACTGCTATTACAACTATTACCATAACTACTATCTTTACTACCATTGTTCTTAATTATTATCATTATCCTCCTCATCAATATCCTTATCTACAATTATAATTATCGTTGTATTATTGTCATTGTTATCTTCACTATTACCATTATTATTCTTATTATCATTATTATTAATATTATTATTAGTATGATTATTCTTATTATCATTATAATTAATATTATTATTAGTATGATTATTCTTATTATCATTATCACTATATTTAATTCTGCGTGTGCTTTCTCCGTCCGTTCGTCTATTATGCTTACATGTGATCATATTCCATGTGGCTGCGGAACTAAAGTCAATTGATTCTTGTGTAAGATGGAGCGATAATTGATAACATGAATAATAGAGTGACAACACACGCGCGCATCTAATTCTAATATTTAATCATTGTCGTTGTTATTGTTATTAATATTATCGTTGTCGTTGTTATTGTTATTATTATCTTTATTATTATTATCATTATCATTATTGCTATTATTATTATTATTATTATTATTATTATTATTATTATCATTATTATTATGATTATTATTATTATTATTATTATTATTATTATTATTATTATTATTGTTATTATTATTATTATCATCATTATTATTATTATTATTATTATTGTTATTATTATTATTATTGTTAGCATTATTGTCATTATTATTATTGTTATTATTATCATTATTATCATTATCATTACCATTATTATGATCACTATTATTAGTATCATTATTATTATTGTTATTATTATTATTATTATCATTATAATTATCACTATCATTATCATTATTATCACGATCATGACTATTATCGTTATTATCATCATCATTATTAGTAGTATTAATATTATCATTCTCCCTCTCATCATTATTATCATTATTATTCTCATTAT
>NC_061838.1:12459442-12461942 GCF_019202785.1 Penaeus chinensis | reverse complement strand
TACAAGACGCAGCCAATTCTCGAAAATCCCCATTTGTTGAGGGAAATCTGAAAAAATATCGCTCATCAAGCAAAAGTAAAAATCACATCGTCACAAATGACGCACTTGTTCCCAGCCGGCAAATTACGCAATTTTCTTATTTGTTCACCTTTGCCCGGCGAGCCTCAAGGTTACCCGAAAGAACAGCAACGGAGGATTTCGCTCGACAAATAATCACGGACATGATTGCAGCCTAGCTTTCGCCTCTGAATGAGTGTTATTTTTTCTCTGTTTCTTTCTCAGGCGAGACGAAATTTGTTCGATAGTAAGAAAATGATATAGACAATAACACAGTGTGATTTTAGTCACTATCATCTAATAAAGATAATAATAATATTAACACCAATCCTTATAGTTGCAACAACAATAGTAGTATCAATAATTATAATGTTGCTGATAATAATGATGATAATAATAGCGATTATGATGATAACAAGATAATGATGATGGCGATGAAAGTGAAGCTACTATTACTAATATTACTATCAATGTTCACACCCGTCATGAAGATAATCATTATTATCATTATATTGACACATAATGATCATAAACACAATGATGACAATAAGAACAATACCTGAAATAACAATAACACCAATAACAAAATAACAAAAAAGAAATAAAGAAGAAGAGGAAAAATGAAATAAAGGTGAAAGAAGAAGACGGGGAAAAACAAACAGAAGAAGAAGAATAGAAAGAAGGAGAAGTAAAAAAAAAAAGACAATTTTCTTCATCTTCTCTCCCTCCTTCGTATCCTTCTTGGCTTCTTATCCCATCCATTATTTCTCCTCTGCCATTCCTCTTCTTCCTATCTAGTCGTGCTCATGCGAGTTATTCGTGTCATGCAATCTCGACCCTTTCTCATGCACAGATATGACGTCAGAATAACGAATTCCTGACCTCGTTTGTGTGGATGACCTTGTATGAAATGCGATGCCCATGATACGCGTTATCTCAGGTGGGATGCTGTGATGCCATATATTATACCGCCCTGTTGCGTCACTGATTTCTGGTTTGGGACATTTTTTTTTTTTTGTTATGTGCGATGAATTATTAGAGTTTATTTTACATATGATAAATCATGTGTGAATGTTTGTATTTCTATTCGTATATTAAATGTATTTACAGAAATACTTCTTTGGATATATATATATATATATATATATATATATATATATATATATGTGTGTGTGTGTGTGTGTGTGTGTGTGTGTGTGTGTGTGTGTGAGTACATACATAAATACACATTTATATATATATATATATATATATATACGTATATATAAATGTACACACACACACACACACACACACACACACACACACACACACACACACACACATATATATGTGTGGATGTCTCTCTCTCTCTCTCTCTCTCTCTCTCTCTCTCTCTCTCTCTCTCTATATATATATATATATATATATATATATATATATGTGTGTGTGTATGTGTGTGTGTGTGTGTGTGTATACATATATATACATTTATATACATATATATATATATATATATATATATATATATATATATGTGTGTGTGTGTGTGTGTGTATGTGTGTGTGTGTGTGTGTGTGTGTGTGTGTGTGTGTGTGTGTGTGTGTGTGTGTGTGTGTGTGTGTATGTGTGTGTGTGTGTGTGTGTGTGCACACACACATACACATACATATGTCTGGATGTCTCTCTCTCTCTATGTATATGTATATGTGTGTGTGTGTGTGTGTGTGTGTGTGTGTGTGTGTGTGTGTGTGTGTGTGTGTGTGTATATATATATATGTATATTTATATGTATAAGAATGTATACATATCTACGTATAGTAAAATCTGTGTAATACATACCTTTGCCATTCCGTCGGAGGGCACAGGGCTCTCTCAGTGCACCTTGAGGGTTTTGTGTGTGTTGAAGGTACTGCATAACAATACATGGAACAGAGCAAAGCGACGCGTAGTATCGTGAAGCCATTTTTATTTCTTCTGAAAAGCGATATCCTCCATTTCTATTCCATCCTATAAATCCCATCGATCCGAGGGACAAGGGAGCTTGCTCATGCTCTCTCCCACTCTTTGTCGTCTTTTTCACTCTTTACTGTATTCCCTCTGTCTCTCGTCACACGAATACATACATGAACACTTGCTCAGAAACACACACACACACGCACGCAGACACACACACACACTTGCTCATAGGCATTCAAGTTCATCTTCTCTCTCATCAGTCACACTCTGACAGTCACTTTCTCTATTCTACGCACACATTTGTCTGTTCTCTTTTCCTCTCCCATTCCTTACTTTCCCCGTTTCCTAAAAGGTACAAAAAATATGGAACAGCAACATATATCCCAACATAAATCTCCCCGAGTCTCGCAGTCAATCACCAGGAACAGAATTTCGAGCTCGCGTCCTTCCTCGTCGCCCCCCACGCCGCTCCACGACACTGCGCAACCCGGGTGTAAAACGCGAC
>NC_061838.1:12436942-12439442 GCF_019202785.1 Penaeus chinensis | reverse complement strand
TCTCTCTCTCTCTCTCTCTCTCTCTCTCTCTCCCCCCCTCTCTCTCTCCCCCCCCCCTCTCTCTCTCTCTCTCTCTCTCTCTCTCCCCTCTCTCTCTCTCTCTCTCTCTCTCTCTCTCTCTCCCCTCTCTCTCCCTCTCTCTCTCTCTCTCTCTCTCTCTCTCTCTCTCTCTCTCTCTCTCTCTCTCTTCACTCTCTCTCTCTCTCCACTCTCTCTCTCTCTCTCTCTCTCTCTCTCTCTCTCTACTCTCTCTCGCTCTCCCCCCCCTTCTCTCTCTCTCCCCCTCTCTCTCTCTCTCTCCCTCCCTCTCTTTCTCTCTATCTCTATCTCTTTCTTCTCTCAATCCCTGTCCTCAAAAATGAAAAAGAAAAAGGTACTTTTCCACGACTTCACCAAAAACGAAAAAATAAAAACGATAAAATAGATTTCACTCTAACCTAAAATGCCAACGTCCTTTACCCCTGAAATTGAAACAATACATCAAAATAAAAACAAAATTCCGTAACCCAAAAATCGGGGAAAAAAAAATGTTACGTGTTTTTCATTTTAAAAAAAACTGTAAAATTCCCCGTCAGTTTATCTTCCCGGGTTTTTTAATTTGATTATAGATTTCGCATCATTTTGAAGAGAAAAAACCTCTGTTGTGAAAAATTTATATTTTCAATATATTTGTTATTATTGTTGTTGTTATAATCATAAACATCATCTCTTATTTATTATCATGTTCTTCATTGCTATTAAACATTATCTTTTATTATATCTTCATTGTTATCATTCTATAACCATCCCCTTTTACATCACCATTACCTTTACCAATACCAAAATTATATAGAATTTTTTGGTCATGATATTTAAACAAAGAAAAACATGCTAAACATGCCATTTTTTAAGGACAGACTGTGTAAAAAACACGGGTTTAATCAATTAACCTGTATTACCCTTGTGTTTCTGGGGGTCTTGGCAAGAGCATCATCGCATGAGGTCAAGTGAGACTGACAGATGCACTTGGAGCCTGGAGACCCTGTGTGGATGTTAACCATTATTCTGTTATCTGTGGTTTTACACTTATTCCTGTATGAAATTTTTATCCCTGGCTCCCTGTACGGAAAAAAGAGAGAGTGAGAGCGAGGGGAGAGAGAGGGGTATATGCACACACACACACCCACACACATTATTAAAAGTATATAATATAATATATAAATATATATAAAAAATAGATAGATAGAAGAGGAGAGAGAGAGAAAGAGAGAAGAGAGAGAGAGAGAGAGAGATATGTCGGAAATGGAAAATTTATCACTGTTTTTTACCCTCTTTATAAAGGGGTGCAAAAAATAAACTCCTTTCAGACGACCTTGCAATCATTCCCACAAGAACCCCCTTTTTGCCCTTAAACCACTCCTGGTTGCCCCCTACAAAGTTTGGGGTAGTAAAAAAAGTTTCAGCCAAAGAACAACTTGCCAAGGAAAACCCTGATTTTCCCCCCACCCTAACTATATTGAAGTTCCGCGTGGGCAAAAACCCTTTTTGATCGAGTTTCTGTTATGGCTTGACAAGAGAAAAAAACCCCATCCAGTGGAAGGGCCCGGAGCGAGAGCCCTCGCAGTCACCCTTCCCCGGGTAGTAAAACCTTCTTCAAGGGGGATCAGTCGATTCGAAACCCAGAAGTAGGCACTGGCTTTGCAGAAAGGGGAGGGCCACAAAATCCATGAGGGCAAAATACAACGCTTTCAACAGAGACAGAGTAAAAAATTGCGATCAGGAGCCAACCCACGGTTTCCCTAAAGGGAAAGACACGTGTCAAACAGCCCCCAAAAGGGGCACCCAGGACAGTCTACAGCAAAACCCTTAAAAAACCCAAAAAAAATAATATTATCTCCTGAAAAAAACTTTGTTTTTTGCCAAAAATCGCGGGGGAAATTTGGGCTCAAGTGAAAGATTATCATAAAACTGGGTCCCTGGCCACATGGCTTTAAAGGGGGAACGAGCTTGCAAAAAGACTAACACATTGGCAGGGTATGTCCCCCCGCCCCTGATCATAAAACCAAGCCGCACAAGTCCCCCAAAAGCCACAGCACTTTCCAATCTCCTGCCCGCTTCAAGAGAGAAAACGAGTCCCCTCCCTCGACCAAAAAGAAATCAGGAAAGGGCCACAGGCTATGACCACTGGCACTCTCTGGAACAATCAATAGAGATACCGAAATCATTCTTCACAGAATTCAGACCTTTGGCTTTCACTGCCTGGCAAACCAAAACCCAAAAAATGGGCAAAGCAGAAAGGTGTTTTCAGGGCCTTGTGTCAAACCGGAAAAACCACCCGTTTTCATTAAATTTTAAAAAGTTTTTTGAGCACATTTTCTGAAACAGGGACCCCCCATGACAGTAACCGGCTTGTAAAGAGTTTATGCCGTATAAATTTTCATCCTGGCGGCAGGGGGCGCCTCTGGCACTTTTTCCCGCCACCACGCAAGCATTTGAGTGTCAGAGAACCAAATGAAGGAAA
>NC_061838.1:12419442-12421942 GCF_019202785.1 Penaeus chinensis | reverse complement strand
GTGTCCTGATAGTTAAACTGAACATAAATGTTTAAGTATTATGCAGATCAAATGTTAAAGTTAATTATGTAATTGCAAATTATATTTGTGAATGGAATTATTTTTCAGGTGTAAAAGAAAGAAATGCTTAATTTCAGATTTAATTGCAAATGTACACATAAAGGATAGTTTGAAAATAAAATTAACAAATTTACCTTTCTTATATTTTATATTCTCGGAATTTGCATCTTTATCACGTTTCATAATTTTAGTCATCGTTTTCAATACTTCTGTAAATTCAAATTAGCAAAGTTATTGGTCGTACTTTAAAATGGTTCTCTGACCATGCCATTAGTTTTGGCATGTGGGATATTTTTTTGCAAATGCCTGTTCAAAGTTCCCTTCTATAAAATTACGGTCTTGGAGAGCCTCTGATGTCACATATAAACTGCCAAATGTCAACAATTTATCAAATACTACTACTAATAGGTTACTTTCTATTTAATTATCATACCACTGTGCCCTCTAGACTTATCAAGTATATACATTTTCTCCTGTGAATACGCTAGCTAATTCTGCTGTTTTGCGAGGGTCTACAACCTCATTCCCATTAACTTCTAATAGACAGCCAACATCATGAATATTCTACAGCACTAGCGCTTAATTCATTTGTAATTTGGCCAAACAAAAGGCTCTCAAGATTGCCAACGCAGTTAGCTTACTTGGAAAGCTTTAAAATGTTTTACGCTTCATGGCAATATATTTTAGTTTTCGCACTCACAAACCTTGACATACTGGTGGAGAAAGCTGACTGAAAAAAAGAAGAAAAAAAGTCATGGTCTGCTGAACCACAAACATGTCTTGGCATAGTGTTTTGTTATTAAAAAAGTCATGAGTTTGATTCCTTTCTAACACAAATTCAATCGTATTTACAGCAGAATTCTCCTATCACATTAAGACATGCAGTAACTGATATCTACCTGGTGGTTATGCAGCCAAATTCACAAAAATAGCACTTTCTTTAGCTAAGGGACAATTATGACAAACTCTCTCTTTTGAATACCTTGAGACACTCGAATTCTCTTCGAGATGTAAAGCATGATGTATTTAACATACTTTTGTCTTGCTAGGCTTAAAATGCCAGTATTATGTAGAATAGTTATAGAATCACTATACAGAAAAATACCTTGAATTAGAAACTTTTATGGGCCTATCCATGCTCAATCAAATAAGATAAACCGTTACTTGAAGGGATACTAGATTTTGTAAGGAATATTGCCTCTCAAAGTATACTCATAATATTAGACTCATGAAATATATCAAGAGATGTATTGTTTGCTAGATTTTATACACTCTTTGAGTCACAGAGAAATCCCTGAGGTTCTGTAGTCAGAAGCAGTTCTTATACTTTTCAATTATTTCCTGCTGTTATTATAAAAGGGTATCATGCGAACCCAAAATCCAAGCCTAACTTTTCCTACCTTCTACTTATTCCATAGACAGTGTAGGGGCAAGCCTCCCTGTACCCCTTTTTATTAGCACTTTTTGCCATTTTACAGAAAATGAACATTAAGAAGTCTGTCTGTGTGTAGTGGATGTTGTGGACTTAAGGCCTTTACACGTACATTATTGGAACCTGTTGAAACATCTTTTCAGTTTGTATCAAAGCGTGTGTATTCACCTTGCTACGGTTTGACACACTCTGGCCAGCCAATCAGAGTGCCATATCACTCTATAAGGGTAAGCTTTAAGTCAAGCATGTCGGTCGCCAGAACATGGTAAGAATTTCCAATGAGTCATATGATATTATATAGACTTCGGTGGCACGGAGGTCTTTAAAATCAATTTGTGCCTCTATGATATAACCTTACAAGCTAAAAAATATCAAAGGGAAGTCTGTGCATCTTGATTTATTGATATAAATAAATTAATAAGTCAAGTAAATATCTGTGATCACTAGAATTACCCGGTTATATGATTTGGAAGCGGAACCTTATGCAACTTTCACTTCTCATATAAAAAAACAATGTATGTAACTAGAAAAAAATATATTTTCACTGAAGCTGAGAAATATATTTAAACTTTCCACAGCCTTGCGAAGCGAAGAGTGGTGTGTATAAACGATAAAGTTGCCGGGTAGTCAGGTACTTTTCCATTTTCTTTGAAGCTTCCACAAATTTTTGCATGTAATTAAATATCATACTAGCATATCAAGTGGTTTAATGGTTTTCTATTAATTTTTTAGGTTTAGAAATATATATTTGTTCAAAAGTTTGGACAAACTTCGATGCCATCGTGTTTTGTAGTGACAGAAGGCCGTTCGTCTCTGAGTGGTAATATGCAGAGAATATGTTCTTTATTTCGCGGTAAATGTGAGGCCGGAGCAGATGTACTTGTTTTGTTTAATAAACTCTAAGATGGCAGTGTTCATTTCCCTCTATCTCTCAATAACACTAACCTTGGCGATATTTACCATGAACTAGTTATGGGAAAGGGAATACCACCCAAGAGATTATATACA
>NC_061838.1:12411942-12416942 GCF_019202785.1 Penaeus chinensis | reverse complement strand
GTGCAGAAATTCGGCTATGATCAAGTCAAATATGTTAGGATAAAAGGTCAAGACTTTGAAATCAGTTGTGTTAAACAGGTGGTTGTGAAGGTGAGTGTTCTCTGATTACTGAGAAGGATGATTTACTCATTGGTAGGCCATTCGAGAATGCGGTGTTGCAGCCATCGTGGGGATGACCCACAGACCTAGCCTGACGGCTACGACCAGTAAAAAGGTAAACCACATTAGAACATAATTCAGAGTTGCAATGTTTCTTCTGCTTTAGAAAATTACCAATATCATTGCTGCTGTGAAAACAAATCGGCAACTGACTTGAGAATGGCGCTGTTTAAACGTTTTGTTTAACGAGTTTCTGGTTTCAAAACTAAGACTGCCCATATGTGTTAGTTTTATATATTTGATGTCTTTATTAACTATGGTAATTGTAGGTTTTTCTGAAAACTTCTTACAAAGGAAATTATATATATATTATATATATATTATATGTATATAATTATATGTATATGCACATACATACATACATACATATAAATACATTCAGACATATATGTATATGTATATATATACATATACGCATATAAAAAATCATAACTGAAATCGCTTTTTCATACTGTCCTTTTTCCACAAACTTTTTGAATCTCTCGCATATATGTTATGTATATATATGTATATATACACACTTATATATACATATACATATATGTATATGTATATAAGTGTATATATACCTATATAGGGTGCTTCATGCTCGGGATGATGTGAAGCGATGGTGTGGTAGCCTAGTTAGCGTTAAGTGCTTGCTTGCATGCCTTCCCGCTTTCAGCTGCCACCGCTGGCTAGCCTGGAGGGAGCAGCTATGCATAAGACTCCCCTGCCAGCTCATAGCCTCTCCATCAGCAAGACTTCTACAGTGCCTCCTCGTGGCCACCCATGGAAACTAGGATCTTGCGGTCCTAGGCTGAACTGTGGAGGCTCTTGGAGCAGCAGGAGGCCCTAAAGGTACGGAGCTATGGCCCACCGGCGTGTGGATACGCCCTGGCTTCGTACTAACTCCTGTCCCCCGCGCCCCCTGGGGTTAATGGGCGGCTGTGGGGAGGCAGGCCTTGCCAGTCGGCCCCCCCGAGATAACCACTGGCAACGATCAATATAGTTGTTGACGCTGGGGGGAGGGCTAAAGTCCCTCCTACCCAGCAAGTATGGCGGGCTGTGGGTCCCTCTGGGTTGGCGACCGCTGGGACTCGGGTGGGGAGGGGGGGTTACCCCCAATCCCAGCTGGGTCCCAGCGGCCGCCAGCCTGACGTGATACTTGTGGGGGAAAGCCCCAGGGAGCCCTGCAGGTGGATTATGGGGCCTGCAGCCAGTCAACCTCCTCTATATGGGGCGGCGTCGGTAGAGGTGGCGCCCACCCGGAGCGACTGCCCGAGGTTAGACCTCAGGTGGACTGTCAGGGTGGGGGCTTGGAACATCCATTCCCTGCGACAGGACGATCGGTTACCACTACTATCGAGGGAATTGAAACAGCTGAGAGTTGAGGTGGCTGCTCTCTCGGAGGTGAGAAGACCTGGCAGCGGCACGATTAGTGTGGGTGGCTACACCTACTACTGGTCGGGCCTGCAGCGATGGCAACCATCTCCAGGGAGTAGCCATAGCCATCTCCAGCAGACTTCAACCATTGGTAGTTGAGGTCACTCCAGTCGATGAGCGTATCATGGTATTGAGACTGAAGCTTTCATTTGGCTTCATGTCTCTTGTTGCTGTATACGCTCCTACGGATGTATATAAACTTGAGGTGAAAGAGATATTTTACGCCAAACTTGCATCTGTGGCAGACAGATGTCCTCGGCGAGATATTGGTATTGTTCTGGGCGACTTCAATGCAGTATCCGGCTGTGATCGAGCTGGCTACGAGATGTCTGTCGGTCCTCATGGCTCAGGAGCTGATGCTGGCAGCGAGAATAGCCTCCTTTTCCGTGACTTTGCTAGGTCCCAGAAATTGAGGATTTCTGGCTCCTGGTATCAGCTTTCTGACCCGCATCGCTGGACTTGGTACAGCGATACAGGAAGAGTGGCCAAGGAGATCGACCACATCCTCGTTAGCACTCGATGGAGGATCCTCCAGAACTGCAGGGTATATCGAAGCGCTGAGTTCTGTGGAACTGATCATAGATTAGTAGTGGCTACTCTCCGGGTCCACTTTAGAACCCCCTGTCGCCCAAATGAACACCCTAGGGTGTTTAATTTGGACAGATTGAGGGAGGACGAGTGTACCCGGGGGTTTGCCGAGGCTATCTCTGGTCGTCTCACAGCACTCGAGGGCCAGACAGACCCTGTTCTTATGTGGGATACTTCAAGCATGAAACACTTGATGCAGCTCAGGAATCCATAGGTGAATGCCCAAGAACAAGACAGAATTCCATCTCGCAGGAGACGCTGGAAGCCACAGATGCTTGTCGTGCGGCTCGACTGTCAGGGGATCGCACCTTGCACCGCTCTCTGGTGCGCAGGACTAGGTCACTGTTGAGAAGGGATAAGGAACAGTTTATCAGTAGTCTTGCATAGGAGGTCGAAAGCCATTTCCTTGTGAATGACCTTCGTCCTGCCTACCAAGCTCTGAGAAAGCTGAACTCCAAGCCCCCCTCACAGACGACTGCAGTCCGCTCAGCAAGTGGCCAGATAATCTCAGATCCTGATGGGGTGCGTGTGCGTTGGGCTGAGTATTTTGAGCAGTTGTATAAGGTTGATCCACCAACAGTTAACATGGATGCGGGTAATGTTGAGACTCCTCTGCCAGATCCACCCATCAGCGAGGATCCACCCTCCCTGACCGAAATCAGGGGGGCGATCTCCAAGCTGAAGAGTGGTAAAGCAGCAGGTGTCTGTGGCATCCCAGCCGAATTGTTAAAGGCTGGTGGAGAACCTATGGCAAGGGGCTTGCATGCAGTCCTGTCTGCCATCTGGCAGACTGGTACCTTTCCCCCTGAGCTGCTGAGGGGTGTGGTCATCCCTCTCTGGAAGGGGAAAGGGGATCGGTTGGACTGCAGCAATCACCGAGGCATTACACTAC
Organism: Penaeus chinensis; assembly: GCF_019202785.1. Lineage (NCBI taxonomy): Eukaryota > Metazoa > Arthropoda > Malacostraca > Decapoda > Penaeidae > Penaeus > Penaeus chinensis. The sequence goes on along the minus strand of NC_061838.1, from coordinate 12,413,878 downwards.
TCAGTGTACCAGGCAAGGTACTCGCACACATCTTACTGAGACGTATCAGGGACCACCTGTTGAGGCACCAAAGACCGGAGCAATCTGGTTTCACTTCTGGTAAGTCCACAATAGACCGCATCCTGGCGCTTCGAATCATTATAGAGCGCCGTCGTGAGTTCGGACGTGGGCTGCTCGCAGCCTACATCGATCTCAAGAAGGCGTTTGACACGGTGCATCGCGAATCTCTCTGGGAGATCCTGAGACTAAGAGGAATTCCAATAAGGATTATTGGACTAATAGCAAACCTGTATACAGACACTGAAAGTGCTGTAAAGTGTGGTGGGGGCCTGTCGAGCTTCTTCCCTGTTAGTTCAGGTGTGAGGCAAGGCTGTGTTCTTGCACCAACACTTTTCAACACTTGCATGGATTGGATACTGGGTAGAGCTACTGTCCAAAGTCACTGTGGAGCAACTGTGGGCAATCTCAAGGTTCAGACCTTGACTTTGCCGATGATGTTGTCGTACTCTCTGAATCTCTGGAAACCCTTGTGGCGGCTCTTGATGCATTTAGCAATGAAGCGAAGCCCCTGGGGCTAGAGGTCTCCTGGACCAAGACCAAGATCCAGGATTTTGGGGGCCTGCTAGGAGACCCTGTACAGTCGATACGTGCTTGCGGTGAAAACATCGAAGTCACAAAGAGCTTTATATACCTCGGTAGTGCATTTCACGACTCTGGGCTGTCAGACCAAGAAGTCATTAGACGGATTGGCCTGGCAGCAGAGGTCATGAAATGTCTTGACAAGAGTATTTGGAGATGTCGGTACCTGTGCAGAAGGACCAAGTTACGTGTTGTCAAGGTCCTGATAATGCCAGTTTTACTCTATGGTAGTGAAACTTGGACACTATCTTGTGCTCTGGAATCTCGTCTTGATGCCTTTTGTAACAGATCCTTGCGCCGAATCATGGGGTACAGTTGGCGGGACCATGTGTCCAACCAACGGCTGCACCGTGAGACCGGTACAGGACCTGTTACTTGCACAATCCCTGACCGCCAACTCAGGTTATATGGCCACTTGGCTCGACTCCACAGGATGATCCTGCCCATCAGGTTGTCTCTGTCCGAGACAACCCTGGGTGGAGGAGGCCTGTGGGACGACCGAGAAGGTCGTGGCTTGGGCAGATCGATCAAACCTGTCGTGAGGAACTAGCGAAGGGTGGATGCGGCTATGCGCCCCTGACGGCGTTAGCTCCAAAATGAATGAATGAATGAATGATACCTATATATGTATATATATACATATATACATATATGTATATGTATATATAGGTGATATATGAGTATATACATAACATATATGAGAGGGATTCAAAAAGTACATAGAAAAAGAAGAGTAAGAAAAAAACGGTTTCAGTTATGATTTTTTATATTTTTCGACATTAGGGGCAATACATTGAGATCAATAAACTTCTGCAAACGGTGATACCAACTTTTAAGTCTGTCTGAGTAAAACAGGGTCATGTGGTCAGAGCATATCAGAGCAGCTCTTTTTACATCATCAACCGATGGAAAATTGGTACCTTTCAATTATATTTTTAAGTTTGGAAACAAAAAGAAGCCAGATGGGGCTAAATTGGGGCTGTATGGTTGATGTTGGATGATTTCCCATCGATCCTCAAATAGCAAAGCTCTTATCTGCTGAGCGCCGTGAGCGGAGGTGCATTGTCGTGGTGGAAGAGAACGCGTTGATTCAGCTTTCTGGGGCGTTTTTCTGTTGTTGTTTTTTTGACAGATTTCTCTAAACGCATTCCTAATAAGCTCTCGAGGAAGTCAACCAGCAAAATCCTCTCTGCATTCCAGAAGACCATGGCCATGACCTTTCCTGTTGAGCGCTCAGACTTTGCTTTGACTGCTCCACTTCCACCCCTGGGCAGCCACTGCTTTGATTGAATTTTGT
>NC_061838.1:12366942-12389442 GCF_019202785.1 Penaeus chinensis | reverse complement strand
AGCCATGAGAACCGAAAAACATCTCGTAGTCAGCTCGGTCACAGCCAGATACCGCTTTGAAGAACAATACGAATATCTCCCCGAGGACAGCTGTCTGTCAGAGATGCAAGTTTGGCGTAAACATCTCTTTCACATCAAGTCTATAAACATCAGTAGGAGCATACACAGCCAAATATAAGCTTCAGTTTCAATACCATTATTCACTAATCGACTTGAATGACCTCTACTACCGAGGTTTGAAGTCTGCTGAAGGTGGCTATGGCTACTCCCTGGAGATGGTGGCCATCGCTGCGGCCCGACCAGTAATAAGTGTAGCCACTCACACTAATCGTGCCGCTGCCAGGTCTTCTCACCTCTGAAAGAGCAACCACCTCAATTCTTAACCGCTTCGACTTCCTCGACAGTAGTGGTAACCGATCGCCCTGTCGCAAGGAACGGACGTTCCAAGCCCCCACCCTGACAACCTGTCTGAGGTTTAACTATGAGCAGTCACTCTGAGTTGATGACCTCTACCACCCCCACCAACGCTGCCCATACAGCGAGGTTTGGCTGGCTGCAGGCCCCATAATCCACCTGTGGGTGATCCCATGGGCTTTGTCCCACAAGCCTCACGCCAGGTTGGCGGCCGTTGGGACACAGACGGAATGACGGGTAACCCCCGCCCGCCAGACTGAGTCCCAGTGGGACCCACGGCCTGCATTATTTGATGGGTAAGAGGGACATTTGCCCTCCCCCCAGCACCAACAACTGTACATTTTGCTGCCAGTTGAGTTATCTTGGGGAGGCGGACTGGCAAGACCTGTCTCCCCACAGCCACCCTTAAACCCAGGGGGCACGGGGGCAGGAGTTAGTATAAAGCCAGGGCGTGCCCACACGCTGGGGAGCCATGACTCCGTACCTTTAGGACCTCCTGCTGCTCCAAGAGCCTCCACAGTTCAGCCTAGGACCTCAAGGTACCTAGTTTCCATGGGTGGCCACGAGGAGGCACTGCAGAAGTTTTGATAATGGAGAGGCTATGAGCTGGCAGGGGAGTCCTATGCATAACTGCTCCCTTTTCGCACCAGGCTAGCCAGCGTTGCCAGCTGCAAGCGAGAAGGCATGCAAAGCACTTAACTCTAACTAGGCTACCACACCATCGCTTCACATCACACTGAGCTTGAAACACCCTCCCATACATACATACATACATATATATATGTATATATATATATATATATATATATATATATATGTGTGTGTGTGTGTGTGTGTGTGTGTGTGTGTGTGTGTGTGTGTACATATATATGTGTATATATAATATATATATATATATATATATATATATATATATATATATATATATATACATACACACATATATGTGTGTGTGTGTAAATATATATATATATATATATATATATATATATATATATATATACACACACAGACACATCGCTCCTCTTCCCCTGCTCGCCCTAAAAACATCCAGCGTATAAATCCGATTGAAGGCGCTTCCCCACCTCACCCAGAGCGAAGGAAGCCCATCGACGGAGTTCTGGAGGACGGGTCGGGCTGGAGCAGATCCGGTATGTATAGAAATTCCCAGTGGAATTTTCGCATATGGGATGGGGAGGGAAGGGGAGAGGGAGAGGGAGGGAGAGGTAATGTGATTGGAGGAAAAGAAAATAGGGATTGTAAGAGGAGAAAGAGAGAGAGAGAGAGAGAGAGAGAGAGAGAGAGAGAGAGAGAGAGAGAGAGAGAGAGAGAGAGAGAGAACAGAAAGAGAGACAGAGAAAGAGAGAAGCTCCGACCATCGCTGAGCCCAAGAGAAAAGGCGGAGGATTGCGCACATGCAAATGTATTGAACTGCAAAGTATTTTCTTAAATTGCTGAGTGCACTCAGAAAATACATTATGTATTGATATGAATGGGAGCCTTGCTTGAAAAGAAATTCCATTTGCAGTCTGTGTGTGTTAACATACCTTGGTGGATAAGTGGATGGGTAAATAGAAGTATAAGAATTGATGAGGAACTTAAGCCATGTTTACTATGATCAGAAATATTTCTGCTCTGCCAACCTCTGTTTCTGCGTCAATCAGTCACTCAGTCAGTCTATCTTTCAACTGTTTATGTCTACCCATCTGTCTATCTACCTAACCATGTATTTATTTTTCGATAAGATACTTGTGTTTATTTGCTTGTGCGTCTGTCTGGGTGACTGTCTCCTTGAGCTTATTAGTCTAATTCTCACCTTATCGTACTGCTGTTGTTTTTCCTTCTTTTTCTCTCTTTTCTCATCTCTTTTCTTCTATCTTGAGTGTTTCGCTCCTTTCCCCGATCCTTCCTGTATCCTGTATCGTTCACCCCGAAAATGAATCTTATATTGAAAGAATAGCGTAGCAATGAAACTACAGACGAAATTTGTTATGGTCGATTTATTTTTTGCCTTAAAGATAGTTTAGTTATTTATTTGTGTATACCTGTAACAAAAACGTATAAACATACACTATCGCACAGACATACAGTGCACACACACACACACACACACACACACACACACACACACGCACGCACGCACGCACGCACACACACACACACACACACACACACACACACACACACACACACACACACACACACACACACGCACACACACACACACGCACACACACACACACACACACACACACACACACACACACACACACACACGCACACACACACACACACACACACACACACACACACACACGCACACACACACACACACACACACACACACACACACACACACACACACACGCACACACACACACACGCACACACACACACACACACACACACACACACACACACACACACACACGCACACACACACACACACACACACACACACACACACACGCACACACACACACACACACACACACACACACACACACACACACACACACACACACACACACACGCACACACACACACACACACACACACACACACACACACACACACACGCACACACACACACACACACACACACACACACACACACACACACACACACACACACACACACACACGCACACACACACACACACACACACACACACACACACACACACACACGCACACACACACACACGCACACACACACACACACACACACACACACACACACACACACACACACACACACACACACACACACACACACACACACACACACACACACACACACAAACCGCGTCTGTAGATGCCTCAGCCATGATCGGTATCGTCTTACTTTATCTTATATTCTGCCTTAGTGTCGCTTTCATCCGGTGTTAATGCGCGCTGCTTATAACTATCATTGCCATATATGCATATATTGTTAGTTCTTATAGTTATATAATAAAACGTTTTAATTATCTTTATTATACAGCGAATGCAATCATAAGCTTAATTGCTATTGTTTGTTTATTATTAATATTGTCTTTGTTATATGAAACCGTTCACCCTGTGTTCTAAGATATCCCCTTAGATATTGTTTCCAAAGGTTATTTTCTCTATTGGTATTTGTACTTTTGGACAACTACTTTAGTCAATACCAAGTTTATAGACACTGCTTTGACTGACCACCGTGTGCCTTGTTCATGTTGACTGAATGTCTTTCCGTATAATATCATGAATTTATTTTAATTGTTAACTAAATTGTAGATATATATGGTGCTATTTCTGAAACATAAAACAGGATATATGCGTTATTGAAAATATATATTTTCCGCTCTTATGTTGCAAATAATGCTGATGCAAATAATGTCACCTCCATTTTCGGAGGAAGCGTATGATAATGAATAATTAATATGTAAATTATATCTCAATTCAGGAATGTATTGTCATTTTCCTTTCCATTACAAGTAACTTCCTGTTTCTAGAGTGTTATCTATCTTTATGTTGTTGAAAAAACTGAGGAAAGTTCTTCCTAATGAAGTCCAGTAGCCTAATCTAATGCTTCTTCGGGAACTTTCAAACTAACATTATTTGCTAGAAAATGTTTTTGAGATTGGTAGGGATTATCTTCTTGTAATAAAGTTGAGTGTTTAATTGGTATCACGCAACCCTTTTTTAAACAACATGCACTCCTGAATTAACATCGTTAAATCTTCAACGATATAGAAATGTTTGCTTACAAGTAACCTTTACTTACTTTTAACCTGTGTATTTATTTATTCACTTGTTTATAAACATCTACAAAATGCTGATGGAATAACTGATATACTTAGGACATATATAACTTTTCGTTAATTTTCCTTTTCGAAATGAGTCACACACACACACACACACACACACACACACACACACACACACACACACACACACACACACACACACACACACACACGTATATATATATATATATATATATATATATATATATATACACACATATATATATGATTTATAAATAAAATTTATTTCGACGATTCATCTATATGCTATCGAAAGGATGTAAGAGAAAATTCGTAGCCATCAATGACTGACAGGGAATCTGCTCTTGCATTGAAATCGAAACGAATTTTAGATTAAATCTTTTAAAATGTTTGACTAAATCATATGGAATTATGTTTTACATACATATATTTTTGTATACAATGGTGTGAACCTAAAACGACGCAAAAATGTTTCTTGTTGATAAACAAGTTCACTAATTTGTCTTAATCATGTACCGATATTCATTACCATAATAATATATGAGTAATGTATTGTTTATACAAACATAAACAAATATATTTAGACATCGTTAAACCAACATACAAAGGTACAGATCTATCCACACGCACACGCACAAACAACACAGAAACAAAGACACACAGACAAATGCCTGTACTGTTCAAATTTCCACATCACTCATTGAAGAATCACGTCCGAGTAGCGTGGTTGGTAAGGTCGCTTCCTCTCGCGCGAGGGACCCACCATCGACCCCAACCGATGCCAAGTGATACTTGTGTCACGTAGGCGCTACTCTTTTCCTTCTGTTTTCAGTGTACTTACTGCATATATATTTTGGGGAGTTAGATCTTGAAGCCGCAAGAAAAGATGATAACAGTAATATTATTTACTATTTTTGTTATACGATAGAGGTGGCGGGGAGGCTCTCTATTTATTCGGCACCGCTCTCCCTCCTTCGACTGCTGCTTCAGTTTTTATCTATTTATACTCGTATGACTACCTGTCTATTTATGCACACCCTGTCAATGACCACACCAACTATTTAAAAACTGAAGAATGAATTTTCATCACAAACGCATTCATAAATTTGTGCATGTGTCTAAACCATGAACGACTCTTTGAGTCTCTTAGTAGTTTAGTTCTCACCTTATCGTACTGTTGTTGTTGTTTTGTCTTTCCTTTTTCGTCTTCTCTCATCTCTTTTCTCCTACCTCGAGTCTTTCGCAAGGCTTCATTCTCCTCCCCTCGCCCCTGACCATATTCATGCCCCTCCTCCTTCCCTCGATCCTTCTATCCCTTTCGTACTCTTATTCGCCCTCTAATTCTTTTGTCTTTTCACTCCTCTCTGCTTCTCCGCTTATTTCTCCTCCTCCACTCGTTTTCTTTGCTTGCTCTACCTTCTGCCTCCACCCTAACCCTATGTATCCTGCACAATTTCCCTTTGTATCCGTCTTATTCGCACCCTCACCTTGTTCCCTCGCTTTTTCGCTTCTATCGCCAATTCCTCCTTTTACCATTCTTTTTCCTCGCTTGTCCTGCCTTCTACCTTTAACCCCATCTCCTGCCCCCATCCTATCCCAATACTTTTCGTTATCCACAAATATTTTACAATGATTCACATGATGTGCGGATAACAGGACTGTCTTTTACTCTTTTTATCTCATGAATATCTATTTTTTTTCTTTTTCTCTTTATTTTTACACGCTGGTTATTTTATTTTTTGATTTGTCATGAGAGAAATGGTGGTACCATTTTTATTAATGAATCGCAGAGGATCGCATTACGTACTTTTCATGATAAGTATAGTTTTGTTTATGGTTTCATTTAATTTGTTTTTGTTATGTTATATTAATGGTTTTATTTTGTTTATATTTCATTCTTCTTATGATTTCCTATTTATTGTTTTATTACTGCCTTATGCTTATTTCGAATTTTATTTACTTTTATCTTGTTTTTATTCATGTTTTATCTCTTTTACTTGAGTTTTTACTCGACTATTGCTTCAGCTCATTCTTTTTACGACTTTTCTGTTTAATTTTACGATCTTCTCGTTTACTTTGGCTCGAGTAATCTTTTGCCCCCAGTTACTTTTTTCGTGTTATTTTACGAATATTAGCTTAGATGTTATTTTTACTGTTTATAAACCCTTCCTGGCATAACTTTAGTAATTTCCTCTGGCGTATTTTTAGTCATTCCTAAGCCCTTCTGGCACTTGTCATTGTTTAAGTTTTAACTTCAGTTTTTCTTTGGTCTCTCCTGCAAAGTCTTTTCGTTCCTTTTAGGATTTTTTTTTTAAATTTAATTATGTACCATCGTATTGATCCCGCCCCTGGTTGGCCTGCAACTCCAGGGATCGTTTTTCCTGTGAAGTCGTGTGGGTCTGAGCCTTCAGCTTGGTTCCTCACCCCTTTACGAAGAGCCAGCGGGGCCCTCATTTTCCTCGGCCTCTGAGCCTGCAGTCTCCCGCCTCACACGTGGCCTCATTTGGGTTCCTTCTTCACGTAACCCTACACTCTCTCAGTTTCCTTTTGTTTCTTTATTTCTCGTCCTCCTTTCTGCCTCCTACGACTTTCTCTCGTGAGTGCTTATAAATGCATTCGGTGTCTTGTCTTAAAGTAATATTTCAGTTCTTTTCGTTTCACTCCATTCCTATAATTGATATTATATATGTATATAGTGAAATAATAGACGGACAATTTTATGATCAAGTTTTTTTTTTTCTACCGTGAGAATTATTTATTTGTGTATACCTGTAACAAACACGTTTACAGTGCACACACAATCACACATACATACACTCACACACTTGCACACACAAACACACACACACATTCACACACTTACGCACACACACACACACACATACACGTTGTTTGCAGACACGTATCCTGTTTTAGCCATGTGTCCTTGCTTCATTTTATATTCAGTTCTCTCAATATAGCTTTTATCCAACGTTAATAAAATAATTGACATATATTCATTAAAACAACTTTAAACATCTAAAAATCAACATAAATAGATAGGTGGAGATCTACTACACGAACACACCCATAGACAAAGACACACAAACATATACTCGTATACTGTTCAAATCTCCAAATCTCTCTCTCAGTTGTTACTTCCGAGTAGCATGGTTGGTAGGGTCACTGCCTCTCGCGCGAGGGACCCACGGACGACCCCAACCGATGCCAAGTGATACTTGTGTCACGTAGGCGCTACTCTTCTCCTTTTGTTTTCATCGTACTTATTGTATATGTATATTAGGGAGTTAGATCTTGAAGCCGTTAAAATCATACTGGTAACAGTAATAATAACTACTATTTTTTATATGATAGAGGGGGCGGGGAGGCTACCTATTTCTCTGGCACCGCGCTCTCTCCCTCGGCTGCTGCCTCCCTTTTTATCTATTTATATGACTACCTGTCTATCTATGCACATCAATGACCACACCAACTATTTAAGAACTGACGCATAAATGTTCACTACAAGCGTATTCATGGTCAGATTGCACATATATGACCTGGCGATGATACTGGAACAATTTTCATTCAATTCAAGCGCAATGTTTACCACAGACATTTTAATACATAATGGAAGGTAACCGAATTCACCCCCTATGTACATTTGTGCGTGTGTGCATGTGTGTATGTGTAATTTAAACCATGAACAACAGTGTTCATTTTACGGGGGAAACGTATGATAATGAACGAGCGATCTCAAATAAGAACAACTTCAAGGAATATCTGAGTTGGTGAAGATATTGGCATTTAATCCATCACAAGGCGTTATCTGTGGTCGATTTCTTTTCAGAGATTCTTCTTAAACTTTCAATAATGATAATATCCCACATTTTACACTATGATGATGTAATCACATACGATTTAATATTGAAAAAAGGCCGTGTATTTTGAACTGGTAAGGAGTTTTTTGTTATTGACAAATTTTCTGTGATGTAAAATATCTAACGGCCAACTCGCCATATTGTTTTTATAACATATATATACGTGGTTTTCTTCATTATCATTATTATATGTGTGTGTCTAAGTACCAAGGCGAGAAAAAGAGCGATGCAAAAGCAATATACTTTTTAGCTTTTCATATATGTCTTTATCTATTCATATATAATTACCTACAAACTGCTTTTGAAATAAGTGACATATTTGGAAAGAACAAAAAATCCTTCGTCATTGCTCTGTTCGCCGTTCCATTGAGTGAAACGTGGCTTGTAAATGAATTAGATGGGAAGGTTAATTACGGAGGTAATGTACATAATTGTTATCTAATATGTAAATATGTTTATGTATGTGTTTGATTATGTGCCTTTCTAGTTGGTTTTCCGTCTCTCTGTATCTCCCTTTTTCCCTCTTTTCTGATCTCACCAGATTTCTCTCTTTTCCCCTTTCCATTTCTCTTCTCGCCGTCTTTCCTCAAATCTATTCTCTTCAAGCATCTCCTTCTGTTTCTTCCTTTATTTTCATCCTCCTTCTCCCTGCCTCTCCCCTGCCCTTCTCTCTCGTGTCCGCTTGCAAAACATTCGGCGTTTTGCCTGATCGCGTTATAACATTCCGTCTTCCAATTATTTTCGTTCATATTTTATTCGGTCCGAAAAGTAATATATTTGTACACTGGCGTTGCACTGTAGCGTTATTGGAATATTCTTCTGATTAAAATGTGGTTACTTGTTTATTTGCATATTAATTATACATATCTGTGATGTTTGACGACAAGGCATCCTATCTGACACACACACACACACACACACACACACACACACACACACACACACACACACACACACACACACACACACACACACACACACACACACACACAAGCTGAAGGTGGATATTTCGGGCATGAAAACCATAATTTAATTTCTTGCTACGACAGAAAAAAATAAATCATGGGCATCGTTTCGAATAACGTTTAGTTCCTTTTCGAGGTGAACGCATGGTAATGAATAAGCGATATCTGATAAGAAGAAGCACTTAAGTGATATCTAAGTTGATAAATATATTGTCATCATTTATTCCATCGTGAGGTTTTTATTTATGGCTACGTTATGATGAAAAACGAGGGAAAATTCTTGATAATCAAGACCTGTGCGATCGATTCCTTTCCGGAGATTCTCCATGAATCAGGGAATCTCACATTTCACTCTACCAAGTTTATGTTGATATACACATTTACAAATACCATTGGGCCTGAAAAATAATAAAGAATAAATGAATAAATCAAAGGAAAATGAGACCTGGCCGGGAGGTTTTTGTAGACATATAGTCGAGACAAATTTTGAATAAAATAATTCGAATTTCTAAAATTAGTAACTCATAATTTATATTGTTTTTATACTACATGTCTATTGTTTTTTATTTGTTTTTTATTTAACTTTGAGTAATATCTCACATTTTACTCTATGGATTTTAGATCGATGGTGCATCCACGTACGATTTACCATTGGACAGAAAAAGGAATGAAATCTAGCCGTGTACTTGTAACTTTTTTTTTTTTTTTTTTCTGACGAATTTTGATTGAAATAATTCGAAAATATTTTGCAGCTAATCTCTATAATGTTCTTATACTATAAATGTACATTTATTCTATCATTATTATTATTTGTGTGTACAATGGCGAGAAAAAATCGATTCAAAAACTTTACAATAGGAATTACGTAATATGGATATTATCTTTACCGTTCACTTATCCATAATCAGGTACTGAACTCTATTGCCAATATAAACCGACCAATAAAACACACACAAATACATAAACACAGATATGTATACATGAAAAAACAAAACACACAAAGTCACACAAACATATCAAGTTCATATCTCTTTATCACTCCTCCTTTCACTACTTCGAGTAGCGTGGTTGGTAAGGTCGCTTCCTCTCGCGCGAGGGACCCACCATCGACCCCAACCGATGCCAAGTGATACTTGTGTCACGTAGGCGCTACTCTTTTCCTCTTGTTTTCAGTTTACATATATCTTACATATGGTTTAATTTTTTTGTTAAGATAATGATAACAATGATAATACGACAGTGGATCCAAGCGGGCATCACTAAACCATGTTGTTGTTTTTGTTTTCTTTTTCCCTCTCCTCTCATCTCTTTTCTTCTATCTTGAGTGTTTCGTAAGGATTCAATTTCCTCATACTCTTATTCTCTAATTATCCCCTCTGCTTCTCCGCTTATTTATCCCTCCTCCATACGGTTTCTTTGCTTGTTCTACAATTCTGCCTCCATCCTTATCCTATTCTGCCTCCATCCTACTCCTATCCTGCCCTGTATCCTGCAGAATTCCCCTTTGTTCCCCTCTTATTCGCACCCTCTTCTTTTCCTTTCGCTTTTTCGCTTCTGCGCTAATCCTTCCCTGTTCCAATATTTTTCCTCGCTTGTCCTACCCCATCCTCTGCCCCCATCCTATCTCTATCCTGCCCAGCATCCCGGCGTAATCTACAGGGCGAATCGAGCACAGGCACACCATTTCCCCCTGTAATTTCTGTTCATTTACATGTATTTTACACTTACACATATTTGTGTATATTTTGAGGAAGAAAAAACTCATCCACGGATGATGTGCGGATGACAGGCCACCACCTTTTACTTTTTTAATCTCGTGAATATTTTATTTACTTGTTCCTTTTTACACGTTGATTATTTTAATTTTTGACTTACCATGAAAGAAAGCTATTGATGTTACCATCTTTATTCCTGAATCGCAGCAGATTGTTTTTTTTCATGATGATTTTATTTATGGTTTCATTTGTTTGGTTTTATTAATGGTTTTATCTTGTATATATTTTCTTTTATTCGGACATTTCCTATTCATTGTTTTCTTATTGTTATACGCTACGCTTACGTCCGTGTGAAGAATTTTGCTTTTTACTTATTCCAAATTTTACTAACTTTTATCTTGTCTTTCATTCATGTTTTGTCCCTTTTACTTGAGCTTTTTTTCGCCCTTTTCTTCAGCTTATGATTTTTACGACTTTTCTGTCTAATTTTACGATCTTCTGATTTAATTTTCCTCGTGTAATCTTTTGCCCCTAGTGCATTTTTCGTGTCCTTTTGCGTTTCTTAGCGCACTTGTTAGTGTTATTTTTAGTGATTTTAAGCCTTTGTGGTATACCTTCAGTAATTCTTAATGCCTTCGGGCGTATTTTCAGTCATTCTGGCATTTTTCGTCTTGAATTCTGTTTTACTTTGAACAACCACTTTACTTGTTACCAAGTTTATAGATTGCTGATTGAATTTATATAAACTAGTCAATAAATTGTAGGTTTATATGGTGCTGTTTGATGAATATGAATATTTGAGATTTGATATTTTCCGTTCTTGTGTTGCAAATAATGTTGATGCAAATAATGTCACCTCCATTTTCGGGGGAAGCGTATAACAATGAATAATTGATATGTAAATAGTAACTCGTAACTCATTTTTAAAACAACATACATTCTTGCATTAACATCGTTAATACAAGAAAACTTCAACGATATAGAAAAAAATGCTTGCAAAAATCTTTTTTTTATATATCTTTAAATCTGTGCATTTATTTATTCACTTGTTTAGAAACATCTACAAAATGCCGATGGAATAAATGATAATAATAATTAGAAAACACACTTTTCGTTAACATCCCCTTCCGGAATGAGTCACACGAATAATTCTTAGCGTATCAGGGATTTGCAGGGAATCTGCTCTTGCAATGAAGTCGAAGCAAATTTGCAATGAACTCGTTTAAAGTGTTTGACTGAGCATGTGCAATTGTGTTTATATATGCATTTATTTTTGTATAAAACGGCGTGACCCTGAAACGACGCAAAAACTTTTCTGGTTAATAAGCTTTTCATCTGTCTTTAACCAAAGTGTTAGTAAGAAGGATTACATTTTGTAAGAATATATACAGTTACATCATAATTTTCGTTAATTTTACGACCGGAAATAAATCACAGGAATATATTTATCGTTTATTACAAAGCAAAGGAAGTCCACATTTTTTGTTAACCAGGTACCGTTATACATTATTCATATAATGAATGGGTAATGCAGTTTTTATACAGACACAATTTTTTGTTTTTAGACCTCTATAAACCCACATAAATACAAAGGTGCAGGTCTAGCCACGAACACACACACAACACATAAACAAAGACACACAGACAAAAGCCTGTACTGTTCAAATTTCCACATCACTCATTGAAGAATCACGTCCGAGTAGCGTGGTTGGTAAGGTCGCTTCCTCTCGCGCGAGGGACCCACCATCGACCCCAACCGATGCCAAGTGATACTTGTGTCACGTAGGCGCTACTCTTTTCCTTTTGTTTTCAGCGTACTTATTGCATGTATGTATTAGGAAGTTTGATTTCGAAGCCGTTGAAATGATAAAGAAATCAGTAATAATATATACTGTTTCTGTTATACGATGGAATAGGTTCTATTCATGCGGCACCGCGCTCTCTCTCCCTCGGCTGCTGCCTCCCTTTCTATGTCTTTATAGACTACCTATCTATGCCCATCCTATCAATGGCCACACCAACTATTTAAAAACAGAAGAATTAATTTTCATCACGAGCAATGTTAGGGCCAGATTGCAGGTAAATGACTAGCCTATGATTTTGGAACTATTTTCATTCAGTTCAAGGGCAATATTTACCACATTCATATTGTCTATCAGACTATAAATAATCCGTCGCTTGAAAATGCATGAAGAAGGCAACCGAACTCACCCCTATGTGCATGTGGGCGTGTGTGTGCGCGTGTGCGTGTAATCTGCCGATCCTCCTCTTCAACTTTCTCAAGGAGTGAAGTAGAAGAAAACATTTACAGCAGTTTCTTTCCCTTGGTGATCTTTTATTTATTTCTGTGTGCGTGTGTATGTATATATGTATATATATATATATATATATATATATATATATATATATATATATATGTATATATATGCTTGTGTGTGTATATATACATATATATACATATATATACATACATATATACATATATATGTATATATATTTCACCACACTGATGAAAGAGGGAAAATGTAACATCCAGGATGCGAGTTTATTAGAAATCTTTCTCTCTGTCTGCCTCTGTGTGAGTCTCTCTCTCTCCCTCCCTCCCTCTTTCTCTCTCTCTCCCTCTCTCTCTCTCCCTCCCTCCCTCCCTCCCTCCCTCTCTCTATATATATCTCTCTCTCTCTCTCTCTCCCTCTCTGGATGAGCTTACCCCCTCATCATTGGTGACGCAAAATCACTAGGAAGTTTAAGCTGATAGGAATTCTTGGTTTCCGATGAGGTCAGTCGCAAATTGAGCATCTTATAATCCCAATAACATCGAGCATTTTTTGTAGATACATTTAAGACCAGTGAGGATGTACGTACTAAATCCCACGAAGTAACAAAACTCCCATTTCCAAGATAACTTTCAGGTGGCAATGCGAGCAAAAAAGACCGTTGTGGCCACGCCTTTGTTCAGCCACCCCCCCCCCCCCCCCCCACACACACACACACACAATCACACGCAGGGATTTGTGTGGGACGCGACGGCAGATCAACCGAAGTGTTTTTTCCGTGCAGTGAAGGGAAAAGATTCAGATTCTTATTGGGGATATAGTGATGGAGACAACATATCATTCAGCTTGTAAACCAAACGTTTAATTTCAGTCCAAAAAGAGGCAATAGGATGGTTAAGAACGGCTTTGTTGATATAATTTATTGAGAACATTTATATTCAACTCTTTCTTCAGTCAGTTCACATGGAATTAATATCCATATATTATTTTATGACATTTTTATGTTTCTCAAACTTAATATTCTATTCCTTTTACTTGTTATATTGTAATTGTTTGATACTAGTATTGACAATAATGATGATATTTTTTTCCTATGTGTGTGTGTGTGTGTGTTTGCGTGCGTCAGTCGCTATAATGCCAAGAATTTGTTTCTTCGTGTCTAGTCGTGGATAGAGACCCGACACTGAACCCATGTCGAAAAACAACAACAGGAAAACATACAATTACACCCGTACACCTTACACTCTTGGATCTGGACACAAAAGTGAAAAATATACGCAGTCAAGTCTCTGTTTGTTTGTCTCCGTCTCTGTTTCTCTCTCTCTCTCTCTCTCTCTCTCTCTCTATCTATCTATCTATCTATCTATCTATCTATCTATATATCTTTCAATATATATATCTCCCTCTCTTTCTATCTATCTAGCCATCTATCTCTCTCTTCCTCCCTTTCTCTTAACTTATCTATCTATCTACCTTTCTACCCATCTATCCATCTATCTCTCTCTTCCTCTTTCTCTCTTAACCTATCTATCAATCTGCATTTCCGACAGATGCCTTATTTTTTCGGACTTTTTTGATTATTGAAAATTTAGGCAAAAAAAACGAAAAAAAAAAACTAATGTGTTTTATCCGCGTTCGAATCTCTTGGATGCTCTATCAAAATATCAAATATACTGACAAAAATATCTTAGATTTGATATTCATTACTCATTTATCTATTGATTTACTGCAACAGAAAAAAAAAAATAATTATCGCAGTGACGGAACGACAGAATAGCAGCGTAAAGAGAAATAGGGCAATAAATTAGTTATATGTGAAATAAACTGGAAGCGACAGGGATTTCAAAGAGAAACGAATGGCACTCAGAAAGACGCATCTTCGTCGTCTTTGAAGGAGGACCTCACGGCATCTTGCAAAGGTTTTATCACAGACTTTCACGACACAAAAAGCTGTTCTAAATTGATGCTGATAAATCTTTTCTTCGCTTCACACTGATTTATTAAAGTTAATTGAATTACTTATTAAAGGTAATTAAATGACTTAATAAAGTTAGTTTAATTAAGCAATGACTTATCAAAGCCAATAGGTAGATTATGCTTACATGTGTAAATGTGTGTTCGTGTGTTTCCACATGTATACTTCCAAATGCGCGTGTATGGTGTCGAGTGTGCATTCTTTGTTTCTAATAAAAGTTAATAGATATTTCAATCCTAAAGTAAGAATGTGTTTAAGGAATGACTCAAGCAGGTCGAAATCACATTGCAATCGTGGTGCAGAACATTAGTCATTGGGAGATTAGCGTTGTCCGTAATTCTTCTATCTCTCTCTTACTCTTCTACCACTCCCTCCTTCTTCTCCTCTCCTTTTCTAGTTCTCTCTTCTCCCCTACTATCTCCCCATTTCCTCACCCTCCCGCTCTCTCTTCTCTCCTCTCCTTTCTTCCTTTTCTCACTTCCCCTCTCTTCTCTTTTTTCTCTCTGCCCACCCCCCTTCTTTATTTCCTCTTTCTTCTCCCCTATTCTCTCTCCTCTCTATATCGTCTTCTCTCTCTCCCATCTCCTTTCCTCCCTCTCTCTTCTCTTCCCTCTCTCCCTTCCTTTCCTTTCCTTCCCTCGTTCTCTTCTTCTCTCTCCTTTCCTTTCCTGCTCTTTTCCTCCTACTCTCCTTTCCTCTTCCTCTTCGTCCTGTTCATGGCTGGACCTCTACCCATATATATAAAAAAAAAAAAATCGTCCCAACAGAAAGAAAAAAGGATCGAATAATTCTTTCTCTTCCCATGCGTAATCGATGATAATTCTGTCAACCTATTCTATGGAGTTCGAAGGCAACGACCAAAGCTTCGTGTTGCTCGTTGGTGTCGCAGTTCGCATCAGTCTGTTTGACAAGACTTGGTTAGACCAGTGACGGTGTCAGTCAGTTTGGTAGACAGTACAGCCTGTGGGAAATGAGGTTTCTGTTGTTGCAAAACGTGAGAGTCCAAGGCAATTCCCATGAGTCATTTCCATCGCCCAGTGATAGCACTACCTGATACCTCGCTGGGTTTCTTCACTATTCCTTGCAGTGCAGGACCAAAATTTAAATGGAGGCGAAAGAAAAAAAAAAAAAAAAAAATGTTAGCACCTCTTTTAGTTAAGAAAATATCTAACTGTAGACTAAGTGCTGGCCAGTGAGGGTAAGTATGACCCGTTTCGTTCTTAGCAGTAATTTAGCTTTGGTTCTCCTTTCGTGATTTGTTCCTGTGGGCTGTCTGTTTACTATATGTAAATTTGAGAGTATTTACTGCGATTAGCCACACACACACACACGCGCACACACACACACACATACATACATATACACATACATGGCATATAGATAGATAGACGAGTAGATAGATAAAGAGATAGAGACATTTATATATGATAATGCCGGAGATAGATAGATAGAGAAGGGGGGTGAGAGAATGAAAATATGAAGCATGAACAACCTATCAATATGTTGGCAGCACGGAGTTATTTAGAACACCCTATTGGCGACAGAGACAGAGAAAGAGAAAGAGAGGTCGGGAATTACGTATTTAAAACATATTGTTTGAGGAGATTCATGCCACTCCATGTTTTTGTCAGGGATATCAAACTATTAAAAACACCATAAGAAATCGTCCATTTATTATTTTAGATGTATTCAGAAATCGATCAAGTCGTTCGCCCTTCACAGATTTTGAGAAAATAAATATGATTGTTTTGGTTTGAATGTTCCGGGATACGATGATGCTGTTGATCTCTATTTCTCCAACAACAATGCTGTAACTGTGTAACTTTTCACTTTACTGCAGGGAGATATCATTAGGCTGATCTGCCGCCTCGTTGCACAAAGCCCGTCGTTACTTCTCTGTTCGCCTTTCCATTGTGTGGTACGTGGCTCGTAAATTCATTAGGTGCGAAGGTTAATTAGGGAGGTACTGTACGTGATTGTTATTTACTAAGTACAGGACGTTGTAGATAAAAACTAAATAGATACAAATATCATAATTACGTTTGAAATTTTGCTACTAACGGTATGAAAAAAAATATATCGCCTCTCCTTTATTTCTCTTTTCCGTTTTCCTTTCTCCCTTCCTCTCTCTCTTCTCATTTCCATTCCATCTCTTCGCCCCATCCTTCCCTCCCTTCCCCTCTCTCCTCTTCCTTCCTCCCTCTCTCTAATCTCCACTCTCTTCCTTCATCTCTCTCCTCTCCTTTCCTCCCCTTTTCCCTTCCTCCCTCTCCTTTCTTTCCTCCCCCTTTCTTCTTTTTCTCCTATTCTTTCCTCCCTCTCCCATTCCCTCTCTTCATTCCAGTCTCTCCCCTCCTTTCCTCCCTCTCTTCCTCCTTTCTTCTCCCCTTTATTCCCTTCCACTCTCTCTTCTTCTTTCCTCTCTGTCTCTTCTCCTCATCCCTCTCTCTCTTCCACGCTCTCCTATCTTTACTCCCTCTCTCTTCTCCCCTTCCTTCTCATCTTTCCTCTCTCTCCAATTCTTTTCTCCCTCTCTCCTCTCCTTCCCTCTATTTTTTCTCAAGTATATCTCTCACCTAAGCTTTTACGCCCAATTTCTTTTTTCTCATTTCCCTTCTTCGTTTCTCATGCTCCCATCTCATTTTTTCTCATTCCCCATCTCCTCCTTTTTTTCCCTGTTTCCTTCGTTTCTCTACCTCCTTCTTTCTCATTTTGCAATAATATTTTCTCTAAGTATCACATTTATAAATCGTTGTGAGGGATAAAGTGACAAATAATTACAACTTTTCCCCAAGAGTTTCTGAGAGATTGTTTTAATATCTCTGTCTTTTCCCCTTTATTACGGAGGACAATATATTTTGTCAACGAAGACTTGGTTATGTATCTTAGGGAATCGTCTAGTAGTGTGTGTGTGTGTGGTGTGTGTGTGTGTGTGTGTGTGTGTGTGTGTGTGTGTGTACATATGCGTAAACGTGTTAATATGTTTATGTATTATGTATCATGTGCGTTTCTAATTGTGTTTCTGTCTCTCTGTATCTCCCTTTTTCCTTCTTTGCTGATCTCACCGGATTTCTTTTTTCTCCCTTTCCATCTCTCCTCTCGCCGTCTTTGCTCATATCTATTCTTTTCAAGCATCTCCTGTTTCCTCTTTTATTTTCCTCTCCTTTCTCCCTGCCTCTGCATTGCAAAACATTCGGCGTTTTGCCTGAACGCAAGTCATAATATTTCGTCTTCCAATTATTTTCGTAATTTTTCGTTCCGAAAATATCTCGGGTATGAAAACCCTAATTGAATTTCTTGCTACGAGGAAGTCCTGTGCGATCGATTGCTTTTCGAAGATTTTCCATGAACTCTGAGTGAATCTCACATTTCATTCTATCAAGTTTATGCTAATTTATCCATATAGAAATTCCCATTGGGCCTAAAATAAATAACAATAAAGAATAAATGAATGAATAAATAAAGGAGGAAAGAAACCTCACCGGGAGTTTTTCGTTTCGAGACAAATTTTGAATAAAATATTTCTTAGTTTTTGAATTGGTAACCCATAAGTTGTTGTTTTTTTATATCGTATGTTTTTTTTATAATAATTATTGTTGTTTTCAAACTTTGAGTGATATCCTACATTTTACTCTATGGATTTTATGTCCATGATGCATCCACATACGATTTACTACTGGTCATAAAAAGAAGAATAAAAAAAAAGAGACACATACACACTCTCTCCATCACTACCCCTCCCCCCCCCCTCTCTCTCTCTCTTCTCTCTCTCTCTCTCTCTCTCTCTCTCTCTCTCTCTCTCTCTCTCTCTCTCTCTCTCTCTCTCTCTTCTCTTTCTATGCAACTGGATTTTTTTTTTTTTGACAAATGTCGATGGGAAAAAATAATGATATATATATTTTTTTTCTGTGTTGTATATGTGCGTGTTCTTATCCATTATTATTTTGTGTGCGTGTAGAAAGGCGAGAAAAAAGCGATTAAAAACTACACAATTGGAAATGTGTGATACGGATACTATGTTAATTGTTTACTTTTCCTTAATCAGCGACTGATACGCATTACCAATATAAACATAAGCACATATCAACACAAAGTCACACAAACATGCCCATATTAGTTCAAATTTCCCAATCACTCCTTAGTAATTCATCTTCGAGTAGCATGGTTGGTACGTTCGCTGCCTCTCGCGCGAGGGACCCACGATCGATCCCAACCGATGCCAAGTGATACGTGTGTCACGAAGGCGCTACTCTTTTCCTCTTGTTTTCAGTTCTGATATATTTTATATATGGCGTGGTTTAATTTTGAAGTTATTAAGATAACGATAATAATAACAATACGACGGAGCAATCATGCGGGTTTCATTAAGTCGTGTGTACTATAATCAGAAACCTTTCTGCTGTGTTAGCCTTTGCCTCTGTTTCTGCGTCAATTAGTCAATCTTTCATCTGTCTATCTACCTACCTTTTATCTATTTTTCGATAAGATACTAGTGTTTATTTGATTGTGTGTGTGTTTGGGTGACTGTCTCTTTGAGCCTCTCTCATTAGTATAAGTTTCACGGTATCGTAATGTTGTTGCTTTTTCTTTGTTTTTCCCTCTTCCCTCATCTCTTTTTTTCTATCTCGAGTCTTTCATCACGCCCTCCTTTCCCCTATCCTTCTATGCCTCTCGTACTCTCATTCGCCCTCTCTAATTATTTTGTCTTTTCATTCCCCTTTGCTTCTCTGCTAATTTCTCCCTCCTCTGCTTTTCTTTGCATGTTCTACTTTCTGTCTCTTTCCTTATCCTATTTTGCCTCCATCCTACCCCTAACGGCCACGATTCCTGCAGAATTTCCCTGTCTTATTCGCACCCTCTTCTTGTTCCTTTGCTTTTTTTGCTTCTACGATAATCCCTCCCTTTTCCATTCTTTTTCTTTGTCCGGCCTTCTACCTTCAACCCCATCTCCCGCCCCCATCCTATCCCTGTCCTGCCCAGCATCCTGCTGTAATCCACAGGGCGAGTCGTGCACAGGCAGACCATTTCCCCCTGCTAGCCAGATTTTTTTTTTATTTCTATTTTACGCTCGCTTAATCTACATGCATGCTACGCGTTTACACACCTATTTGTGCAAATTTGGGAAAAAAACAGCGACCAATAGCTTTCGTTTTCCACATATATTTCACAATGATTCGCATGATGTGCGGATAACAGGACATCATCTGCTGCGCGTACCATTCTTTTGCTTTTTATCTCGTGAATTTGAAGCTCTTTTCTTTATCTTATTCTTTTTCTTGTTCCCTTTTTACACGTGGATTATTTTAATCTTTAATAGTTATTGATGTTACCATTTTTATTACTGAATCGCAGCTGATTATTTTACGTATTTTTCATGATAATTGTAATTTTGTTTGTGGTTTCATTTAACGATTTGTTTTTGTTTTGATTTAACTTTTTCTTTTTTACAACTTTTCTAATATTGCCAACAACTCGTTTACTTTTCCTCGTGTAATAATTTGTCATACTTAAGCCTTTCTGTCACTTGTCATTGTTTAGTCTTGAATTCAGTTTTGCTTCGGTGCCTTCTGCAAAGTCTTTCTGTTCCTTTTAGGATTTCGTATATTTGGTATCTTAGTATTGATCCCGCCCCTGGTTGGCCTGCAACTCCAGGGATCGTTTTTCCTGTGAGGTCGTGTGGGTCTGAGCCTTCAGCTTGGTTCCTCACCCCTTTACGAGGAGCCAGCGAGGCCCTCATTTACCTCGGCCTCTGAGCCTGCAGTCTCCCGCCTCACACGTGGCCTCATTTGGGTTCCTTCTTCACGTAACCCTACACTCTCTCAGTTTCCTTTTGTTTCTTTATTTATCGTCCTCCTCTCTGCCTCCTTCGTCTTTCTATCGGCATTCGGTATTTTGTCTGAATATTTAAATTCTTTTCGTTCATCCCCATAATTAATTAAAAATAGTGGCGTAGCACTGAGACAACAGATGTTTTTTTCTACCTTGAAAATTGTTTAGCTATTTACACACAAACTGACTTTAGACATCTATAACCCACATAAACACAAAGGCGCAGATCCATCCACATGAACACACACACATACTACACATAAACAAAGACACACAGACATATGCCCATATTGTTCTAATTCCCACAATCACTCTAAGAGGAATTACGTCCGAGTAGCGTGGTTGGTAAGGTCGCTTCCTCTCGCGCGAGGGACCCACGATCGGCCCCAACCGATGCCAAGTGATACTCGTGTCACGTAGGCGCTACTCTTTTCCTTTTGTTTTCCAAGACTTATCGTATATCTATTTTGGGGAGTTAGATCTTGAAGCCGTGAAAATGATAATGACAACATTGATAATATCTACTATTTTTGCTCTCTGTTCATACGGTACCGCTCTCTCTACCCCTCGGCTGCTGCCTCCCTTTTTATTTGCTTATATGACTACCTGTCTATTTATGCCCATCCTATCAGTGACCACACCAACTATCTAAAAACTGAAGAATGAATTTTCATCACGAGCGGATCATGCTGGAACAGTTTTCATTCAATTCAAGGTTAATATTTACCACAGACATAATCCGCCGCTTGAATACTTAATGGAAAGCAACCAACCTCACCCCCTTATGTGCGTGTGTGCGTGTGTGCATGTGATGTGTGTGCGTGTGATCTAAGCCGTGAACAACATTGTTCGTTTGACGAGGGATGCGTATGATGAATAAACGAGCGATCTCAAATAAGAACAACGCTTTCAGGTAATATTCGAATTGGTGAGTATATTGTCACCATTTATTCCATTACAAGTTGTTATCTGTGGTTAAGTTGAAAAGTTTCCTCGGGAGAATTCTTGCTGATAAAATCCTGTGCGATCGATTTCTTTTTCAGAGATTCACCATGAACTCTTCGTAATATCTCACCTTTTACTCAGTGATGATGTATCCACATACGATCTACTAATTAAAAATGGCGGTGTATTTCTAACTGGCAAATAGGTAATATGAATAAATTTATCGTTCACTATTCCATAATTAGATACCGAAATGCATTACCAATATAAACCAACATATAGAATACACAAATACATTAACACAGATCTATACACAAACAAAGTCACACAAACATATGACCATATTAAGCTCAAATTTCCTTATCAACCCTCATTCAGCTACTTCCGAGTAGCATGGTTGGTAAGGTCACTGCCTGTTACGCGAGGGTCCCATATATATATATATATATATATATATATATATATATATATGTATAACAATCCTCCCTGACCTGGCCTCGAACCAAGGAAAGTCTCCGGGTATGAGACTTTCATATATATATATATATATATATATATATATATATATATATATATATATATGTGTGTGTGTGTGTGTGTGTGTGTGTGTGTGTGTGTGTGTGTGTGTGACTGCCGCGATGATCCAGTGGTTAGAGCACTGGACTGCGACCCTCGTGGTCCCGAGTTCAATTCCCCGTCGCGGCGGTCGTAAAAATGCCTGCGCTCTGACTGCTGCCTCGAGCCCGAGAACACGACATATCGCCTT
>NC_061838.1:12349717-12351842 GCF_019202785.1 Penaeus chinensis | reverse complement strand
AAATCAGCATCAACACCACCAACAACATCTACAAACATAGCAACAACATTCACAACACCACCAACAGCAATCCAACAGCATCACCAACATCTATAATAACCAACATCAACAACACACACAACACCCTTACCGCCAACATCCCCATCACCAACAACATCTACAACAACAACCAGCATCAAACAACATCCATCACCCCCCCCCCCCAAACCCCCCCAACCCCCCTCCCAACCCCCACCCGACGCCCCAACAGCCTCACCTGGACGCCGCAGAACCCGGCCGGCCCAAGGAACCTCTCACACTCGGCGGCGATATCCGTCCACTTCCACTCGAACAGGTGGACGATGGTCTGGCGGCCGTCGCAGGAGGGCTGGTCGTACGCCCTCGCCCCGCCCACCACCGCCACCGCCAGCAACGCCGTCAAGCTAAGGGCGGAGGGAGGTGGGGGAAAGAAGTGGATAAGTGTATTGGTAGGGTAGGGAGGACAGTGGATAGGTGGATAATTGTGTATATGCATATATATATATATAGAGAGAGAGAGAGAGAGAGAGAAAAGAGAGAGAGAGAGAGAGAGAGAGAGAGAGAGAGAGAGAGAGAGAGAGAGAGAGAGAGAGAGAGAGAGAGAGAGAGAGAGGAAGAGAGAGAAAGAAAGAGAGAGAGAGAAAGAAAGAGAGAGAGAGACAGAGAGAAAGAAAGAAAGAAAGAGAGGGAGAGAGAGAAAGAAAGAAAGAAAGAAAGACAGAGTGAGATAGAGACAAAGAAAGAGAGACAGAGAGAGAGAGAGAGAGAGAGAGAGAGAGAGAGAGAGAGAGAGAGAGAGAGAGAGAGAGAGAGAGAGGAGTTTTATATGCCCTTCTGCCCCTAGTATTTCCACATTCTTCATGACTGCTTTCATATACATTTATGTATTTTCTTCTGATAACTGATGTTCTGTTTCTCAAGTTTACCATTCTATAGATTTCTTAGAAACCAAAGAAAATAAAGAAAATGGAGAATAGATATATTCATACATATTTTTATACTATATACATACAGATATAAATCAATGTGTGTATATCTAATTTATCTGTATATATATGTATATATATATATATATATGTATACACACACCTACATATCCACATATATGGATGGACGGGCTTTAGATATAATTATATATATAGATATAATACACACACACACACACACACACACACACACACACACACACACACACACACACACACACACACACACACACACACACACACACTCACACACACACACACTCACAAACACACACATACACATATATATGTATATATATATATATATATATATATATATATATATATATATATACTATACGCCCACATAATCGTAATTACGTACACGCAAAAAAATCTGTTCTCAGTATCCGTCTACATTGTCTCAAAATCCTTCACATCAGCTGATTACTTCGAGGTTCATTATTTTGATTAGCCAATCCCAACGCGTTCATTAACGAAGCCGGCGTATTGGCAGTTGATCATGCAATAGTTGCACAGCGCCCGAGCCACTTCTTTTACGCGAATGTGCGCAAAAACAACAAGACAAACAAAGACATAGATAATTCATTAACAAAGTCGTAGAGGAAGCGGAAAATGTGGTTGATTCGTTCTTGTCTTGATCAGCTTCGGGAAAATCGGAAGATGGTCTTGAGTGTTTAATTGTGTCGTTTGGGGGAAGGAAAGTACGAGAATTGTGTTCGGGTTTGATTTGTGTTATTTTAGTTTCGTTTTCCCCCTTTTTAGGAAGGTCTTTGTATGAAGTTCAGAGCAGTATGAAAAATAATTATAAAAAAAAAGAGTAATAAGTAAATTTAAGAAGAAAACACGAATAAGAATACGAGTTAAGATATATACAAATCGTATGAAAAAAAAAAAAAACGGATTATCGCAATTTTTACTCTCGTTAGGAAGGAAAATGAAAGAAAAAGGGAAAGAAAAGAAGAGAAATCTAACCACTTACTTTAAGCTCCTGACCAGCCAATACCATAATAAAGTTCAACCCAGGGAGAGCGTGATTGTGTATACTTTCTCTTTTACTTTTTTGGACGCTTCCAAAAGGGCGCGGGGAAGTTGTCTTGCCAAGCCCACGTCTCGAGAAG
>NC_061838.1:12319717-12327217 GCF_019202785.1 Penaeus chinensis | reverse complement strand
TGAGAAAGACAATATTGATAGATCAAAATTTATCAATGATTAAAAAATCCTTCAAACAAAGAGAATTATATACTGTATATCTATCTATAAGTGTCTGTGTGTGTGAGTGTGTGAGTGAGGGAGTGAGTGAGTGTGTGTGTGTGTGTGTGTGTGTGTGTGTGTGTGTGTGTGTGTGTGTGTGTGTGTGTGTGTGTGTGTGTGTGTGTGTGTGTGTGTGTGTGTGAGTGAGTGTGTGAGTGAATGTGTGTGTATACACGAAAAAAACATCGTATACTAGAATAAAGAATCAGACTCCATGTGCAAAGAGAATCATTAATATTTTTTCCTCTTATTTAACGATAACATTGAACTGATTTGGCAGATGATTGGCGCAATGTTATGGTACCACTTTCAGCATTTATCAAGTATCACTGATTATATACGATGTTTAAAGAAAAGGCTTAAAATGCCCCATACTCTTACATCATAGCATTATCTTGAGATGTCCAAACAAAGAATCAAATATACACATACGTATTATATGCTATGGGACCTTGTTCTTAGGGCTTCAGTGTGTCTTCTTATTTTCAGTAATACTGCACATAAATATACAGTTTAGAAGGACGAATATACTTTTCTCTATTTGCCCTTCTCATCATCTAGGATTCTTTTTTTCTCTCCTTCAACATTTGTTCTATGTTTTTCAGCGTGATGCTCATTTCTTGCATCTTCGCTTCGGTATCCTTCAGTTCCCTCCAGGATGAGTCCTTGGAGTCGTCGTCATTCCTGCACTCCAAAATTCTCCACAGGTTTTTGAAACTGTCCCTAGCGCGCTCCTTTGGCATCTTGTCGATCCAGTAGGCGTAGAACCTCTTCCTCAGGAAAGGGTAGAGGATGTCAAATTCCAAGGTCATCCAGATGTTCCCTTCGGCAAAACTACGGTCGCGCTTCGGGCCGGAACTGACGGCGTCCAGGTATATGAAGGCGGCCAGGCCCACGACCACCGCCGTCGCCATCATCGGCACGGACACCAAGCTGTTCACCAAGACCTGCCACTTGTCCGAGTAAGTGAGGCTGCCCTTCGACCCGATTTCGTGCACGGCGTGGATGGCGACTCCCACGATCGCCAAGGGAGGGACGATGGCCAGCACGGCTCGGAAGAACCTCTTGAAGTTGAAGGCGAAGGGATTGCGTGGGTGTATCCAGGCGAGGACAAGGAGGTAGAGCCACGCCAGGATGATGGCTGCGAGACCAGCCAACCACTGGATGTCCTGGAGGAACATTGGTCAAGTATGAAAGCGGCCAAATATGCTTTTATCTGTTGGTGTCTCGTCATCTGAACGATAGCATGTAACCTGATTTAGCGACAAAGGGATCCGCAGAAAACTCCTGGGGATTTTTTTTTGTTAGCTATTATATACTATATAATATTATATGTATTATATATAATACATTATATATATTCTTTTGAACATTATTAAGATTTTCAAAAGTTTGAATCTGAACGGAGATATTTCATGAAATGCAAATAACTATTACCTCTCGAATATGGGTTTGAAATGAACAGGATGTGTAATTTCCTACAAAGAGGAAACTCATCACCATGCACATCCAGTAAATGATTGTCAGTGTCTTGAAGTACCGTAGCCTTAACTGAAATAATAAGTTATGTTGCTATCTCAACACAATATGCAAACACTCCTTGTTTTTGACACTTTATAACATTTCTTATAACCTTCCTGGAATTTCCTGATAATATTACTAACCTTAATACCTCTGTAGATTTCCAAGATCATCAGTAATATTATAAAGACCGTTATAACCCAGCCTAACATATGGGCAGAACGACCTTCATTCAACATGTAAGGTACGACTTCGGGTCCCGCGGTGAAATTAACACATACTATCTCTCGAGTTATTGGCGCAGAAAATTTTGTTTCCATCATTGCCCAGTCCCTGTAAAAGATGTCATAATGATAGGCACAGGCTTGAATAGCACCTGCTGAAAGTATATGCACTGCACATCAGCAATTTGAGAGTATGCTATACTCCGTTCTATCCTATGATATTTACTTCCAAATATCTAAAATTTACTTATATATTATTTTATTTCAACCACTCAGATTTATGGAAGAAAAGCACTATGAAAAGAAAACTATATTTTCATATTACATAAAGCAATTTAAAAATAACATTAAAAAACAATTATTGCCAATTTTGACTGTTCTCAAATCACAAAGACACGCATAATACAGTTTCAAATACACTCACGCATGCGTCCATCCACACAACTCATCTATACACTAAATAAACGTGTAAGAATTACGTGCCCGAATTTTAAAAATCATCACCAGGCCTGCATATTCATTCTAATCCATAAGGATTAGCAGCGTTAGTAAATGAGTCTACTGCTCCAGACACTATCTAAGGTCTACACTAGCTAGTACATCACATATTCTCTCCTCAGTGACAGAGTGCCAACTTTTGTCTTTAGCCTTAGTTGCAGGCACTCAGCCACTCTATAGCATTCGTCCATATACGAAGATATACTTACGTCATTACATCGGAAATCAAATGTATCTACAACATTTAATTTTAAATGATCATGTAATGCTGCCATACTAAGCCTTCTGAACTTGTCCTGAATATTGTCTCATATCCCAGATTTCGGCCTCACAAGTAAACTACCTTGTTACATGTACTTGACAATTAAATTCCTGATACTTATGGACTTACACGGAAACAGAATTGAAGACAGTGAGCAAAATTGCCAAGAGCAGAGCAAGAATAACAGATATGTAGTGTCCATATCTGACATACTTGTCCCACTTGTAATTGAGCCAACAGGTCACCACGGGATGGCTCACTAGGTCCTCTCGACCATAGCGAAGCATCCAGGACAGCACATGGTCCCTTTGCCATGCACTGTCCACATTTCCCCCGAGGCACACGTCTGGCTTAAGCCGGCCATCATCTTGAAGTACTCTCTGGTATGCATCCTTTATTGGGGTTACACAAGGCGGTCCACCTTTGGCCACTTTAGAGGATTCATCTGAAGAATCACATCACCCAGTGTAAATTTTACCATGAACGTGTTTGAAAAACTAATATCAAAAGTTCATATATACTGAAATCCAATAGATCAAATAACTTATGTAAAAAATATAAGAAAGAAAAAAAGAAAACCTGCTGAATAACACTGGAGGCATAAATATTTCATTCCCTAGTCCTAATAATAATTCGAAGTTCAGATACAGAAATCAGTTATGTTATCTAAATTATGATTATAGCAAGTGATTACAGCAAGTAGTACCATATTTAATGTATACTTCGTCCAGATAGTGCACAATTAATTTCTTCTTCTCTCCAGTCCAAGAGTCAACGTCACCGTCAGGCTGGCAAGCGTCCAGTGCTTTCTGAGCAAGGAGAGGCATCTTCTGCACCAAAAGCCTGAAGCTGTCGTTCTGACTGTAGAAGGAGTCTCCAGAAATATAACGAGGGAGCAAACACTCTTCGCCAAATTTACTCTCAAGAATAGTTGACACCATCTCGCTACAGATAAAAAAATAATAATTAAAAGCATATCTAAATTGGGATTTATACCAAATACAAGAATCAGAATCTGTAAATCATGCTAATATCAATGTTAATACACCGAAATCGGGTCAGCTGCAGGTGAAGATGCATACCCTTTATATTGCAAGATATTTCACGTCATTCAGGAACAATAAATCTTTTAAAGGAAGGTTATATTAGTCCATACCTGTTTTCTAACTCTAATTGCTTGAGAAGAATTTCTTGAATGTCGATGTCTATTGGAAGGTGATATCTGCCGACCACATTCTCTGACAGGAGTAGGAAGGTGAAAATGTCTTGACAACGTCTGTCATATGCCATCTTAATAGCACTTGGAATGTTGGAACTCGAGGTCCAAATATCTGCATTGGGTACAACTAACTCCCTACAGCACTCAAGGGATTTCTTTTCTACTGCATAATGTAATGGAGTTTTCTCTTCTGCATTTTTCCTGTTGACCAAACCAGGTTGTGACTGCAGCATAACCTTGCAACATGCAGCATTGCCATTCTTTGCAGCAAGATGAAGTGGTGTGTTTCCGTCTTTGTCTTCTGCAGCAAATACGGCTTTGCGACTTATAAGGGTTTGACAACATTTCTCATGCCCTGCCATAGCTGCCAAATGGAGTGGAGTTTGAAGATGTATGTTCCTTGAGTTAACTTTTACATATTTTGAAAGTATGTCACAAATATCATGTAGTCCATTCTCAGCAGCCATATGAAGGGCAGTACCGTGGCACTCGCAGACAACATTACCATCTGCACCGGACTTTAATAGGATCTTGCATGCTTCCTCATTCCCATGTTTGATGGCTATATGCAGTGCTGTGTGCCCATCAACATCTTGGGTATTTATGAGTGAATCTAGGCCTTGGGTCTTTAGTTTCAATATGGTCTCTAAGTTTTCTGTTTTTCTTTTGACTGCCGCCCAATGAAAGATTGTTTTGCCTTTATCGTCTCTGACTAATGGATCAAACTCGTAAGAGAGTAATTTCACCAACATGTTATTTCGAGCATTCTGGACAATGTGCAAAGGCGTTTCTCCTTTCTTATTTTTGGCCGACACCTTAGCTCCATTTTTGCAGAGAAGCTCTATGCAGTTTTCCTTATTTTTCCCAGAAGATAACAGTAAATGGAGTGGGGTGTTGCCGTTTTTATCAGTGCTATTAACTGAGGAACCGAAATAGAGAAGCTGGCTGCAGCATTCGGTGAAACCCATTTTGGCAGCAATGTGAAGTGCTGTGTATTCCTGTACATCCTTGGTTTCGATGCTTGCTCCTTTCTCAGCTAAGAAGGAACAAACTCTTGCATGGCCGTTCTGGGCCGCAAAATACAGGGGAGTTTGTTTTTCTTTGCTGACGGCGTCAATGTTTTTCGGATTCTTCTCAACCAATATCTTACAAATTTCCAAATTTCCTTTCTCGGATGCAATGTGCAGTGGTGTTAGATTTGCATGATTGGAGATGTCAACCTTTGCCTTGTGGGACAGAAGAAGCTTCGTGATCTCCAGGGAAGTACTGCCAGTTGTGAGAGCCAGCATTAAAGGGGTGTTGCCAAGCTTGTCTGGAATGTTAACTTCCTTGGTACTCATTTTTAAGA
Organism: Penaeus chinensis; assembly: GCF_019202785.1. Lineage (NCBI taxonomy): Eukaryota > Metazoa > Arthropoda > Malacostraca > Decapoda > Penaeidae > Penaeus > Penaeus chinensis. The sequence continues at coordinate 12,322,064 of NC_061838.1, read as the reverse complement.
GGATCTCACAGCATCTTAGGTGTACACCCATCGCTGCCAGGTGAAGTGGTGTGCAGCCATACCTGTCCTGCTTTTTAATCTCCTCTTTCTTTGTCCATAACAGATGTTCCAAGAGGTTGGCATTGCCCACGGCTGCTGCTTGATGCACATCTCTGGTAACCTGTGTGCTAGAGAGTCAGTGGAGAAATATTAATCAGTACATCTCTCTATCTCTCTCACGCGCGCACACAGACACACAAACACACACACACACACAGACACACACAGACACACACAGACACACACAGACACACACACAGACACACACAGACACATAGATAGACGTGTACCCATGAACACACATATGCACATAAACACATAACAATACATATAACATAATATATAACAATCCTCCCTGACCTAGCCTCGAACCGAGGTCACTCTGGGTATGAAACCAAAGGTCCAGCACTAAACCAACCATACCACACGACCCATTAAAAGAAGTGTGCAACTAGGATCTAACTAGCTACATAGACAACACCTATCTATTCACACGTGAGTAATGATAGCAAGGTTTTACACACACTCACTCACTCACACACGTGGGCACTCGGTGGAAATATATTTAGCATTTCGAAACCGAAGTCATATATATATACGTACATATATATATATATATATATATATATATATATATATATATATATATATGTATGTACGTACATATATGTATATATATACATATATATACGTATATGTATGTACGTACATATATATATATATATATACATATATATAATATATATACACACACACAGAAATATATACATATTCATATATATGTGTATAAATGTATATATATGTACTTACATATACATATATACATATATATATATATATATATATATATATATATATATATATATATATATTATATGTAGTATATATATATATACATACATACATACACACATATTTATAAATATACATATATATGTGTGAGTGTATGTACAGATAGGTAATTATATATATATACTCATACACACATGCACCTGTGTGTGTATGTATGCATATATATATATCATCATAATCATCAGCCTGAATCAATCCACCACTGGACGTATAACTCTACCAATCGTTTCCAACTTTGCTTGTCTTGCGATTTTTGTTTCTAGTCTTGGCCCCCATATTTCGTTATGTCATCACTCCATCTTGTCACTAGTCTGGCCCTTGGCCTCTTTATGTTATCAATAGCCCAGTCTGTTACTTTCTTTGTCCATCTGTCTTCGACATATATGGCTTGCCCATTGCCATTTTTTCTTTTTGACGTTCACAAGTACATCTCTCACTTTTGTCTGTTCCCTGATCCACGTCGCCCTCATCCGATCTCTTAGACTAATTCCCAGCATCAACCCCTCTATCCCACTCAGGGTACTTATTAGTTTCCTCTCCAGTAATTTGGTTGTAGTCCATGTTTTTGATTCATAGGTCATAATTGGGAGGACGCATTGGTTAAAGACTGCATTTTAGACATAATGGCAAGGAATCTCCAGCTTAGACTGATGCGTCGCTTATTTCCTTTTTGATAGATGTCTTTGTCTGTACAAGTTGCACTAGCTCTAGCTCTTTGCCTTGTACATGTATCTGTTCGAATTGAACATGATCTTAGTATTTTTCTTGTTCATCCTAAGTTCGACTTTCAGGCTTCTCTATTCAGATCAGATCATTTATTAGTAACTGCATTTAATTTGCAGATTAACTGAAGAGAACAATATCGTTTGCAAATCTTAGATTGTTTAGGTATTCGTCTCCTATTTTGATACCCTTTCATTCTAGCTTCTTAAATATTTCCTCAAGGCAAGCTGTAAACAATTTTAGCGAGATGGAGTCGCCTTGTCTAACACCCTTTTTGATTGGTATTTTATTGGTTTCCATGTGGAGCTTGATGGTTGCTGTCCCATCTTTGTATATATCTTCTAATATTTTACAATATACCTCCTCTACTCCCTGTCTTCGATTAGCTTCTAGTGCTGCTGGTATTTGTACAGTCAGAATCCACTGTGGAAGCCTGCCTGTTCTCTAGACTGGTTAGAATCCATACTGTCAGAGATGTGAGTCGTGATTACTTTTATGAACAATTTGTAAGGAGGCTTATGGGTCAGTAGTTTTTAGATCCTTTCTATCCCCTATTTTATGTATCAAAATAGTTATTGCATTTTTCCAGGCTTTCAGAGTTTTTCCGCTGAGAAGGCATTTGTTAAAAAGATTGGCTGGTTTCATTGTTGCAATTTCTCCATCTATTATAAGGGCTATACTAATTCCGTCTTCACCTGGCTTTTTCCTAAACTGTTGTTTACTTTTATTGTTG
>NC_061838.1:12307217-12312217 GCF_019202785.1 Penaeus chinensis | reverse complement strand
CAAACAAACACAGCCAAACAAACACACGATCAAACCCAGTCAAACAAACATAAACACACACAATCAAACCCAATCAAACACAATCAAACACAATCAAACCCAACCCTACCCAATCAAAACCAATCAAACCCAATCCAACAAACACACCATCAACCCAATGACGCAATCCTCTCCCCCTCCCGGCCAGCCGCATCGCCACGAGGACGTGAGCAGACGCCATGGACGACGGAGGCCCAGCAGAGCCCATGCTGATCCCGTCCGGCGAGGGTGGGTTGACAACTGAACTGTGGTCATAAATATTGATATCATTTCATTGGTCTTCTTTGTCGCTATTAGGATTTTTGTTGCTGTTACTGTTATTATCGTTATTATGATTATGATTATTATTATCATTATTATGATTATTATTGTTTTTATTATCATTACTGTTATTATTATCATTATTATGATTATTATTGTTTTTATTAACATTACTATTATTATTATCATTATCATTATTATTATTGTTATCATTATTATCAACATTATCATTATTGTTATTATTATTATTATTATTATTATTATTATTATTATTATTATTATTATCATTATTATTATTATCATTATTGTTGCTGTTATCACCATTACTATTAGTAGAAGTAGTAGTATAGTATCATTATCATTATCATGATAATTATTATTGTTGTTGCTTTTGTTGATTTATTGTTACTGTTTTTATTATCATTACCATTATTATTTATTTATTTATTATTATTATTATTACCGTTGCTGTTCTGGTGTTGTTATTATAACTATTATCATCATTATTACTATTATTATTACCATTGTTATTATTATCTTTATCATTATCCTTAATATTATCCTTATCATCATCATTATTATTATTATCATTATCATTATCACTATCACTACCATTAGTAGTATTATTATCATTAACATTATCATTATTATTAATATTATCATTGTTATCATTATCATTATGACTTTTATTATCATTGTTATCATTATCATTATGACTTTTATTATCATCATAATCATCATCATTATCATTAACATCAATATCATCATTACTATCATTATTAGTGCCATATATCTTATTATAAATCATATTCATTATTATCATATGCTGTTTTTACAAGAAATTATCGTTACTTTGTTGTTGCTCCAGTCTTCCTTCTCCTCTTAAATCATTCTCTTTCGTGTATTTCCCTTGTTTGTTTCTTTCCGAGATCTCGTTATGACAAATATGACTTTACGGTTTTCTCATTATCTTTTGTTTATTCTTTTCCTTCTTCTTTTGCTTCCGGGTCTTACAGGGACCTTAACACCCGGTTTCAGGTCTACGGGTAACGGCGTTGCATACAGACTGACCGCGATTTCAGGAAGTATTATCAGCTCCCTAGGGACTTTCAGCGAGTTTTCCTTCCTCCTCTTTCTGACAACCTTTCTTTCTTGATTGTCTCTCTTTGATTTCGTATTGTGTAGCTATGTCCAAAGTCTGAAGTTTTTGCTCTCAGATAGTTTTCTCAGTTCATTGTCTCGATTCTGTAACTTTATCTTTTTCTTCAGTCGAGCCTTTAACGTCTTCGTACGTGTTTTAAATTCTTGCCTACTATTCTTTCCACATCATCTTCTTCCTCTTCTGTGTTAAGAGGCTCTTCCTGTATCGTCTCCGGCTTGCCTGTATATGGTTCATTCCCGATTCATCTTTATTGAATCATTCAGAATTTATCTCGCGAAGTACCGTTTGGGAATTCTCCATCCCTCTCTCCTTTCTTGTAGCTGCGCCCTTCATACCTGGCCTCTTGCTCTGTACGTATTTCCATTATCAGTATCATTACCGTTCCTATCAACACCATCATTGCCATCACCAGCAAAAACATGATTTTATCAGCAACATAATGCCTTTTGCAGTTGCTGTGGTGATCGAGGAGAGCCAACAAGATGGCAACGATACGGAATCAGAGGCCCTTCCTCTGGAAATATTTCGAGAAGAACAGCAGGGAGCGAGAGCATCCAGGTGAGATGATTAAAGGGGGGGGGGGGTTAAGAGGAAGAAGGGAGGGGCGAAGAGAGAGTAAAATATTAGTGTGTTAACTGTAACAGTACTAAAAGTTAGATTTATATTTCTTTCCTTGGAAGTGCATGTTAGGGATGAGAGAGGGAGGGAAGGAGGGAGGGAGGGAGGGGGGAGCGAGGGAAGAGGAGAGGGAGAGGGACGGGGAAGGGTAGGGGTAGGGGGAGAGGGAGACAGACAGACAGACAGATAGACAGACAGACAGGCAGACAGACAGACAGACAGACAGACAGGCAGACAGACAGAGACAGACAGACGCACAGGAGGATTTTGTAGGTGTAAAATTAGATCAAACAGCATAAATTAGCATAATCTCCGGAAAGATTGTCCTAATACTATATTTCTTTTCAGACTAACACGTTCTCCAGGTCGATATACGAATACCGTTAAGGTAAAGTTACAACATAGCCTATAACACCAGTATTTCCTTTTTTCTGTACAAAATATCTCAAGTCACGTTTAATCATAATATCAAAAATTATCTTCTCATCGAATGGTTATATATATATATATATATATATATATATATATATATATATATATATATATATTTCCCCTTGCTCATATATACAGCATGTTAATCTTAACAAAATATTATTGATTAGGATTTATATTTGAATTTCAAATGACATTAGACACTTGGATTTAATTGTTCTTCATCAGATACTACATAAATTATTAAAATAATGATCAGGCATTAACTGCAGCTTTGGCAGAGAAACAGACAGATTTAGTAGGAGTGGCCTATTCAACAGACAAACATGCACCAGGCAGCAGAAGTAGGAGATGTGAACCGTCTCAAACAACTGATACAAGAGCGACAGGATCATGTAAGCCAGCAGGACGAGAACGGGCACGTCCCCCTCCACCTGGCCGCCAGGGGAGTACACCTCAAGTGCTGCCAAGTCCTTCTGTCTGCTAGCACCAAGGAAGTTAATGTGAAGGACAAACTGGGCAACACTCCCCTTCTGTTGGCGCTCACTACCGGCGACGTGTCCTTTAAAATCGCCGAGCTGCTGGTGTTCAATGGAGCCTCCGTGAAGACTGCCAACCGGGCCAAGCGAACGGCCCTGCATCTGGCAGCAGAGAAAGGCAACGACAAAATTCTGACGCTCCTCGTTGGCAACTGCCCGGAGAGCGTCCACGCAAGGGAAACCGAGCAGCAGACGCCTCTCCATCTGGCGGCTCGCTGGGGCCACGTCTCTTCCTGCCAGTTGTTGGTGGACAATGGGGCAGCCAAGGACGCCAAAGACACGCGCGGGTACACTGCTCTGCACTGGGCTGCCAAGATGGGCTTTTCAGAGTGTTGTAATCAGCTGCTCAAGCTTGGATCTGAGGTAAACTGTAGTGACAATGTCGGTAATACCCCATTGCACCTGATATGCTCTTCGTCAAAGGAAAAACCTGGATGTGTTGAGATTTTATTTAATTACGGGGCTTCTCCTGCTATACAGAACAGCAAGGGAGAGACGCCTTTCCACTGTGCGCAGTATTCGCCCGGTGAAGTAAGGAAATTATTCGAAACGCATCCAGATATTGACCTATTCATTACTGATAACAAGGGCAAGACTGTTCTCCACTGTGCTGCAGAAAGAAATAAAAGCAGAAATGTTGAGTTCATCCTAGCAATGGCCAAATCCCAAAACGTTGACATGAAGCAGTTTGTAAACATGCCAGACAGTGGAGGTAAGACTGCTTTGTATGTTGCCATAGAGGGTGGGGATTTGGAAAGTTGTAAGTCCCTGGTCAAAGCAGGCGCTGACGGCAACCTGGTGTTGGGAGCTCGAGGCACGTCATTACATTTAGCTGCCGAGAAGGGTTTCCGAGAGGTGTGCGAATATCTGATCACCAAAGGCATAAAGACGGACACTCGAAACAGCAGTTTGATGACCCCTCTTCACCTCGCGGCCAAGAATGGCCACGCTAGCTGCTGTGAAGTTCTGCTGAAGCGAGGTGTTCCGTCGGCTGCCAAGGACGACCAGGGCATGACTGCCCTCCACCATGCCGCCAAAGAAGAGCAGGCGGAGTGCTGTCGGGTTTTTGTAGCGCTGCAGCCGTCAGCAGTCACGAGGACGGACAAAGCTGGCCAGACGCCTTTGCACCTCGCAGTCGAGAAGAATTGCTTGGAGTGTTGCCAGGCCCTCGTCACCCCTCGCGCGGATGTCTGGTGCCAAAGCAATGGCAAAAGCCCCATCAAATATGCACATGAGAAACGCTTTCACCAGATCTTTGATTTTCTTCTAAATACAGAGAATGTGGAGAAGAAGAAGCGAACCGAAAGAGACATTGATTTCCGTGATCTTCTTGAAGAATCACTTGAGCACATAAGCAGGTTAGTGATATGTACATGCGAGTATGTATGGGAACGTCTATGCTGTGTACATGTGATCATATGCAGGTGTGTCTTGAAAATCGAGGATGAATATTCAGTCCCATTTAATTGAAAGTGGTGACATTATGCTATAACATCCACTAGAGCATACCAAAGTACGTAAATTTTATATATGATTTAAATTAAATGTAAGGGCATTACTGTTGTGCAGTTAAGAAAACGTCCGAAATCAAAAAAATTGTTTTTGAACTGGAATATTGCTACATAATAAATAAAATACTAGAGCAGTCGAATCGAGAGTAACTACTAGTGCTTTTGGAATTTTCGTTTTGGTTTTACCGTCTGTAGAGGGTCTAATTTGCCCAGAAATGTCTTGAATCTAGTGTTCTCTTTCTTAATGTGGCATTTCTTCCTTTCTTTCTTCCTTCCTTCCAACAAATACGTCTCCGTATGTAAGTATAGTGTGCATCTTTGTAAAGTTCAATGTGTATTTGACTAAAAGAGAGCGCGTATCTCTCCCCGCCAGTTCCTCCGAAGACAACGTAGCTCACAGACACATAGCGAGGGCCATCATCCACAGCTGTTTCTGGG
>NC_061838.1:12292217-12299717 GCF_019202785.1 Penaeus chinensis | reverse complement strand
TTGAAGACCAAAGCGACAGAATTTAGTGTGAGGCCCGCAGGCCTCCCTTCTCTGCCTTCCCTCACCTTTTTTTCCACCTCCCATTCCTTACCCTTCCCCATTCCTTTCCCTCTCCTAGCCTCTGTGCCTCTTCCTTTCCCTCTCCTAGCCTCTGTGCCTCTTCCTTTCCCTCTCCTAGCCTCTGTGCCTCTTCCTTTCCCTCTCCTATCCTCTGTGCCTCTTCCTTTCCCTCTCCTAGCCTCTGTGACTCTTCCTTTCCCTCTCCTAGCCTCTGTGACTCTTCCTTCCCCTCTCCTAGCCTCTGTGCCTCTTTCTTTCCCTCTCCTAGCCTCTGTGCCTCTTCCTTTCCTTCTCCTAGCCTCTGTGCCTCTTCCTTTCCCTCTCCTAGCCTCTGTGCCTCTTCCTTTCCCTCTCCTAGCTTCTGTGCCTCTTCCTTTCCATCTCCTAGCTTCTGTGCCTCTTCTTTTCCCTCCCCTAGCTTCTGTGCCTCTTCCTTCCCCTCTCCTAGCCTCTGTGCCTCTTCCTTTCCCTCTCCTAGCTTCTGTGCCTCTTCCTTTCCCTCTCCTAGCCTCTGTGCCTCTTCCTTTCCCTCTCCTAGCCTCTGTGCCTCTTCCTTTCCCTCTCCTAGCCTCTGTGCCTCTTCCTTTCCCTCTCCTAGCCTCTGTGCCTCTTCCTTTCCCTCTCCTAGCCTCTGTGCCTCTTCCTTTCCCTCTCCTAGCCTCTGTGCCTCTTCCTTTCCCTCTCCTAGCCTCTGTGCCTCTTCCTTTCCCTCTCCTAGCCTCTGTGCCTCTTCCTTTCCCTCTCCTAGCCTTCTGTGCCTCTTCCTTTCCCTCTCCTAGCCTCTGTGCCTCTTCCTTTCCCTCTCCTAGCCTCTGTGCCTCTTCCTTTCCCTCTCCTAGCCTCTGTGCCTCTTCCTTTCCCTCTCCTAGCCTCTGTGCCTCTTCCTTTCCCTCTCCTAGCTTCTGTGCCTCTTCCTTTCCCTCTCCTAGCCTCTGTGCCTCTTCCTTTCCCTCTCCTAGCCTCTGTGCCTCTTCCTTTCCCTCTCCTAGCCTCTGTGCCTCTTCCTTTCCCTCTCCTAGCCTCTGTGCCTCTTCCTTTCCCTCTCCTAGCCTCTGTGCCTCTTCCTTTCCCTCTCCTAGCCTCTGTGCCTCTTCCTTTCCCTCTCCTAGCCTCTGTGCCTCTTCCTTTCCCTCTCCTAGCCTCTGTGCCTCTTCCTTTCCCTCTCCTAGCCTCTGTGCCTCTTCCTTTCCCTCTCCTAGCCTCTGTGCCTCTTCCTTTCCCTCTCCTAGCCTCTGTGCCTCTTCCTTTCCCTCTCCTAGCCTCTGTGCCTCTTCCTTTCCCTCTCCTAGCCTCTGTGCCTCTTCCTTTCCCTCTCCTAGCCTCTGTGCCTCTTCCTTTCCCTCTCCTAGCCTCTGTGCCTCTTCCTTTCCCTCTCCTAGCCTCTGTGCCTCTTCCTTTCCCTCTCCTAGCCTCTGTGCCTCTTCCTTTCCCTCTCCTAGCCTCTGTGCCTCTTCCTTTCCCTCTCCTAGCCTCTGTGCCTCTTCCTTTCCCTCTCCTAGCCTCTGTGCCTCTTCCTTTCCCTCTCCTAGCCTCTGTGCCTCTTCCTTTCCCTCTCCTAGCCTCTGTGCCTCTTCCTTTCCCTCTCCTAGCCTCTGTGCCTCTTCCTTTCCCTCTCCTAGCCTCTGTGCCTCTTCCTTTCCCTCTCCTAGCCTCTGTGCCTCTTCCTTTCCCTCTCCTAGCCTCTGTGCCTCTTCCTTTCCCTCTCCTAGCCTCTGTGCCTCTTCCTTTCCCTCTCCTAGCCTCTGTGCCTCTTCCTTTCCCTCTCCTAGCCTCTGTGCCTCTTCCTTTCCCTCTCCTAGCCTCTGTGCCTCTTCCTTTCCCTCTCCTAGCCTCTGTGCCTCTTCCTTTCCCTCTCCTAGCCTCTGTGCCTCTTCCTTTCCCTCTCCTAGCCTCTGTGCCTCTTCCTTTCCCTCTCCTAGCCTCTGTGCCTCTTCCTTTCCCTCTCCTAGCCTCTGTGCCTCTTCCTTTCCCTCTCCTAGCCTCTGTGCCTCTTCCTTTCCCTCTCCTAGCCTCTGTGCCTCTTCCTTTCCCTCTCCTAGCCTCTGTGCCTCTTCCTTTCCCTCTCCTAGCCTCTGTGCCTCTTCCTTTCCCTCTCCTAGCCTCTGTGCCTCTTCCTTTCCCTCTCCTAGCCTCTGTGCCTCTTCCTTTCCCTCTCCTAGCCTCTGTGCCTCTTCCTTTCCCTCTCCTAGCCTCTGTGCCTCTTCCTTTCCCTCTCCTAGCCTCTGTGCCTCTTCCTTTCCCTCTCCTAGCCTCTGTGCCTCTTCCTTTCCCTCTCCTAGCCTCTGTGCCTCTTCCTTTCCCTCTCCTAGCCTCTGTGCCTCTTCCTTTCCCTCTCCTAGCCTCTGTGCCTCTTCCTTTCCCTCTCCTAGCCTCTGTGCCTCTTCCTTTCCCTCTCCTAGCCTCTGTGCCTCTTCCTTTCCCTCTCCTAGCCTCTGTGCCTCTTCCTTTCCCTCTCCTAGCCTCTGTGCCTCTTCCTTTCCCTCTCCTAGCCTCTGTGCCTCTTCCTTTCCCTCTCCTAGCCTCTGTGCCTCTTCCTTTCCCTCTCCTAGCCTCTGTGCCTCTTCCTTTCCCTCTCCTAGCCTCTGTGCCTCTTCCTTTCCCTCTCCTAGCCTCTGTGCCTCTTCCTTTCCCTCTCCTAGCCTCTGTGCCTCTTCCTTTCCCTCTCCTAGCCTCTGTGCCTCTTCCTTTCCCTCTCCTAGCCTCTGTGCCTCTTCCTTTCCCTCTCCTAGCCTCTGTGCCTCTTCCTTTCCCTCTCCTAGCCTCTGTGCCTCTTCCTTTCCCTCTCCTAGCCTCTGTGCCTCTTCCTTTCCCTCTCCTAGCCTCTGTGCCTCTTCCTTTCCCTCTCCTAGCCTCTGTGCCTCTTCCTTTCCCTCTCCTAGCCTCTGTGCCTCTTCCTTTCCCTCTCCTAGCCTCTGTGCCTCTTCCTTTCCCTCTCCTAGCCTCTGTGCCTCTTCCTTTCCCTCTCCTAGCCTCTGTGCCTCTTCCTTTCCCTCTCCTAGCCTCTGTGCCTCTTCCTTTCCCTCTCCTAGCCTCTGTGCCTCTTCCTTTCCCTCTCCTAGCCTCTGTGCCTCTTCCTTTCCCTCTCCTAGCCTCTGTGCCTCTTCCTTTCCCTCTCCTAGCTCTGTGCCTCTTCCTTTCCCTCTCCTAGCCTCTGTGCCTCTTCCTTTCCCTCTCCTAGCCTCTGTGCCTCTTCCTTTCCCTCTCCTAGCCTCTGTGCCTCTTCCTTTCCCTCTCCTAGCCTCTGTGCCTCTTCCTTTCCCTCTCCTAGCCTCTGTGCCTCTTCCTTTCCCTCTCCTAGCCTCTGTGCCTTTTCCTTTCCTCTCCTAGCTTCTGTGCCTCTTCCTTTCCCTCTCCTAGCTCTGTGCCTCTTCCTTTCCCTCTCCTAGCCTCTGTGCCTCTTCCTTTCCCTCTCCTAGCCTCTGTGCCTCTTCCTTTCCCTCTCCTAGCTCTGTGCCTCTTCCTTTCCCTCTCCTAGCTCTGTGCCTCTTCCTTTCCCTCTCCTAGCCTCTGTGCCTCTTCCTTTCCCTCTCCTAGCTTCTGTGCCTCTTCCTTTCCCTCTCCTAGCTTCTGTGCCTCTTCCTTTCCCTCTCCTAGCCTCTGTGCCTCTTCCTTTCCCTCTCCTAGCTTCTGTGCCTCTTCCTTTCCCTCTCCTAGCTTCTGTGCCTCTTCCTTTCCCTCTCCTAGCCTCTGTGCCTCTTCCTTTCCCTCTCCTAGCCTCTGTGCCTCTTCCTTTCCCTCTCCTAGCTCTGTGCCTCTTCTTTCCCTCTCCTAGCATCTGTGCCTCTTCCTTTCCCTCTCCTAGCTTCTGTGCCTCTTCCTTTCCCTCTCCTAGCTTCTGTGCCTCTTCCTTTCCTCTCCTAGCTTCTGTGCCTCTTCCTTTCCCTCTCCTAGCTCTGTGCCTCTTCCTTTCCTCTCCTAGCTTCTGTGCCATCTTCCTTTCCCTCTCCTAGCTTCTGTGCCTCTTCCTTTCCCTCGCCTAGCCTCTGTGCCTCTTCCTTTCCCTCTCCTAGCTTCTGTGCCTCTTCCTTTCCCTCTCCTAGCTCTGTGCCTCTTCCTTCCCTCTCCTAGCTTCTGTGCCTCTCCTTTCCCTCTCCTAGCCTCTGTGCCTCTTCCTTCCCTCTCCTAGCTCTGTGCCTCTTCCTTTCCTCTCCTAGCTTACTGTGCCTCTTCCTTTCCCTCTCTAGCTCTGTGCCTCTTCCTTTCCCTCTCCTAGCCTCTGTGCCTCTTCCTTTCCTCTCTCTGTGCCTCTCTCCTAGCTCTGTGCCTCTTCCTTTCCCTCTCCTAGCTTCTGTGCCTCTTCCTTTCCCTCTCCTAGCTCTGTGCCTCTTCCTTTCCCTCTCCTAGCCTCTGTGCCTCTTCCTTTCCCTCTCCTAGCCTCTGTGCCTCTTCCTTTCCTCTCCTAGCCTCTGTGCCTCTTCCTTTCCCTCTCCTAGCTTCTGTGCCTCTTCCTTTCCCTCTCCTAGCCTCTGTGCCTCTTCCTTTCCCTCTCCTAGCTTCTGTGCCTCTTCCTTTCCCTCTCCTAGCCTCTGTGCCTCTTCCTTTCCCTCTCCTAGCTTCTGTGCCTCTTCCTTTCCCTCTCCTAGCCTCTGTGCCTCTTCCTTTCCCTCTCCTAGCTTCTGTGCCTCTTCCTTTCCCTCTCCTAGCCTCTGTGCCTCTTCCTTTCCCTCTCCTAGCCTCTGTGCCTCTTCCTTTCCCTCTCCTAGCTTCTGTGCCTCTTCCTTTGCCTCTCCTAGCTTCTGTGCCTCTTCCTTTCCCTCTCCTAGCCTCTGTGCCTCTTCCTTTCCCTCTCCTAGCTTCTGTGCCTCTTCTTTTCCCTTCCCTAGCTTCTGTGCCTCTTCCTTTGCCTCTCCTAGCTTCTGTGCCTCTTCCTTTCCCTCTCCTAGCTTCTGTGCCTCTTCCTTTCCCTCTCCTAGCCTCTGTGCCTCTTCCTTTCCCTCTCCTAGCCTCTTTGCCTCTTCCTTTCCCTCTCCTAGTCTTACTTCAGTTGCTTTTTTCTCCTATTCTCTTATTCTACACTGTCCTTTTACTCTTTCCTCTCTCTGGTAACTCTCCTATTCTGTGTATTTGCCTTATACCCAAAAGATTTCCTCTCAGAACTGCCTAGACTTAAGCCTCCATGCCTATCTAATGATGTTTTTTTCCCCCCATTCCTTCTTCTTCCACTCCTTTTCCCTCTGCCCTAAGCCTTGTTCCTGTTCCTTTTACTTCAGTCTATCCCTTCCACAACCTAATTCCTGCCCTAAATCCTGGCCACGGAAAAATAGGAAGATCCTGGAGGACATATGACATACGGATCGGCTGTCACTCCCCACATCTTATACCCTTTCACATGTTCACTCTGGCCATTAGACAGGTATTTTATTTAAATTATTGTACATTTTAAAGTAACTTTCTTTTTTTTTCAACGCTTAACGCCTCCTTTTTATTTTTTATTTGTCGGGTCTTTTAGATGTTATTGTTATTGTTTACCAGAGTGCCGCTCTTATTTGTTTGTTTTTAAATTTAATTTATTTGCCAAGCATGATTTTAGTTTTGCTATTTTTCTCTTACCTGCTCTTTTTATAGTTTGTTTGCTGAGCCAACAGAAGCCCTGTTTGCCTGTTTGTTTGTTTGTTTACAATTTCTAGTCACAAATTATTTTTGGTATCTTTCCCTCTTTTGTTAATTATCAAGCACTGACTTTGTACCTTACATTATGTTCTGTGATAATTCTTATTATTTTTATGATTCTAGAAGACTGTCTACGGGTTTTATTCACCGTAATGCTTCTGCCAATATTATTTTTTGTTCGGTTTATCTTTTCAGTTTTATTATTTGTGATTTTTATAATTAAGTTTTACTTTTTACCAGTTCTGTAGTGTGTTTTATGTTATCTCCCAAAACAAATTGTATTGTAAATATTCTTTTTTATCAAAACTCTGTATTCCTTTGTTTCACTTCGCATATATAAGGGGGGGGGGGGGGGGATTCCGACTAATAAACAGTGTTAAGACCGAACGTGTATTTTGTGTGTTCTCCACGGATCTTACAGTGAGACGGCGTCGAACCGGAGAAAAGGTTGTATCTGACTTCATGATTTGCCTTACTTTCTGAAAGCTGGGTGTGAATAGATTTATGAAGGGACACTTTAGTGCATCACCACGCGACCTCATAGATGCCCACACTTCCTTGAGGGCTTATAAGGGAACCCAGATCCTTTTTGTTTATTTTTTTCACGGGGTAAACAGGGCCTACCTATCCAGGCCCTTATTCTCTCGACCCTCTTCACGAGCGTCACCACTTCGAGGATGCATTCATGAGAAGCCTCCTCCTACAGATACCCTTACATTAGCATTAACATCCAAAACAAATATTCACTTCTCAGCGACAAAGATCTCAACATTGACCAAATCAACAAACAGTTCAATGACATGATAAAGGAAGATGCACTTGAAGTAGGCGGTAAGAACGTCAAACAAAACTCCAGTAAGCTCTCGATAGAAACTATAGATCTTATGCAAAAACGTAGGGTCATGAAAGTATCATCAAATAGGGAGAAAATAGAATTAGCTGAACTAACAAAAACTATAAACAAAAAGAAGAGAGAAGATGTACAGAAATTCAATACTCAAATAATAAATGAAACAGTGATCTCAGGTACCAGCATGAAAACAGCTAAGAGGAGACTTGAAATACGGAGAAATCAAATGTATGCAATAAAGAAAACAGGCAGAGAAGTGACATAGAATAATAATGAAATCATAAGAGTAGTGGAAAACTTTTACAGGGATCTATACAACGCAAATGAACAGCCGCGGATAGAAGTGAATGCGGTAACTAGAGAAGTACCTAACATCACGACAGAAGTAATAAAGAGAGCTCTTAAAGGCATGAAGAGAAAGAAAACACCAGGTGAAGACGGTATTAGAATAGACCTTATAATAGACGCAGGAGAAATTAGTCTTTTTAACAAATGCCTTCTCAATGGACAAATTCCGAAAGCCTGGGGAAATGCAACAATTATTTTGATTCATAAAAAAGGGTACAGGAAGGATCTAAAAAACTACCGACTCATAAGTCTCCTTTCAGTTACTTACAAACTGTTCACTAAAATCATCACAACTCACATCTCTGACAGTCTGGATTTTAACCAGCCTAGAGAACAGGCAGGCTTCCGCAGTGGATTCTCAACAACAGACCGCATACAAACGCTTACCCAAATAAGAGAAAAAATAAACGAATATAGGAAACCCCTGTGTATGGCATTCATCGATTATGAAAAGGCATTTGACTCTGTACAAATACCAGCAGTACTAGAAGCTATTCGAAGACAGGGAGTAGAGGAGGTATATTGTAAAATATTTGAAGATATATACGAAGATGGGACAGCGACTATCAAGCTCCTCACAGAAACCGATAAAATGCGAATTAAGAAAGGTGTTAGACAGGGCGATACCTTCT
>NC_061838.1:12269717-12279717 GCF_019202785.1 Penaeus chinensis | reverse complement strand
TCAAGAAAAAAATCTAATCATATTAGTGAAGAACAGTGTTAGTGGAATACGTGAGAAGTGCCACGCTCAACGCTTGCAGTACGCGCGCCGCCCGCCAGAGGAAGATGCGCTCATGGGGAGTGCGTGACGTGTGTGTAAAAGAAGTCTCGCTCTCTCGCAATACATGAAATATTGGTCCCGTGGTCAGTCATGTCACTTTCGTCACCATTTCACTGCGTTTCGTTGATGTTCGGCATTGCTCTGTTATGTTCATCATTGGTAAAATCGCGTTTAATAAATAAACACTCTGACAAGGGAAAATTGAATTCGTCTGCTCACTTATCCACTTCACCATCTATCCGGTCACATTAACACACACACAGAAACACGCACACACAAACATACACACAAAAATACACACACCACACCCCGCACACAAAACACACACACCCCACACCACCACACACACACACACCCCACACAACACACATATATTTATTATTTAAAAATATATATATATATATGTATAAAATATATATCCATATGTTATTGATGTATATATATATATATAATATATTTTTATATTTTATTATATATATATATTTTGCAAAAAATTTTTATGTTTTTTTATATATAAAAATATATATATATATTTTTTATAAAAATATAAAATCCATTTTGTTTTTGTGTATATATATTTATGGGTATGTTTATGTGGTATATAAAATATATATGCATATGTTTATATTTTTTATTAAATAAAATATATAAATATATATATATAAATATATATATATATATATCCCTATTGTTTATGGATATAATAAATAATATTTATTTATTTATTTAATTTTTATACCTTATTTATATTTTTATATATATTATATTTAATATATTATTTAAATGTTAAAAAAAGGGGGGTGTGTGGTTTTGTATGTTGTGGGGTGTGGGGGGGGTTCTTGGGGGGTGTCCCCGGTTGGGGTGTTTTTGTGTAATTTTTTTAAAATATTTCCTATGGGGGGGGGCCCCAAGGGTTTTTGGTCTGGGGGGGTGGGTTTGGGGGGTTGTGTTTGTGAAAATTTAAAAATTTGTAAAATTATTATATATAATTTTTTAAAGTTTTTGGGGTTTTTCCCGGGGGGTTTGTTGGGGGTTGTTTTTTAAATTAAATGTGTGGTGGGTGGGTTTTTTGTTATATAAAAAAAAAAATAATTAAAAAATATTTTAAAAAAATTATATTTTTTAAATGCAAATTTTGGGGTTTATGTGGGGAAAAAATTTAAAATTAATTTTTAAAAAAATTAAATAAAAAAAATATTTTATATTAATTTATTAAATTTTTTATATTTTTTATGTGTGTGTTTTTTGTGTATTAAAAATACCATTGGGGGGGTGTTTTTCCCCCCAAAAAGTATTGTCGTGGGGTGTGGTTATAAAATTAAAATTAATTTATTTTTTTAATTAAATAAAATACAATAAATTTTAATATTATAAATATATTATAAATAATATATTAAATTTTAAATTATATAAATTTTTTAAAAAAGCATTAATTTTTTTGGGGTTTTAATTTTATATAAAAAAAATAAAATGATAATGTTTTTTTGTTTTTAAAAAAATTAAAATAAAAAATAAAAAATATATAATTTTTATTTAAAAAAAAATTTTGGGGTGGGGTGTAAGTGGGGGGGGTGTCTGGGGGGTGGGCCCGGGGGTGGTTCTTTGGTGGGTTTTTTCCCCGTGGGTTTTTTTGTTTTGGTTCCCCCGGGGGGGTTTTCTGTGGGTGTTTGGGTGTGGTTTTTTGGGTTTTGGTTTTTTTTTTGTTCCCCCGGGGGTTTTTGTGGTTTTGGGTCCTGTTTTTGGGGCTGGTGGGGGGGGGTCCCTTTGGTTTTTTCCGTTTTGTTGTGTGTTGTGTGTTCTGGGGGTGTTGTGTGGGGGTTTTTGGGGTCTGTGTGTGTGTGTGTGTGTGTGTGTGTGTGTGTGTGTGTGTGTGTGTGTGTAGAGAGAGAGAGAAGGCTACTATCAGCTACCCACTCCCGTATAGGTAGAGTCAATGCCTGGGCAAAAGAACATGAGGAGCAAGCTGTTGCCCATGCAGCAGGCTCCCTCCCAACCACGCAGCTGCTGCATCCAAAGGAACGGCGTAGACCGATACGGTTTGGCACCAGCGGTGTCGCAGGAGTTGCCAGAACGAGGTGGCAAGCGACAATGAACTGCCTCCGTTTTTGTCCTCAGGGTTGATTCCCGAAGCCTTTTTCATCTTACAGATGCCACAAGGCAGTGGATTGTATTTACAGGGTGGACTCCCATAACCCTTGACCATACACGGACTGAACTACAAGGCAGCAGTCGGGCACCACTACCGTTCCTACGTTAGACTCACCTAGTATATGCAAACCCGTGTGTGTATTCACATATGCATGCGTGCATATGTGTGTATGAATGCACACATAAATGCACACACGATGTGTGTGTATGAATGCACATACATGCTTACATGAACATATATGCATGTATACCTACATACATACACACACACACATATATGTGTGTGTGTGTGTGTATGTATGTGTGTGTGTATTACCTAGTTGTTTCATTACGAGAGAATAGCTAATCTCAGAGGTTCCTGTCAGCTATATTCAGATTGTGTGTTTGTGTATATGTGGTGAATGTGTGTGTGTGTGTGTATAAAATATACATATGTGTGTGCACACAAGTATGTGTCTGTGTGTGTGTTTGTCTGTGAATATGTGCGTGTGTGTGTGTGTGTGTGTGTGTGTGTGTGTGTGTGTGTGTGTGTGTGTGTGTGTGTGTGTGTTTGTCTTTGTGCATGTATGTATTATCGTTTCCTTGATTAAAAGGAAATGATTCGTGCCTCATGCGCAAGGGGAAAGATAATGGATCGATCCCACCCCCGGAACGAACAGCTGCAATTTTACTAAAAACAAATATGTAGTTCAAACTTATTCATCTGCTTTCGTTTTTTTTTTTTTTTTTTCAAAGGCAAACATACTACTTGCCAAAATGTATAATTTATTTAGATTGTGTTATTCACGTACAATTTTAAAGGTAATAACACACCAGTTGATATCATAGCCTACTACAAAAGAAAACATATATGAGAAGAGAAAACATACATTCCAAAGTTAAGAGGCAAAAATCTACCTTTGATATAAATTATTTAATCTGTTATATGTCTGCATGATTAATCAGAATACGACTGCATATCTACATCTGGACATGAGATAGATTATCATCAGTATTATTATTATCATTATATTTATCATCCTTCTCATCACAATTATCATTATTATCATCATCACCGTCACCATCATCTTTCTTTTCGTCATCTTCCCCACAGTCATCATCGTCATCATTATTCCTAAGTATGTAAGTTATCTCCAAAACAAGATCAAAAGCTTCAAACACTGCAAATCAACTTAACAGACATGGTAGGTCTCCAGAGCCTCAAACCCCCCGCTGTTCAAGGCTCTGTTGGCGAGAGTCAGTACGACAGAGTAAACAGCGAGCGTCACTTCGGCCAAGACCATCGCCAGGATTAGCGACAGACTGGCCGTGGCTTCTCCGTCTCCCGAGATCGTTGCCCTTGAAGTTGAAGGCGAGTAGGATTCCTCCTGGTCTGCGGATGCCGTCTGTGGTGGGGATGTTGGTGCGTCTGTGGTCTGGTTCTCTGGCGGCCGCGTGGTCTCGGGAGAGCAGGTTAAAGGCCAGCTTGGCGATTGTGGGGACTCCTGGTAGACCGAGTCCCTGCATCCAAATGACCAGAGGGTTGTTGCGCTCGTCTGAATTTCTAATTTGACGAATCGGTGACAGAGATAGTACTGGTTTCCCCAGTACGATTCGAGAGTCTGTTGGTCGTTCATGGTGACAAAAACTCCGTGATACTTGTTGTGGATATATTCTATGGTCATTTTGTTCCACTCACGGGGTTTCAAGATGATATCATCTTCCCCAAAATGTATTAATCTGGTTTTGATTTCATTCCTTACGCAATCCATGTAAACTAAAGCGACTGAGAGACTGTAGTCGCCGCGATGAAGAACATGCATCGTGTTTCTCTCACTTTCCAAGAATCTTGCGACCATTGAGGTCTCTCTTGACATCACTTTCTCGGCGACACAGCGCGAAGGGCAATCGCGAGACATGACCACGTGGAAAAGGTGCTCCACGTGCAGATTGATGTCCCCACAGGCACTTCCCACAGCGTCGATAACTTTGTTTCCCCGGGTCAGTTCGATTAGCAAGGTGCCTTCGGTAGTGAACTCGACCTTCATCTCGGTCCAATTCCCACGCGCCAACACGCCCGACGGCCTCGCCTCTCGTACTCGGGTCCCATCTACCCTCTCTAGACTGACGAGAGGGTCGCCGCCGTTATCCGAGGCTAGCCCGAGCGTCCATTCTCTGGCGGGAGACGTCAGCCGGAATCCCGCTGACCACTTTGAGCCCTCGGGACGAACAGCGAGTGTGGTCGGCAATGCGGTGCGCAGTTCGTCGCTCACTTCGTAGGACACGTAGGGCACGCAGGGCAGCCAGGTGGCCGGAGACCCTCCGCTGGCACAGAGGGCCAAGGACAAGCACAGACTCAGCCAAGCAATAAGTCGCAGCATCATCCTACCAAAGACGCCGCTAGCAACTCTTGGCGTGGCCATGACGGCGGCAACACTGAGAAACTTAGGCGTCCTTCGCATGACCGCCAAGTCTATAGCGCATGTCCGGGACGCTGAGGAGGCGTTAAGCTTATCGTCGGTACAGGAAGGACGGAAAACACACGCACACACAGACACACACACGCGCACGCGAGCACATATACATATATTTACATACACTCGCACGCGGGAGACCCCTGTGTGCCCGGTAGTGGGTTAGTCTGTCGTAGATATGATGGTGAGTTGAGATCTACCAATAATGATTACCTAAACAACTACTCCCCTGGGAAAGGATCTTGGGTCAGCCACACCAGTATGAATACCCAGTCAACTACATGATGTTAACATTGCGCCGAGTAGATCGTAAAACACCGCATCGGTAATGTCACGATTAAGGATATAAATAAATAAATAAACTAATATACATATATATACTTATTTATTTATACAAACGTATAAAGATACGGACATGTTTATAAAGACGTCCGTATTTATATACGTGCGTCTAAATAAATAAATATATATATATTTGTTTGTTTATTTATTTATATACTTATTCGTGACATTACCGATGTGGTGTTTGACGATCTACTCGGCGCAATGACCTTCTGGGGATAATGACGAGGACATCATGTACGTAAATGAATACAAGTAGAATGTATGCCGATTATATCCTTGTAGTTATCCCTCTCCAGCGTCTCCATGGACAGGCAGGTCATGACTGCACTCAGGGGGGAGCCCATGGCAAGACTACTAATCTGCTGGTATTCCTCTGAAAACTCGAAGTAGCTGAAGTCCACGCATAACTTCACTAGGCGAACGATAGTTATTCCGCATGTACGTATGTGTGTGTGTGTGTGTGTGTGTGTGTGTGTGTGTGTGTGTGTGTGTGTGTGTGTGTGTGTGTGTGTGTGTGTGTGTGCGCGCGCGTGTGTGTGTGTGACAACTATGTGTGACAGCGGAAGTTCATCGTCTGTCATTGAGCTGTTGACCCTATCGACTGCTCCGTCTGTGGGTACATTGGTGAAGAGGGATTTCTCAAAACTGGCCATCTTTTTATTTTTGCACCCGTGACTCTGAAGCCGCCGGTGGGAATCACTGATGACCCCCATAGTGCCGGAGAGGGGTTTAGCCAAACACTTTGTTGCTATATTTGACATAGCCTTCGTCTTCGTCTCCTAAGATCTGCAGGAGTCGCCAGTAATGATGATGATGGTGAATATGATGATGATTTTGATGATGGTTATGATGATTGAGATTGTGATGATGATTATGATGATGTTTATAATGATTACTGTGATTGTGATGATGATGATGGTTACGATGATTATGATGATTTTGATTGTGATGTTTATGATGGTGATGGTAATGCTTGTGAGGATGATGAATGTGATAGTGATGGTGATTATTGTGAAGATTGCGATGATGATGGTAAATGATGATAACGATAATGACAAAAATATATTTTTACTCTTTTTTGTACAACAGACGTTTCCCCTGAGGATATTATCAAGTGTAACAGCAATAATTACTTCTTATATATTATTTTCTTTTTCTTTCCAACAGCTGAAATGGTGCCACCGCGAAAAAAAGACGAAGAAACTTTTTAATAATTGATAACAAAGTTTTTCCCTATTAGGTTTCATTAAAATATTTGTAACATTGTTTACGTGATTATGCATTTCCCACAGAATGTAGGCCAGTTGTCCCTCAATATAACTGACAGATGTCATCGTTCTCAAAGTAACAAAATAGGTTCCCACAACTACATTGACAAAAGGTCCTTGGAATGCCACACGGGGGTAACATATAAAAGGGAAAGAAAAAGGAGAGATACAGCATTAGCAACACACAAGCCGGAGCTGAAGTGGAGGAAAGCAAACGCGACGAAGATCCACTGCAGAAATCACGCTTCCCTTTCCACCGCCATGATGTTCCCAGCTTTGCTTACTTTCCTCGCTTTTCTGGTGAGTGTCTGTCGCCGCTTGGAAGCTAGAGCTGCTGTTGTTGCGCACCTCGTTGCTCAGTCTCATGCCGTTATTCCGCATGTACGTAGTTGTGTGTGTGTGTGTGTGTGTGTGTGTGTGTGTGTGTGTGTGTGTGTGTGTGTGTGTGTGTGTGTGTGTGTGTGTGTGTGTGTGTGTGTGTGAGTGTGTACAACTATATTTATTAACATTATTACTATTCTATCATTATCATTATTATTGTTTTTATGAAGATGATCATTATCATTATTTTTTCATTGCAATAGTGATTATTATAGTTATAAGCACCATTATAATTATTATTTGTACTAGTATTACCCAAATCATTATCGCTGAAGATGGTGTTATTTTTTACTTATCACCAATATTTTTACTGTTATACTGTATTATTGCCATTATTATTATGATGATTACCTTGCAGCCACTGATATCATTATCACTATATCATCATTTTTGCTATTATTATCATTATTATTATAATTGTCATTATTATCATTATCATTATCATCATCATCATTATCATCATTATCATTATCATTATCATCATCATCATCATCATTATCATTATCATTATCATTATCATTATCATTATCATCATCATCATCATCATCATCATTATCATTATCATCATCACCATCATCATCATTATTATTATCTTTATCGTTATCATTATTATTATTATAATTATTATTATTATTATTACTAGCATTATCATTGCCATTATTATTATTATCATTATTATTAGTCTTATTATTATTATTGTTTTATTTTGTCATTATTATTATTATTATTATTTATATTATTATTGTTGTTGTTGTTATTATTATCATTATTGGTTATTATTATTATTATTGTTGTTGTTGTTGTTGTTGTTTTATCATTATTATCATCATTATCATTATTATTATTTTCATTACCATTATCATTACTATTATTACGATAATTATTAAAATTAATATCATCACTATTATCGTTATCATCAATATAATAATCATCCCTATCAGTATCATTTTTTTTTTTTTTTTAATGACTGCTAGTACCAGTAGCAGCCATTATCATTATTTTTATCACCCTCATCATCATCATTGTCAACATCATCGTCGTCAACATCATCATTATTGGCATCTTCGTTACCAATGGCATCGTCATCATCATCATCATCATCATCATCATCATCATCATCATCATCATCATCATCATCATCATCATCATCATCATCATCATCATCATCATCGTTAACATCATCATCGTTAACATCTTCATCGTTAACATCATCATCATCGTTAACATCATCATCATCGTTAACATCATCATCATCATTGGCATCATCATCATCATTGGCATCTTCGTCATCAATGCCATCATCATCATCATCATCACCACACATAATCCTCAATACCACACACAATTCCCACCCCTATGAAGAAGGCGTGTTCTTGACCCAGCTGTCTCCCTCGCAGACCACGTGCTCAGCCCAATCGACCTCCTCGCCTTGTCTGACGGAGTTCCTGTGTTCGACGGTCGGCCTCTTCCCTCAGTGCCCTAATTCCTGCGACGTCGGCTATTTCCGTTGTTCAGAAGGCGACATCAATCAGCTTGTGACTCCCTCGCAGTGCGATTTCGACCTTGTGTTTGATCTCAATTTCCAGCACCCTTACTGTGTCTTGCCAAGCAATTGCCCGAGTACGGTAACAGTAGGTCCCACGTCCAGTACGGGGTGTGTAACCACATTCACCTGTACTACTGCGGGTAACTTCCCTGCTTGTACTACATGTGACCCGCAGTACTTCCAATGCGCGTACGCAGGGATCGCCGGGGTACTCACAAGTTGCAGCAATGGACTGGTGTTTAATACGAACTCTGCCTATCCGTACTGTGTGCTTCCTTCAAACTGCCCTTATAATCCGATTGGGTGAAGGGATGTTATATATTTTTTGTCTATCTATTTATCGGTCTGCTTGTCTGTCTCTTAATCGTGCCTATCTGTAAATCCTCTCCATCTATCTCTTTATATCTTAATTGGATTGTTACGCTTACGTAGCTTTGAATACTCTGTTCTAGGGCGTGGAAGATGTGTTCTAAAATATGCATCAAACTGTTTATGTTTATATTCATATATGTTAACACTGCTAGAAAGTTAATAAAAATCCTGTGACATGGAGAAATAATTTTTATCATAAATTCATATGATGCTGATTTTGAAAAAAGTGAAAGAAATATCACATTAGCATTTACATAAATAAGTAGACGAAATAGATTAATAGATATAGACGTAGACAGATACGTATACGCACGGATACACTCAACCATATATGTATATGTATGTATATAAATCTGTATAAATGCATATATGCGTGTGTGTTATGTGTGAAGTATATATAGATATATATACATATATATATATATTTACATATATATAAATATATATCAATATATTCATATATATATATATGTGTGTGTGTGTGTGTGTGTGTGTGTGTGTGTGTGTGTATGTGTGTGTGTGTGTGTGTGTGTAACCATTACTTAACAGCCATTATACATTCATGTGTGTGTGTGTGTGTGTGTGTGTATAACCATTACTCAACAGCCATTATACATTCATGTGTGTGTGTGTGTGTGTGTGTGTGTAACCATTACTTAACAGCCATTATACATTCATGTGTGTGTATGTATGTGTGATGTAATATTTCATATGTAGTCATCTTCTACCATCATTTCCAAGACAAAGAAGCCAAACAGGGTAGTAATAAAGAGAGTGGTGCACCGTTAAAAACACTTTATTCTCAAACTAACAGGTCAGGAAGTCATCAGTACACACACGTCCTTTCTAAGTGTCGCAACATAAATTACAACAATAACCATATTTATTGCCAAGTCTGTCGAATATCGATGTCAGTCTGCCAGTCATGGTGAAGAGTGGATACCGTAGATTTCAAGCACAGTCATTTCACATATTTTTTTGCAACAAAAGAGCCTTTTTTATATGAAGCACATACTAAAGAAATCTCAAAGTTTGGAAGAATTTGATTAACTACATTTGTACTGATAAGGACAATTTAGCTGTTTAACTGTATTGTAAATTTAAAACACTTTGTAAGAAAATGCATATTGCTAAAAATATTCAACCTAAAAAACAAAATTATATGTATATGGAAAACTGTTTAAGTAAGCTGTTAATCGCAAAAACACGATTGCGGATATATGAAACAAAGCATGTTTATGATATGGTTTTGGGTAAATGTTTATAATAAGAAGAAAAGTTAATTCAAACTCATTGGCTACACAAAGAATACTAAATGTTTTGTTATTGTTGCTTCTTTTGTCATTGTCAAAAAATGTCATGAACATTTAGGTAGCACAGTCACAACA
>NC_061838.1:12252217-12257217 GCF_019202785.1 Penaeus chinensis | reverse complement strand
AGGCGCTGAGACTGGTCAGATCTTCTCTCCGAAAGGGAAACTTTCCCTAGAATGTATCCAGAAATGTTCGTTTTCGCCCCCGAGTGTTTTCTCTGCGGGGAAAAAAAGAGTATCAACAATGGCGGTCGTCTCATCATGACAATTAGCGATTTCTTCTCCGCCATGTTTTTTTTTTTTTTTTTTTTTTTTTTGAAAGATGATTTGTAAACCGGATATGAAGGGTTTCATGGACTATGGCTTTGTACGAGAAAGTTTTCTTTTTTTCGCGGCAATGATAAATCTATTTTGCCTAAAGTGAAAATCATATGATAGACAAGTAAATCATGCAAGAATACCGACCATAACACCCAAATATATACATCGTTGAAGATCAGGTTAGTAGACCGAAACTGACATGCCATGAGGAATGCCAAGGTAACTGCTGCCTCTCGAGACTGCATCATGCCACTCCACGAGCTTCACGGAGGCATCCCGGCCACGCCAGTCGCCGGCCTACTTCTGCCCGGAGGACACCACTCGACGAGGCGCGGGGAATTCGTTCGATATGACATGAGTCATGCAATGAGTATGATTTTTACAATAATGATAATGGTAATAGTAATAGTGATGGTAATTATTATGTTGCTGTTGACGATTACGTACTAATGATAAAGTCGATAATGATATGTCAAAGACGATAGTGATAATGGTACTGATAGGGATGATATCAATGACCATAATTATCACCATTGCCCTCATCATTATCATCACCATATTATCATCACCGCCACTGATGTTATTGTTGATATTACCGTTATTACTTTTAATTCCATTGTCATAATCACTATTGTTTTAGAGCTATGAAACAATAATGACTATATTGATTATATGTAGTAATGATATTAAAGAAGCTAATAACAAAGTCAATAAAAACAATAATGATGATAGCAATAACAATACAGCCGGCGCTAATAAAAACGATATAATGAGAATGATCAAGATAATAATGATAGATATGATAGTAGCAACAACAAAGCAAAATTACAAACATAATCATGATGATGATACTTATAATGATAATTATAGTGCTCACAATGATGATAATGAAAATCATAATCATAAAGGAATATTGATATTGATAAAAATAATCATGATGATAATGATAATAAGAGGATAAGGATAATGAATATTGATGTTATTATAACCAACAACAAGTAGCATTTGTGCTAATTAGCATAAGTAACAGCAATGACAGTGGTGGTGGCGATGTTACTTGCCGTAATTCTTATGCCTGTATATTAATGCTTTGAAAATTATTGTAATCGATTTTGTTATTATCTCCTTTATCATCGAAACAAGAATCGCATTCGTGACCAACACTGCCTTATTAATGTTGTTGATTTCTTTACCCCCATAGGTATTGCTGTTACTGATATCCTAGAACTACTGTTAAGTCATAATTGTTTTTAATCGTTGAGAGCAGTAGTAGAAGCTCTTGATATAAGGTTGATTCGTGTTGCCGGTGCCCTTATCAATATCAATATGAGTAAAGTGATAACAGCCAGTGATATCTTGATATTATTATCATTGTATTTTTTTTCACTTGCCATCTTGTTTAGTTTATTATGAAATCACAAACAAGTAGAAAAACGTGAAATATATGATTATATAACACAATACTGAAATGATCTTACGATAATTTTGAACGAAGCCACCGGTATTCCTAAATGAAAGTCTTACGTAGCCGCTACAACTCCCACGTTGCTAATAAGCGTGACATGTGGTCAATCAATCTCATACGAAACATGCTCCTACTTCTCACCTTGTGCCCTCTCGGCCCCTCTCCTATCTCGGCACCTTCCCCCTCTACGCCTCTCCCTCCCTCGGCCCCTCTTCCCTCTCTGGCCCTCTCCCTCGCCGCTCTTCTCCCCTCTACTCCTCTTTCCCTCTCGGTTCCCTCCCCTCTCAACCCCTCTTCCCTCTCTGGCCCTCTCCCTCGCCGTTCTTCTCCCATCTCCGCCTCTTTCCCTCTCGGTTCCCTCCCCTCTCAACCCCTCTTCCCTCTCTGGCCCTCTCCCTCGCCGTTCTTCTCCCATCTCCGCCTCTTTCCCTCTCGGTTCCCTCCCCTCTCAACCCCTCTTCCCTCTCTGGCCCTCTCCCTCGCCGTTCTTCTCCCATCTACGCCTCTTTCCCTCTCGGTTCCCTCCCCTCTCAACCCCTCTTCCCTCTCTGGCCCTCTCCCTCGCCGTTCTTCTCCCATCTCCGCCTCTTTCCCTCTCGGTTCCCTCCCCTCTCAACCCCTCTTCCCTCTCTGGCCCTCTCCCTCGCCGCTCTTCTCCCCCCTACGCCTCTTTCCCTCTCGGTTCCCTCCCCTCTCAACCCCTCTTCCCTCTCTGGCCCTCTCCCTCGCCGTTCTTCTCCCATCTCCGCCTCTTTCCCTCTCGGTTCCCTCCCCTCTCAACCCCTCTTCCCTCTCTGGCCCTCTCCCTCGCCGCTCTTCTCCCCCCTACGCCTCTTTCCCTCTCGGTTCCCTCCCCTCTCAACCCCTCTTCCCTCTCTGGCCCTCTCCCTCGCCGTTCTTCTCCCATCTACGCCTCTTTCCCTCTCGGTTCCCTCCCCTCTCAACCCCTCTTCCCTCTCTGGCCCTCTCCCTCGCCGCTCTTCTCCCCCCTACGCCTCTTTCCCTCTCGGTTCCCTCCCCTCTCAACCCCTCTTCCCTCTCTGGCCTTCCTTCTCGATCATTTAGCCAATCCTTGGCTTGCCTCAGACCCTTGCACATAGAAGGTAAAAACGTGTTCTCGAGAAAGGTATACATTTTAATCTGTATATGAACGTTTAGAATACAGCTATATCTTTCTGTACTCTTTTAAGGATGAATTGATTTACACATTTATTTCCACGGAACAGGGATTTTTTTTACTAGTAGCAAGCACTACTTAAAAGTGCTAATTTGTTTCAATACTCTGTACAGAATGAAGTTTATTGGATGAGACAACAGTACTGAAAGATGTGGGTAGCGTGGTGACAGGAGTATAACAGTGCTTTATGTTGTAAAAGTGCAGTATTTTTATGAGTGGATTCCACCAGGAGGAATGACAATACAGGCCGCTGATTTGTTCACCCGATAACCCGTGTCCGACTGGTGACAGAAAAGGAAGTCAATAGTGTAACTCGCGGTCATTGGGTAGTTGTCCTGGGACGCAAGTTTGGTGTCTTAGAGAGGTAAGGGCAGACCTTGCCAAAAGTACTGTCTGTCGAAGAGTAAGACGCTAACTACCCTGGGCGTACAGGGAGTGTTAACCTGGTAAGTGTAAGGTAAGTGTGCAATCGAGAGGGTGAAGAAAAAGACATGGGAGAGTCAATTTCCTCGGAAAAAGATATGGGGCAGTAAATCGAGGGTTATGTTTAGGGGAAGTGTAGGAGAAGATCCCTGTCTTTAGACTCCGGACCTATTTAGAGTCAGGTAGTCCTGCTTGCCGAAGGAACGACATAAGGAATGCATCGTTCCATCTAATTGCTAGAAATCGAAGAAATTGCTGGAAATCAGAAAGCAGAAGCAGCCACAAGAAAGCGACTGCGATCCCAATTTGCATATGCGAGCAGAAGACGCCGCGCTATTTCAAGTGGCACCTGGAATGATGTAAAGGAAGAAATCTGTTTCATAAAAATCAGTTTAAGCCTACATGCAGATATCTACGCCAAAAATTACACACATCAATGACAAGATTATAGTATCAGTCACAGTATTTAATCGATCGCCAAATCTGACGTTCGCTGCTCATCAAGCCATGTCTATTTACATACACCCTCCGTGCTCACTCGTCTCTGTTGGACAACTTATTTAATTTCGTAATTGATTCTAATGGTGGAATCCTGTTTTGTTTTGTTTTTGTTTTCTTAATATTATGAGTTTTTCCTTTTTTTCAAAATGACATCTGCTTTCTTTTGGTCGCACCTGCTTTCTGCGTCTGCTTTTTCATGCATGTACCTGCCTTTTCTGGATTGTATCACCTTTCTGTTGATCGCACCTGCTTTCTCTTGATTATCTGCTTTCCCTTCCTCTGTGTTCTTCTGAGATTCTTCTTTTGTATGTTTTTTTTCTTTCATTCTTCTTCTTTTTTAATAGCACCTGCTTTTTCGTGGCTACGTATGCTTTCTCATGATAACATGTTTTTTTTCTTGATTGCATTTGCTTTCTCATGACCGCATCTGCCTTTTTTCGTGATTGCATCTGCTTTCTCGACGTGACAATTGAAGAAGCGGCTATGCGTGTTCAGGTGTGGCGGTCGGTCCAGTAACGTCACCGCCCTTACGACAGTGATGCTGTGATGTCCATCTTTCCCACGTTAGTGATGGCTGGCAGGCGAAAGGGGAGAATTGGCTGGTCTCTCGCTCTCTCTTTATTTCTGTCTTTCTCTTTCTCTCTCTCTCTCTCTCTCTCTCTCTCTCTCTCTCTCTCTCTCTCTCTCTCTCTCTCTCTCTCTCTCTCTCTCTCTCTCTCTCTCTCTCTCTCTCTCTCTCTCTCTCTCTACCCCTCATTCGATCCTTCGCTCTTCCATGTACCTCGTTCTATATCACTTTAATAATTCATATATCTGTCTGATCTCAGCGTAGTGGATGAGTGAGAAACCTGTTCGTTATTCGCACAGTTTTATTATTATTATTATTGTTATAGATATAGATATATTAATTATTCGTAGACATTATAAGAATATTTATCTGTACCTATTCTTATCTGTATCATAGGCTCAAAGGCAAGTTCAAGGCATCATTTGAGCCCCCCCCCCCCCCTACTCGCTCCGCCTTTATGCTCTGTAGGCCTACCGGTTGGATCATGTAATATTAACTTCGATGACTCCAGAATAACATTAAACTGGCTCATGGCTTTTTCGAAATGGACTGTAGAAAGCGTAACCGTTTTTTTTTTTTTTTTTTTCTGAAGAGTAATTTTATACTTTGATAAACTTTGACAGGCCATGAATTCTTGATACTAACAATGATTAAACAAAGACGAAAAATAC
>NC_061838.1:12239717-12244717 GCF_019202785.1 Penaeus chinensis | reverse complement strand
CCTCTAGAAAGGGAGAGATCAATTTCAGGAATTATTAATCATTTACATTAATTATAATGGTTGTGTTAAGTTAAGCTTTTGGGGAAGAGTACTGATACTAGACCTAAACCTCTATAATAACCCTCTTTACTTTAGTTATTACTGTTATCATATCAGTTAAAAAATACTTGATAATATATAATTATCCTTATTCTGTATGTACTCATTCCTATATATTTGTGATAAAGTAATGGTATTCTACTTATAACTAAACATTAATAACTTTCCTGTTTGCTGTTGCTGTTTCAGAGCAGCCTCCTATTTTATAGTTTACTATTCTTTAAATGTAAATTCTGTTTGACTCATAGAAATACATACTCCTCAACCCAAATTACCACACTGTCAAAAAGTGGTTCCAGTTACTAATTATCCCTTTAACCCAATTAGCATGAGTGGCAAGACTACAATGCCATGCCTGCTGGAATAAAAGTTCAACTATTGTCTTTACACACAGATGGCTCTACTAGTGCTTAGTTGCCAAAGAGTCAATTATTAGTCTTACCTATCTCACCTGTTTACCCTCTTCCTTGAGTTTTTGAAAGCTTCATTTCTATCATTTTATTGTCTTTAATGTTATTAACATTTTAATAACAATTTAGTAAACAATGTCAATATCAATAATATTGGAAAAAAAAAAAAAAAAATCCCACAAACTGAAGGAATGGGGAAATCAAGCGCAGTCACTAGGGCCTAGTGATAGACTCCTTGGTGGGTGAGCACACAGGGAGCCATCTGTGTGTAACAAAATTCACAAAAATCTACAGTGGACAGTACATAAACCCACAGACATTGGATTAAACAATGATCTACACTCTACAGTTTACAGGAACAATGTTCCCTTCCTAGAGGCTGAGAGATTCATTCCTCACTCACAAAACAGATTTCTACTTCTGTAAATGAAGAAAATACACATCAAATTAATGCCTTCAAGTACACCACATCACCTTACAATATATAATCAAACCAAAAATCAACATAAAAGCTATTAAATCATTACCTTGGTGTAAATACAAGACACCCACTGCTGTTTTGGTGCTAATGCCTTACACAGACAAAACATGGCGTTATCATCAGATAAATAATTAAATTCTTCCTAGACTTGTTGCCCTATTCTGTAAATCAGATATCTGGTAAATATTTTAAGGTAATGAATAAGTTAATGAATAAATTTAAATAATATTATCAGCAAAAAAAAAAATCATATGATATTATCAACCTTTCTCATTGCCATTCCTATGAAGAAGAAGAAGAAGAAGAAGAAGAAGAAGAAGAAGAAGAAGAAGAAGAAGAAGAAGAAGAAGAAGAAGAAGAAGAAGAAGAAGAAGAAGAAGAAGAAGAAGAAGAAGAAGAAGAAAAGAAGAAGAAGAAGAAGAAGAAGAAGAAGAAGAAGAAGAAAAGAAGAAGAAGAAGAAAAGAAGAAGAAGAAGAAGAAGAAGAAGAAGAAGAAGAAGAAGAAGAAGAAGAAGAAGAAGAAGAAGAAGAAGAAGAAGAAGAAGAAGAAGAAGAAGAAGAAGAAGAAAAGAAGAAGAAAAGAAGAAGAAAAGAAGAAGAAGAAGAAGAAGAAGAAGAAGAAGAAGAAGAAGAAGAAGAAGAAGAAGAAGAAGAAGAAGAAGAAGAAGAAGAAGAAGAAGAAGAAGAAGAAGAAGAAGAAGAAGAAGAAAAGAAGAAGAAAAGAAGAAGAAAAGAAGAAGAAAAGAAGAAGAAGAAGAAGAAGAAGAAGAAGAAGAAGAAGAAGAAAAAAAGAAGAAAAGAAGAAGAAAAGAAGAAGAAAAGAAGAAGAAGAAGAAGAAGAAGAAGAAGAAGAAGAAAAAAAGAAGAAAAAAAGAAGAAAAGAAGAAAAGAAGAAGAAGAAGAAGAAGAAGAAGAAGAAGAAGAAGAAGAAGAAGAAGAAGAAGAAGAAGAAGAAGAAGAAGAAGAAGAAGAAGAAGAAGAAGAAGAAGAAAAAAATTATAGGTGCATCTGAGATATCAGCATTTCGTAATGAGCGGGAAATATGTATAAATGCATGTGTAAATGCATAAGAAAATATATATACATATATGTCAGTCAGTCAGCCAGTCAAGTCAGTCAATGTGTATGAGCTAACACTATCTGGTATCCCTACTTGGTATTATTCAAATGACACCTGCCACCAGACCTAAAAAATCAAGACATCTGCAACAGTAATGAGCACTATATTAATTAGAAACACAAGAGCTATCAGAAAAACTTCTTGTTAGGCATCATTTCCAAATTTACCCCCTACACCCATGGGATTGCCATTGGCCTTCATACCCATTTCCACAGCCTGCATACTCACTGAGGTTCCGGCCAAGACAGGCGTGTCTATAAATTTCACCAAGAAGAGCTAGTACACCTCCCAGCACTTAACTGATATGCTCTTTATTGTCATTATATATATATATATATATATATATATATATATATATATATATATATATAAATATATATATATGTAAGGGTCCAGTTTCATCCAACCGTCTTTTATACACAAAATAATATATGCAAACGAAAGAGCAAATAAATCTGAGAAACTTTTCGTCTATGTACTTCCGTCGCAATTCAAAAATATCGAAGTTATTAAACACGAAAGTGTCTGAGAGCACGAAATGAAAAACTATCTCAATATTTTAAAAAGCGTGAAATATAAAAAAGACCAAAATCATAAACACATCAACCTTTTAATACCAATACAACAAATAGTCGTTGATATGCCCGGCACTACACTGCCAACACACATCGACACCAATACACAACAACACCAAGAATACGACGTTTATATGTGACTAACACATAAGCTGAAATAGTCAGCATAATAATTTACAGAATTGATTCACATGCCACAAACAAAGAAGCCACAAATTTTAATATAAAACACCTGCAAATCAAAAACTCCTCGTTCTTGCGGTGTGGGAGGTGGGGGTGTAACGGACCATTCAACAATGCATGAGTATCGAAAATATATATATATAAGCAAGCTTCCATCTAACACTCCATTAACCAAAAACAATATTATAAATACTTTGTATTGAAGACACATTAATCTATACGCCAATTAACAAAAATAATTACCTCCAGCCCGAATTAAATCAAGGTTGAATGCGCTTTGTTTACACCTGTAGTTCCCTCTCCGGCCGACAGGTGGCAGCACCCAACGGCCGCCGGAAGTTCCCACAGAATTCAAAAGCTTCCTTGAAAGTCACTCGCGTCGCCTCGCGTTTTCTTGGACTTCCCTCGCCTCAGTCTCCCCGTGTTTGCCTGGAATTTCTGCTGGATGGGAAGATGGAGAACATAGAGGCTTGTTCGAAGACCAAATCGGTGCTGAGCGTCCTCGGGCCCATAGCGAACCAGGTGGAGTTAAATCGTTTTTTTTTTTTATTTAGAACTTCTAGGTTTTGTTTAAATTTATCAACTTTTCACATTTGTTTGACAATTTGCAAATTAATAGTGTTTCATCATTTAATAGATAGTAGAGAGATGCTGATGCAGGAATTTAAGTGTTATATTTGTAAAATACCGAATACAATTTTATTACGTAAGAATGATTTTATATTTCCTTGCTTGGATGATATTGATTCTCAAATCAGATATTTAGAGTATTGAGCTATTTTAGAAAGTGAACAATCGGCTAATAATTAAATTAATTCATTAAGACATATTGTAGTTATTTAGAATGATAATGAAACAATAACCGATTTCCAGTTAAAATGTTAGTAA
This sequence comes from Penaeus chinensis, assembly GCF_019202785.1. Taxonomy (NCBI): domain Eukaryota; kingdom Metazoa; phylum Arthropoda; class Malacostraca; order Decapoda; family Penaeidae; genus Penaeus; species Penaeus chinensis. The sequence goes on along the minus strand of NC_061838.1, from coordinate 12,240,961 downwards.
AACTGTTACTGATTAAGCTGAAAATAGTAATAATGATAGGTAATTAATTTAGTCTGGATACTTTTTTGCCTTTTTAGTTATATTCAAAATTTGCTACATAATGACTGTAACATTAGCACTTTTTCCTTTAATAATGATACCTTCTCCTTATTACCTGTTATCCAGGAAGCATTTTTTTTAAATATTCATAATTCAGTAACACTATCACAGTGATAGAAATGCATTTCTTATTCAGGGCCTTCCACTAATACTCAAGTTGTTCATGTTCCTGCTGATTGCCTAATAATGAAGTTGATATTGTCAGTCAACTCAGTCAGCATTTCAAGTAGAAAAGAAATTAGAATTAGATAAACTGGTAACCAACTTAAGACATACAAATTTTTAGAATGTATTCTTGATGCAATGATTGCTATTAGTTATATTACTTTATCAGATAATGCCTTAAACATGTAAAGGAAACAAAATTCTAATCAATCATAGGTTGTGGAGCTGAAGACCCGCCAGGGTATTGTGTGCGATGCATCCACAGTGATGAATCTTCTGAAGCAATGTCAGGCACTAGAGTCTTCGTGTGCTCTGCTTGCAACACGCCTTTCAGCCTATGCCCTGGCCCACAAGGATGACATGCTCACCACTGAGGCCAAGAAGCTAAAGACTCAACTAGAGAAGATTGCTGTCTCTCTCACAGATGTCACAAGGGATCTCCATGTATGTACACTTCTATAAGTAGTAAATGCCATCTCAGAATTTATTGTTTATGTTAATAAATATATGAGAGTAAATGTTAGTGCTAAAGAGTAATACTTGATCTAGTGTGCATTGCCAAACTTAAAAGACATGCTAATGTTTTAATACTTAATATTTGTTAAATGAATCCACAGTAAGTAGGTAAAAACTAATTCATATATACATTGCTTCCCAGCGAGGTGACGTTGGAGTCCGTGACAATGAAGATGTTTGGGCAGACATAGTGGAGGACACGGAGCAGTTGTTGTCCATACTGACAGAAGCACTGTTAGCATGGGACAAGGCGCAGATAAGGAGAATCAGCAAAGCAGTCACATTCTTACAGGAAGCCTTGTCACGCCTGCAGGAAACCAGAAGTATTCAGCGACTTCCAGAAGATTTTCAGGCAAGCTCTATAATTATGACTTAAATTTTACACAATCATCTGAAAGTCTTTATATAATTGTCTTTAGTTTTAAAATATTGTGCTTTCATGGCTGCTGAGCTTACACAAGTGA
>NC_061838.1:12224717-12232217 GCF_019202785.1 Penaeus chinensis | reverse complement strand
ATTTTGATTGTGTATGTTTTTATTTACTTACCAATTGCATTTTTTTACTGTTTAAACATGACTTAATGTGTGTATTGTACATATTGTTATTTTTTGTTATCTGTACATAAACTGAATTATGCCGTCCATGAGGTGATTTTCTATGGAAATTTAGTAAGTAACGTAGCTGTAACTCCCCTACATTTATAACATTATGGATGTCTACGGCAGTATTGGCAGCATTCTTCTCATCTACTGCAAAGTGTACATACATAACTATTTTACTTGCATGATAATTTCTGTATTTTTTCACATTCACACTCTAAACTCCTTATGTTATATATATTTGCATTACGGAATGAATAATTACTAATCTGTCCACTGTGTTAGCGAGCACTTCACGAGCAGGTTGGTATCTCAGTTTAGAATATGCTTTCGCGGAGGAATTTCTAACTCAGATTAATTACAATGTGGTATAGTGGGTACTGGGATTTATTTGAGTATATGATTAATAAAAAAAAAATAACCAAAAGTGTTTCATTTATATCATCATTGACAATCTTATATTTGGTCTTAATTATAATATATGTATTCTCCAGCAGGTGGAAAAGTGATACACAAAGACTACAGAAAGAATCTGTAAAATCACAATTTGATAGTTATGTCATCTGTATTTAATATATAAAACGAATAGGTTATGTATTTAAACAGCCTCAAAAGTCCATCGTTAATTTCAAAAGAATCTATTTTGAAATGATTCGCGAAATTATTATACAGCAAAACTGAAATTAGAAACCGTAGAAAGCGCACAAAAATCAAAACCCTTCCATTGACGGTTGGAAAATAGCAACTTCTAAGCTACATTGGATTATTAAAAGAAAATGGTCGTTTGCGGGTATAAAACACATAGATTGATTAGACATCTCTTGCAAAATCTGGACAAAGGCATAATGAGAATTGACACCTGAAAACGTTTTGCAAATTTTTTTTTTTTTTTTTTTTTTTTTTTTTTTTTTTACAACGGATAATCAATCATATGTATCAGCGCATTTCTCCTTAGAAGTGACGTATCGAGCGAAAACGAAATGTGCAATGAATCGACCTTTTTATATACATCTCTGCTTATCCCAACCTTGACCCTTTTACTCACCCTCTCTACCTTTCACTCCTCAATATCCTTTCCAGTACCATCCTCCTGCTGTAAGACTGTTTACGTGTAATGCATAATCACAACACACGCCCCACGCTTTACCCAAAAGCCCAAACATAATATGAGATCTCGTAGATACTATTCCAGTTAGTTTTTTTTTCAACTTCGACAAGAAATTAAAAAATATGGAACAGACAAGTACTGATTTTCCGAATAAAATTCAACTAAACACGTTCCCATAGGTTGAAAAATATGCGACTGGCAGACGTTACTTTATTAACAAATCCCTAAGAATATCTTAGGATACGCTGTTTCCTTAATATTTAGATGTGTTTTCTGTTAATGTTGAGATAAAATTAATAGATTATTTGTTGCCTTTTTTGTACAATTAGCCTGTAAGGAAAGTAGGATTTCTTATAAATAATGTATATAGACTACAGTGTTAAATAATTTAGGTATAGTGTATCTACCTAAAAAAGTCACTATCTGCAAATGATTACCAGTCTTCCCAATTCCGTCCCCCCCAATCCCTTGCCCGTTGTCGTGGGGGGGCTTAGGAGGCGGAGACTGACGCAATGCTGGGGAACTCCCCAACCTTGGGACTCAGCCCTCGACTCAACAAATTTTGCATGGTCTTTTTTTTTTTCCCCCTCCTACTTTTTCCTTTCTGTTCCTTCACCAACCCCTTCTACTATCCACTTCCTAAGGTGTGAGAGCCGTGCTGAAAGGATGAAAGGCTAACTTTGTGCCAGTCCTGAACGGCCTGAGGGAGCCATGGGCACGGTATTCCCCTGCTTTAGTTGTCTAGCCCTTACCCCTCAAGCGACCCTGAGGGGTGGACCGTTTCTCTCCCCAACATACTCCAGGCTTATCATGGCCAACAATGAATAACCATTAACCATACCATTATTAGAGGCAATTGCCTCTTCATCAAATAGCTCCACCAATTCAAACTCGCCCGATTCCCTGACCCCAGGCTCTCCTTTGACCACGGCTCTGAACACTACAACTAATACCCCCTCCTCAATGCCGACTAGTACAGTATCCACCCTAATCAACACCCCAGGAGACATTTCTACTCCCAACATGCTCAACTTCAACAACTATACCCCCACAACCTTCTTCATCAACTACCCCATCCTCCCTTATTACTACCTTACAACCTTATTGTCCACCTCCCCATAACACTACCTCCCTCAACACTACTCCCTCTTCCACATGCCCCCGTCCTTCTACTACCCCCATCTCTACAAAATTCTTAAATAATCTATTTAGCCCAGCCAAATGGGACCGATTTTCGTGATCCCTCCCACAACTTCTCACACTTTCTGCTTTGACAACCTGTTTTCATTCCTCAAATGCATATACATCTTTCACTTGATCTAACCCCTATACATTACCTTACCCAACCTTAACCCATTTACTCGTCAATTCCTTTGCCCAACTTTGACAACTAATCACTAACTCAACCACCCTCCACTACCATTTACTATAGTGCTACATGACCTTAGATGTCTAGCTTTTACTTTTAACCATTAACCATTCCCAATTCCGTCTCTCTCTCTCTCTCTCTCTCTCTCTCTCTCTCTCTCTCTCTCTCTCTCTCTCTCGAAATTGCGGAGAAATCTCGCGTTAGGCGTTTTTTTACGGGGATTTAATTACGCGAGTGCGCCAACGAGAAACAAGGAATCGGATTTCCATAGACTAACGAATTGATACAGATCTGCCTCTGCAACTTTAATTCGACGATTAGTTAGATTGGCACAACAAAAAAAAATGCACTTATAATAAAACATGCACTCATAATAAAACATGTTGGTGAAGTCACGGGAGTTACTACCGCTATTCACTCATTCAACGACCAATATAATTACCAATTACTACACTGGTCCAATCTGCAGAGCTAATATATCATGGCCACTTTCAAGAGGACGCCGGGCCTTACCGACGCAACGCACGTAATGGGACTACTCATGAACACAAACGGTTATTAGCTGGTTTGTTACGAGAAACAGCAGCAACATTGTTCCTCGTGTTACTCTCACCAAGACTATTGTAATCAAATATCATTGTCTGATAGTCACTGTAAAACCCAAACCATGTCTAGACAGCAATGACATACACAGTGGACAAATAATGGCTTTGGCAAGAAAATATTGAACACAAAAACCAACTTCATACATTATATGGATGATTATTTTTTTGAGATCTCTGTAAACATACTTGTTTTCACATGGTACACATTATTTTTTTGAGATTTTTTTTTGTGAGATCTCTGTAAACATACTTGTTTTCACATGGTACACAAATGCACGAAAATACCCTAGTATGTCCGTTCACGTTAAATGTTGTCGTTTGTGTATATGATTTATCAGTGCACGAATCATTCTGCATACATAAATACTTTCAAATAATAACACAGACGGATGATTTGCAATTTACAAATTTCTTGGCTCGATTATTTTTAGATTGCCCTTGATTCATATTGTCGTTAGGTATAAAGAATTCCGATGACAGTACTGATAGATCACAAGAGTGCTTATTAGTGAGGCATACCTTTTCCGAGTCACTGTTCGCACTCCCTGGTAACCGAGCCCGATTCGAAATCTTATCCGAACAGGAATTCACGGCTACGACTTCATTCGATTCGTCAAAAGGGATATTTGGTGATAATTTTCGAGTCAGTCTTCTGTGGGAGTTGACAGTCCCTTGACCTTCGCCAGTCAAACTTGAGGCGGACCCGGCTGATTTAGTCACCGTGATGGCGGGGTGAACGGCGGAGCTGGTGCGTATCATGGAGGGGAAGGATAACAAGCTGGCGTAGGAACTCTTGAGTCCTGCTTCCACCGTTGAGGCGCTGGGACTGTTGGCAGCAGCATCAGGTATGGAACCCGGGGGAGATCGAGGTTCCATGACCTGGACGGCACGAGAAGGCGACAAGGGTGGCAGACCAGTGGCCGTTGGTCCGCTGTCCAGGAAGTAAGTTACCATGGCTCCTTTTCCTTTGATGTTGAGCTGCTCTCGTTGAGTGAATTTGTAATTGCGACCTTTCAGAAGGCTGCGAGTGAAGAGGGTTTTGTCAGTGTCAGAATAAGAGAAATGGAAAAATTGTTTTTTGAATGCAAATGCATGCAAAAGAAAGAGTGGTGCCTATATAATGTCTGGAAGATTGTTATAATTCAAATACGGTTATAACTGTATGTCAGGTAATTCATTTCAAATCGGGTCGAAGTATGAGAACAATAATCCCTATCTCTTATATTATAATGTTAGTAATAATCATATTGATAAAATGACAAAGGTAAAGCTAATTATGATGATAAAAGAAACTGAAGGTACCATCACCTCTATAACTGTTATTCAGATTTTAGCAACTTAAAAATACTACCATTATCCTCCTTGCTATCACCACCACCAATATCACAATAAAACATAACCCTCCCATAACGCACAATATAACAACGATACCAACAAAATACCCAAATTTCTCCCAAAACTCCTCACATATAAGTTTGTCGTGTCACGTGAATTTTCCCGGGGAGTGAATAGGCCTCCATCCTCGACGCGGTGTTGACGGTGTCCCCAAACAGGCAGTAGCGGGGCATCTTGACCCCCACGCACCCGCCCACCACCGGGCCTGAGTGCATGCCGGCGCGGACCTGGGGACGGGAGGCATGGGTGGGTGGGTGGGTGGAGGGATGGAGGGACGGGTGGGTAGGTGGGTGGATGGAGGGGGGGGTGGGTGGGTGGTTGGATGGATGGATGGATGGACGGGTGGGTGGTTGGATGGATGGAGGGGGGGTGGTAGGTGGATGAATGGATGAGTGGATGGATGGATGGATGGATGGATGGATGGATGGATGGATGGATGGATGGATGGATGGATGGATGGATGGATGGATGGACGGGTGGGTGGGAGGGTGGAGGGATGGAGGGACAGGTGGGTAGGTGGGTGGGAGTATGGGTGGATGGATGGGTGGGTAGGTGGATGGATGGATTAGGCGATGGGTTGATGGATTAATAGATAGGTTATTGATGGCTTACCAGTTAGGATATGAGCTGTTAACGAGTCTTGACTGTTTATATATCAATAGGTATATTAATGATATGACAGGTAGATTATGCTCATATGAAGTGGATTGTCTTGGGTTCATAAGTGGATTTCTGATGTATTGATTGCTTTAAATCATCGTTTACTTCAAAATATCTCATTGATATGGATCGAGATGTTTTTACATGTGTTTTCATCCTAAAATCGAGTTACATGGAGTAATATCATTCAGCATGTGTAAGGGAAGTTTGGAAATGTAACAGCGCATGAGGTTTCTTTTTCTTTTCGAAGCAAAAAAAACAATTCTAGTAAGGAGTTGTTTTGATAAATGACCTAATTATCTAGTGAAAAGTTGAGTCGAGTTCTTGCCCTCACACACACACACACACACACACACACACACACACACACACACACACACACACACACACACACACACACACACACACACACACACCTACACACACACACACACATACACCTACACACACACACACACACACACACACACACACACACACACACACACACACACACACACACACACACACACACACACACACACACACATACACACACACACACACACACACACACACACACACACACACACACACACACACACACACACACACACACACACATACACACACACAAGCACATAGATAAAAATACACGAACACACAAACACGTTCTCTTCCTTGACCGATAATTAGGTAATGGCGAATCGAACAGTGAGACTTGTGTATATTCCGCATGTACTTGTCTTTTCTTCAACGTATTTCGTATTTGAGATCATGCATGCATAAAGAAATGTGAATGGTAAAACACTCTTCCGCGTTGATACTGTGGTAGAAAAAGCCACAATGCAAAGACTATATTATTAAAAATGAGAGCACAGTTTCGAAACCCACCAGGTCAGACCTGAAGACGGAATCCGGGTGGATTTCGAAACCGTACTCTCATTTTCAATACATCTAGTTTTTACATTGTGGGTTTTTCTACCAAAGGAATGGGGGGTAAGGAAATACATTAACTAATCCAAATAAGATATTTTCGATCCCATGAGACTATTCCTTCTTCAGAAAAAAAATCAAATTTAGAAAGAAAATATATATGGCTTTAAAACCCAAATGGAGAGAGAAAAATAAACCTCAGTGAAGAGCTGCTTAATATTTTATTTTATTTTTCAAGGATCTCGTATGTCAATAAAAGCAAACCGGATTAATAAGTGGTTTAATGATGTATCAGTTGCTAGTGTGTTTTAGGTGTAATGTTTTATTATTTGGAGAACTGATACATTAATGAATGTGTTGTAGCAATAAAGGCGTTCCTGATGATTTTTACATCAGTTGGTGATTAATGATTCAGTAATAGGTGTTTTGTTGATCTATTAATAAGTGGATTGTTGTTCCTCAATAGATTTATTAAATGCATGTTAACGAATGAATAAGATGGATTGTTACTGTATTAATAAACGGATTATTAATGTATTATTCGATACATTTCTATGGCCTGAGAAGATATTTCACCCTCAGAAATGTACATAAGCGTTGCCAAGAACCCTAACCTGCAGCGGCCTGCCAGAAACAGGATCAGGAACCGTGCTGGCCTCGGCAATGATGGCCAGTGCGAGCTCTGCAACTCGCTCTGCATGATCGCTCACTTGCACCGGCGCTCCACCTACTACCATATACGCGTCGCCGATGGTCTCAACCTGGAGTGTGGGGGGAGGGGCACGTATTAAAAGAAAGAAGAAAAAAAAGCTATTCTTGGTTTGAAGTTACTCAGCTCCAGAGTTTATATAATCAGTTATATTTATGTGGTACATTTGATGACTTGCGAGAGTTCGATATCAATATATAAATGAGGTATATGATACGTGACTTTCTAGCAGAGATTGGTTCCAGTATATTATACAGTCTGGATTTCACTCCCATTTTCTCTTATAACATGGATTGCAACACGGAGCAATGGACAATCTGAATCGCACCGCCATGCTAACAAAAACATTTATTCCAACTTAATTAATCCAATTCTTACAAGTAGCAATTGTAGCATGCTAGGAAGAGGCCTGAAAACACTTCTTGGAAACCCAGTCCCAAAAATACACTGCGGTAACAAAACTATGTGATAGTAAACCATGGAAAGTAAAAGCAATGAGAAAATATCCTGTATACATTAAACACAAAACAAATACACATCGCAGCATCTCCCATGAAGCGTAAATCACAACATAAATCACAACTGCACAGGAGAGCCACCGTCTGGCACTCACACGATCGAATGGCGCCGGTAATGAGTGTCCCGGAGTGCCTTC
>NC_061838.1:12216338-12221338 GCF_019202785.1 Penaeus chinensis | reverse complement strand
CTTTCTGAGGTGTAATTCAATTTGGCCTCTGACCATTCTATGGTCGCTGCCAACATTTACTTCATTAATAACTACAATTATGGAGTTAATTTCGTTTTTGATGTCAGATGGCGACTTCCATGTCCACTTCCGCTCTAGTTTTTTTTTCGAAGAGTGTATTCACGGTATTGAGTGATCGAGCCTCCGTATTTATTCCGTGATTCCCCACAACGGTTTCTTCTTGTCTTTTACCTATTTTGGCATTAAAATCTCCCATAATTATTGTGAAATGGGTTTTTACTCTCTCGCTGGCTAAATGAACATCTTCATAGAAGCTCTCTATTCATCACTGTGGCTTGAGCAATCTACCTATTGATTAGTTTTATTGTTACTGAAGCCACTCTCGCTTATACTATAGAATTCCACGATATTCTCTCCTAAACGCTTGCCACTCCAATATAGCACGTGCTCATCATTTAGTACCTTCTGTTCTTCGCCTAGTCTTACAACATCCCATTTAATGAAAGAGAGTTCCTCAAGTAATGCTAGTAAGTCAAATTCAGTTCTCATTGTCCTTATATTATAGGTGAGAGAGAGAGAGAGGAGTGTAAAAGACTATAGAGAGACCTTCGTACAATGGCAGGGGTAGCCATAGTTCTATAACGGCTAGACTCTTTATTAATGAAAAGTACTACACAGTGAAGGGAACACACGAGACGGGTCTTGGGTAAGCGCTGAGTGCGGGTCCGCCGACCAGCCCTGTGGGGGGCGGAAGGCTGGTGATATGACCTGAGCCCGGCGGGTACTAGACACGTACTGAGAGGTCAAACAAGGTCAAATAAACTCGTCATCTAGGTCCTGTTGAATCGATGGTTCTCTACTGGACTTCGAGCCACGTCGCAAACAGCCACGCGGTTTATGTCTAATGGCTTACACAAATCGTGCTTATGTATACAGTATAAGGAGATAGAGAAGAGAGGGAGGGTGAGAGAGAGAGAGAGAGAGAGGGGGGGGAGGGGAATAGATATATATATATATATATATATATAGAGAGAGAGAGAGAGAGAGAGAGAGAGAGGGGGGGGGAGGGAGAGAGAGAGAGAGAGAGAGAGAGAGAGAGAGAGAGAGAGAGAGAGAGAGAGAGAGAGAGAGAGAGAGAGAGAGAGAGAGAGAGGAGAGAGAGAGAGGGAGAGAGAGGGAGAGAGAGGAGAGAGAGGAGAGAGAGAGAGAGAGAGAGAGAGAGAGAGAGAGAGAGAGAGAGAGAGAGAGAGAGAGAGAGAGAGAGAGAGAGAGAGAGAGAGAGAGAGAGATAGAGAGAGAGAGGAGAGAGAGGGGGAGAGGGAGAGAGAGGGGGGAGGGAGAGGGAGAGGAAGAGAGAGAGAGAGAGGAAGAGAGAGAGGAGAGAGAGGGGGGGGGAGAGGGAGAGAGAGAGGGGGAGGGAGAGGGAGAGGAAGAGAGAGAGAGAGAGTTAAAGTCAAAGTCAAAACACTTTATTCCATTAAATTACAATGGTTATTCTTTACATAAAAATATATATTTACATTTGTGTATTTAAGAGGTGTTCTTTTAATTTTGTTTTAAAATTACAGAAGTTGTTAATGTCTCATATATTATCTGGTAGCATGTTCCACGTATTTCCATTTGTCGTGCCCCTGTATAGCTATTCGATCTCTTGACAAAAAAGGAATTTACTTGGCGTGTCGGGACACCTGATGTGTTCCCTACGGTTTGCAAGGGCATTAACCATTTCGGATAATTCCCTTGAATGAGTTTGTTAATAAGTACACATCTGTCATAACTGCATTTAGAGTGAACTTTTAACCATTTTATTTTTTTTGATATGTGGAGTGATGTGATCAAGTTTACTGATATTACCTAGTGCTACTCTGGCAGCAAGATTTTGTCATTTTTGCACTTTTTGCATCTGGGTTTGTTAGTCGAACCCCAAATGTTTGAACACTAGTTAATTATGCTTAGAGCTAGAGTTTGTACAACCATGATTCTAGTTTCAGTAGTGATCTGATTTCGTATGTGATTAAGATATACCAGGGTACCCACTACTTTCCTGTGTAATTTGTCAACGTGTGGTTCAAATGTCATGAATCTGTCTAATTGTACTCCTAGATTATTCACTGAAGTGCTCGGTTTGATAGAGCAGCCTTCAAATTCTATGGTTGTGTCACTGGGAATTTTAGCAATGTTCTGCCGACTACCTATGAATATACATTGAGTTTTATGTGGATTTAGTTTAAGGCCATTAGTGTCAAAATATAATTTTGCTTGTGTTAGAGTATCTTGCGCGTTTCTCATTAATGTATTTAAGTTGTTTACTGAATTACTATGAAGAAACTGTGAATCATCGGCGTACGGCACTAGAAGGCAGTTATGGGCTATAGTTGATAAATCATTTGTGAAAATTGTAAATAGGATCGGACCTAAAATAGATCCTTGCGGAACACCAAAAGGTACTTCTTGTTTTGATGACATACTATTATTGATTCTTACCGATAGGGTCCTTGTATATAAATAACTTTTATATACAGGGAGAGAGAGAGAGAGAGAGAGAGAGAGGAGACAGAGAGTGAGTGGAGAGAGAGAGAGAGAGAGAGAGAGAGAGAGAGAGAGAGAGAGAGAGAGAGAGAGAGAGAGAGAGAGAGAGAGAGAGAGAGGAGACATGGAGTGAGAGGAGACAGAGTGAGTAGAGAGAGAGAGTGAGAGGAGAGAGAGAGAGAGAGAGGAGACATGGAGTGAGAGGAGACTGAGAGTGAGTGGAGAGAGAGAGTGAGAGGAGAGAGAGAGAGAGTGAGAGAAAGAGAGAGAGAGAGAGAGAGGAGACAGAGAGAAAGAGACAGAGAGAGAGAGAAGCCAGAGAGTGAGTGGAGAGAGAGAGAGAGAGAGAGAGAGAGAGAGAGAGAGAGAGAGAGAGAGAGAGAGAGAGAGAGAGAGAGAGAGAGAGAGGAGACATGGAGTGAGAGGAGACTGAGAGTGAGTGGAGAGAGAGAGTGAGAGGAGAGAGAGAGAGAGAGAGAGAGAGAGAGAGAGAGAGAGAGAGAGAGAGAGAGAGAGAGAGAGAGGAGACAGAGAGTGAGTGGAGACAGAGAGTGAGAGGAGACAGAGAGTGAGAGGAGAGAGAAAGAGAGAGGAGAGAGAGGAGATAGAGAGAGAGAGAGAGAGAGAGAGAGAGAGAGAGAGAGAGAGAGAGAGAGAGAGAGAGAGAGAGAGAGAGAGAGAGAGAGAGAGAGAGAGAGAGAGAGAGAGAGAGAGAGGGTCTCAGAGTGGTCAGATGCCTTCAATGTCCCAGTAATACCCTCCTCAACCTGAAAATATGGTGGGGCATTTATCGCTTTTCTTCCGGGAGTTTTGAAGTCTAATGTAACTTATCGGCCGTTCAGTTGTCCCAGAGAAGACGACCCGATCTGCTTGCATCGTGCGTTGCTCTGCCCTTTTCATTAATTTCACTTACTATAAGCAATATCATTTCTGTGATTTCGCATAGTAGTTGATATAATGTTGCAATTACCCTTTGATAGTAACTATATTGCCATAATTTATGAATATTCCTTTCGTACAGTCAGGTTGGTATTAATTTACCTTGCACGCTTGCATTTTTCTATCCTTGCTTACATACCCACGCCCCCATCCTCCCCCATACCCCTCACTCTCCCCCTACTACCTTTAACCGCCCGCCCGCCCTCTCCTTCTCCCCTTCGCTTATTTATTCCAACTCGCACGCCTTTCTATTTCTTATTTACTCTCACTCTCGCTTTGTCTATTTACTAATGATTCTAGTTCTACTCTGATCACTATCGTATTTTCTACTCGTGTGCTATATTCTGACTTACTTATTTCATAACTCACTCAATTACTTACTCACTCAACTTTTCTATTCACCACTCACCTCACTCATGCAGCCATATACGCACATCATCTCCCCCTGTATAAACAACGTCAATTGCACAATAATTACATTCGTATAGTTTCAGAAAAGCAATTCTTGCCTTGCTTTGCGTTTTATCGTGTTGTATGTTGTCGTGAGCAAGCTTATATGATGCAACGAGTCGCTCTCGGACGTTATGAGGACTGCATTACCTATTTTCATTATAGTTTTGCCACGACTTGCAGTTGGTTCTATGAAACTAGAAAATAACGATATGCATTTCGTATAAGTCAGATGTATATTGTACTATTGCACAGCATACTGCTGGTCTTCGCATTGTTGCATTTTCCTCTTTTCTTAGGAAGATTGTCCTTGCAGACGCGACAACTCTTCCTTCCTTATAGTTATGCACAATGCTTATCTCTTGTAGAAACCCATCTCTGTCTATCCTGAGGCAATTGCAATTCAAGCAAGTCCTTGCGGACTGTTGCAATTGTTTCCCTAGGCATGTCTATCACTTGACAGTTATATCATTTATAAAAAAATGACTATAAAAACGAAAGTTCAATATGAAAATCTTGAATATTAGTCTCCTGCTATATATTTGATTATATATTACATTGGGCCCTTATTGTCACACAACCCCGCCCCCTGTCTCTCCGCCTGTCTCTGCCCTCGGTGTACTTGTTTCAGAAAATGTCGGAGCAGCCTGACAGGGCACACACCGACCACAGGCTTCCTCCTGTTCGCGCAGGACGCGAATAGGAGGAAGCAACATGGGTTCAGCACCTCGAAGGTTCATAGCAAGTTGCTTCCCCGTAGAGCACGACAGGTAGGCGCGAGCGGTCTCAGAGTGGCCAGATGCCTTCAATGTCACGCCCTCCAACTAACAAGGGTGACCAATAGGGCGGCACCGCTGCCGTACTGACCTAAGTCACGCCCACTGCGATTATGAGCTCCGATCTTAACCTTAATCCGTACAATCACTCTTCCTCGAGTCGCGACCCCGCTCGGACGCAGCCTTCTCCCGGGGTCACCCTCTAGGGCCCCCACCTTGCCGGGCCTACTCGCTGCCCGGGGCTACTTCTGCACAAGCTGGCCATTCTAACCACCATCCACGCTACACTATCAAGAATAAACTTGA
>NC_061838.1:12208838-12211338 GCF_019202785.1 Penaeus chinensis | reverse complement strand
GTGAGTACGAGTGAGTCGGAGCGAGAGTGTGTGAGTACGAGTGAGTCGGAGCGAGAGTGTGAGTACGAGTGAGTCGGAGCGAGAGTGTGAGTACGAGTGAGTCGGAGCGAGAGTGTGAGTACGAGTGAGTCTGAGCGAGAGTGAGAGTACGAGTGAGTCGGAGCGAGAGTGTGTGAGTACGAGTGAGTCGGAGCGAGTGTGTGAGTACGAGTGAGTCGGAACGAGAGTGTGAGTACGAGTGAGTCGGAGCGAGAGTGTGAGTACGAGTGAGTCGGAGCGAGAGTGTGAGTACGAGTGAGTCGGAGCGAGAGTGTGAGTACGAGTGAGTCGGAGCGAGAGTGTGAGTACGAGTGAGTAAGAGTACAGTTGAGTGAGTAAGAGTACGAGTGAGTAAGAGTGTGAGTACGAGTGAGTAAGAGTGTGAGTACGAGTGAGTAAGAGTGTGAGTACGAGTAAGAGTGTGAGTACGAGTGAGTAAGAGTGTGAGTACGAGTGAGTAAGAGTGTGAGTACGAGTGAGTAAGAGTGTGAGTACGAGTGAGTAAGAGTGTGAGTACGAGTGAGTAAGAGTGTGAGTACGAGTGAGTAAGAGTGTGAGTACGAGTGAGTAAGAGTGTGAGTACGAGTGAGTAAGAGTGTGAGTACGAGTGAGTAAGAGTGTGAGTGAGTGAGTAAGAGTGTGAGTGAGTGAGTAAGAGTGTGAGTGAGTGAGTAAGAGTGTGAGTGAGTGAGTAAGAGTGTGAGTGAGTGAGTAAGAGTGAGTGAGTAAGAGTGTGAGTGAGTGAGTAAGAGTGTGAGTGAGTGAGTAAGAGTGTGAGTGAGTGAGTAAGAGTGTGAGTGAGTGAGTAAGAGTGTGAGTGAGTGAGTAAGAGTGTGAGTGAGTGAGTAAGAGTGTGAGTGAGTGAGTAAGGGTGTGAGTGAGTGAGTAAGGGTGTGAGTGAGTGAGTAAGAGTGTGAGTGAGTGAGTAAGAGTGTGAGTGAGTGAGTAAGAGTGTGAGTGAGTGAGTAAGAGTGTGAGTGAGTGAGTAAGAGTGTGAGTGAGTGAGTAAGAGTGTGAGTGAGTGAGTAAGAGTGTGAGTGAGTGAGTAAGAGTGTGAGTGAGTGAGTAAGAGTGTGAGTGAGTGAGTAAGAGTGTGAGTGAGTGAGTAAGAGTGTGAGTGAGTGAGTAAGAGTGTGAGTGAGTGAGTAAGAGTGTGAGTGAGTGAGTAAGAGTGTGAGTGAGTGAGTAAGAGTGTGAGTGAGTGAGTAAGAGTGTGAGTGAGTGAGTAAGAGTGTGAGTGAGTGAGTAAGAGTGTGAGTGAGTGAGTAAGAGTGTGAGTGAGTGAGTAAGAGTGTGAGTGAGTGAGTAAGAGTGTGAGTGAGTGAGTAAGAGTGAGTGAGTAAGAGTGTGAGTGAGTGAGTAAGTGAGTGGTGAGTAGAGTGGAGTGAGTAAGAGTGTGAGTGAGTGAGTAAGAGTGTGAGTGAGTGAGTAAGAGTGTGAGTGAGTGAGTAAGAGTGTGAGTGAGTGAGTAAGGGTGTGAGTGTGTGAGTAAGAGTGTGAGTGAGTGAGTAAGAGTGTGAGTGAGTGAGTAAGAGTGTGAGTGAGTGAGTAAGAGTGTGAGTGAGTGAGTAAAGAGTGTGAGTGAGTGAGTAAGGAGTGTGAGTGAGTGAGTAAGAGTGTGAGTGAGTGAGTAAGAGTGTGAGTGAGTGAGTAAGAGTGTGAGTGAGTGAGTAAGAGTGTGAGTGAGTGAGTAAGGGTGTGAGTGAGTGAGTAAGGTGTGAGTGAGTGAGTAAGAGTGTGAGTGAGTGAGTAAGAGTGTGAGTGAGTGAGTAAGTGTGAGTGAGTGAGTAAGAGTGTGAGTGAGTGAGTAAGAGTGTGAGTGAGTGAGTAAGAGTGTGAGTGAGTGAGTAAGAGTGTGAGTGAGTAAGAGTGTGAGTGAGTGAGTAAGAGTGTGAGTGAGTGAGTAAGAGTGTGAGTGAGTGAGTAAGAGTGTGAGTGAGTGAGTAAGAGTGTGAGTGAGTGAGTAAGAGTGTGAGTGAGTAAGAGTGTGAGTGAGTGAGTAAGAGTGTGAGTGAGTGAGTCAAAGTCAGTGTTCGTCTGTGTGTACATGCATGTACATGCATGTGCATCTGTGTACATGTGTACATGTGTACATGTGTGCATGTGTGCGTGTGCGTGTGCGTGTGCGTGTGCGTGTGTGTGTGTGTGTATGTGTATGTGTATGTGTATGTGTATGTGTATGTGTATGTGTATGTGTATGTGTGTGTGTGTGCGTGTGCGTGTACACTAGCATCTATGTACATCTGTGTTTTTGTGAGCCTATCTTTGTCAGTGTGTACATGGATGCACACAAGAACCTGCATGTGCATCTGTATGTGAGCGAGTCTGAGAGTGCATGTGTGTGTGGCTGCAAGTGTCTGTGTATGTACATGAAAGTGCATGCATGTATGCCATTTCAACTGGAAATAATATTTATACAAGTAACAATAACAATCATACTACTACATGCATACTACAATAG
>NC_061838.1:12183838-12186338 GCF_019202785.1 Penaeus chinensis | reverse complement strand
TTTGCCCAAGGTTGGACGTATGAGACACAGGACAACTTTGTAGAGGCTGAAAGCAAGCTGTGGCTGTCTCTGTCACCCCACCTCTGTCATCATGGACCAGCAGATCTACCTTTTAAAACTTCCTTCTGTCAGGGCTTTGGAGAGAAGTTATTTTCTCAGGGTGAGGTGAGTTTTCAGAATGGAAATAATTCTTCTTTTTTTCTTAATCTTCTTTTTCTTATTTTTCTTACTTATTTCTTCTCATGATTGATATGTATATATTTAATTTATTGAAGTTTGTATTTGATTTTGTTTATATGTACCCTTATAGACAAGTAGGTATATATATATATACATATATATATATATATACACATATATATATATATATATATATATATATAAATATATATATAAATATATATATAAATATATATATATACACATATATATATACACATATATATATATATATATATATATATATATATAAATATATATATATAAATATATATATATATATATATATATATATATATATATATATATATATATATATATATACATATATATATATATATATATATATATATATATATATATATATATAAATATATATATATATATATATATATACATATATACATATACATATACATATATATATACATATATATATATATATATATATATATATATATATATATATATATATATATACACACACATACATATATATATATATATATATATATATATATATATATATATATATATATATATATATACATACATATATATATACATATATATATATATATATATATATATATATATATATATATAATTTTTCTCTCTTTTTACACATTTTCATGATATTCAGTTTTCTATAACACACCCTGGACTTGTAATCCAGGCTGGCAGGAGTAAGACACTGGAAAAAGTGTCCTTGCTGGACCTAGCACTCTTCCACTGAAAGTACATTCCACCCTCATTTTACTGGTGCAAATAATGCAAAAACCCACTGAATCTAATCTCCAACACCTTTGGAACTCCCATTGAGCATCCCTGTCACCTGCCACTGGACATCAGTAACTCATGACAATACAATTTTTTCAAGGCAACACATTCCCATAACCCCCTGCCACTCAGCCAATTTTTTTCAGGATGTGACATCCACATTATCTGGATTCACTGAGTTAAAGATAGTAGTTTACTGTTTTAACACTACACTATCCTTCTCATAAGTGAATTTGTCACTGCAGGTAGTGTGCAGTGACAGCTGGCATAACCTATGCAAACAGCAGTACCAGCCTCTGTGGTCTCAGGTATGTAATTTTGTCTTACTTTAGTGGCTGTAAAAAGAATTAAAGAACTAGGATATTTTTTTATTATTCTGGATTTATTATACTTCAAAGTATCTTTCAGTAGGGTTTCACTGGAGTGATGAAGAGTATCTTATTGCTAATAGGGCATAAGTGTATTTTTGGAAGTGTCTTAATTCCATTCACCCAAATAAACCTCAACCTTTCTATGCTTACCTGATGGCCCTCAAGAATTTGTATGTGAAGATGCTTAGACATTGTTATCTTGCAAATTGTAGAATACGAGTTCTGTAAATGAACAGATAAACAGATATATCTTGTATACATATAGATTCTTTTGGACCTTATATTATTTGCATGAGACTAAGTTCATTTGGTTTCCATGAGTATTGCAATTCAGATAGTCAGTGAAGCTTAAAAGACACCTAAGTTTTGATTGATTATATTGATTTATGTATATTCATTTAATAGCTGAATTATTTGTTTATATCAACTTAACAGTTATGATCATATGTTATTTGTCAGCTTTTGTATTAAAATCTATGATTCTTGACAGGTTGTCAGTTACAGAAGATGGTAGTCATATTAACCCATTCACCGCCTGTGGCAATAATACATGCCATGCCCTCTGTAATACACGTTTATTTATGGCTGTACAAGTTCTTAATCACCAAATTGCCAGTTATCAGAACTACCTATCTCACCAGTTTACCCTTTTCCTTCACTTTAGGAAAGGGTCTTTTGTATCATTTCATTGTCTAAAATATTTTAATGACGATTTAATAATCATAACATCAATAACAATAATAACAGTATTGATAGCAATGGTATTAATAAGAAAAATACATTTTCCCACCAATTAAAGGAATCAGGATCGGTAACAAGAGTCCACTGATAAACTCCTTGCCGGCTGAGCACATGTGGAGCCATCTGTATGTAACAAAATTCACCAAAAACTACAGGGAACAGAACATAAATCCAGGGCAAATGGGTTAAGACCAGATAAGCTGTTATGTAGAGTAAAGAAGATTGAAAAGTAAATATAATTAGACAATTCAAAAATGTTAAGACATTTTAAATTGTGTTTTGTTCTGACGTAGTCTTGTTAAAGATGTTATGTTCAAGGTAAGCCACATTTAAAAGGTTCTAGTTGTTGAGTGATGTGTTTATCTCTAGGAAGTTGATGGTGGGACCTT
>NC_061838.1:12163838-12168838 GCF_019202785.1 Penaeus chinensis | reverse complement strand
CCATTGCCAATAATACCTTTTTCCCCCCTTTCTCTGTCACATTATGAAGTTTACCAATGATGTTGGGAAGCATATTTATACACATACACCAACCTGTGATTCTATGGCATTTCTTAGATCTAAAAAGTGTACTCATAACCTGTCTCTAATATGCTAAGCTGTTGTAACTGTGAACCCATGAATCTGTGGCTGAGGGAGTAAGTTGTATTGATCAGCTCTTGATTAGAATCTGGTGGTGACAGCACTTCATCCTGACGTTGAATAAAGTTATGCAAAACATGTAGCTTGTTATGTCACTAACCTTGTTTGGACTTTAACTGAACGGTCCCTCTAACACTCTGCTACCAAAATGGCAAATGCGCACACAGCTCTTTTCTGGCCGTTGATAATCTGTTGTTGAACATTCTTCTTGGATGCGTGAGGCACCTCGGATGTGATGTTTTCCTGCAGCTGAAACGCTTCATAATCAACGAAATACATTGAAATGAGTAGTTTGTATTCTCAATTTGGAAGGATAGCAGGTGGTGAAATGTTCCCCTTACCTTGGGCAAGGGCGTGGAAGAAATTTAAAGCTTATACTAGACCGTCCGTAACCACCAACGCTTATGAAAGTGGAAAAAAAAAAAAAAAATACATCAGAACATGCCTTAAAACAATTGGAAAGAAACTCTTGCAGTTACAATTGCTAGAAGCTGATGAATCGGGACACTTGATTCTTATGTGCTTTCCATCCAGCGATCCCAAACAATTACAAAGTACAAAGTATCTCAAACTGTAGAGCCGATAATTACCAAGAACTTGCAAATAAACACTTAGATTTTTAAATTATTTAATAGATAAATAATATAATTTTCTTACAATTGATAGTGAGAGAACTGCTGCCCATTACATTGTACGGTGGCCACTAGTTGGTTTGGTTCATATTCTGAGTTGCTAGCAACATACAATTGGTAAACTGCAACTGCAAATTAAGATGCAAACAAAACAGCAAATCTAGCAAAGGAAATAGTGTAGGTCAATAATATGAATTCTTTTCAGGTGCAGAATGCAAGTTGAGGTGGAAGCACCTGAGAGGCGGACTCACAAGATACATAAAGAAGAGACAAGCTTCGAAATCGATCAAACAGTTTTATCTTTGGGATGTGATGCAGTTTGTACTCCCATTCCTGAAATCCAGGACTCAGATAGGAAATTTGCCTCCTCCTAATCCTGAAGATGACAATGAAGACCCTGCTGACGTGGAGGACGATAATGTTGATTATGAAAGTGATATTGTTTGTGAATCAGTAAAGGAAATTCCTGAAACTCCAAGCACAACCGAAAATGGTCCATCACCTCCAAGCTGTGCTTCTTCAGTCAGACGAGGAAAGAAAAGAGATGCAGATGATCCTTTGGAAAGAGCGGTAGTTGATTTTATTTCCAAAAATTCCGGTGAGGAATCAGTAAATCCTGATTTACAGTTTTTCAAAAGTATTTTACCAGACGTGGCAGGCTTCAGTGCTTCACAGAAAAGACGATTTAAGATTAAAGTATTGCAACTCATAGATGACATAGCCAATGAAGGGTCAGCTTCTCGATCACCTAGTGTCGTCTCTGCATATTCAGGCTCAACAAATTACAACAGTCGGCCGAACCTCGAATCACTCGGCGTTATGGGTGAACCAACAATGAAGATGGAACCTTGGGATCCAGACACCTAATCAAGATTTACTGCACTGTAAGATTTGATGTTTGTAAATCATGATGTATATGTGAGGATTCCTTTGAGAATAATAAATGACATTGCAATAATTCCTGTTTATTGCAAAACACCCACTTTTGTTTTCTGTGTCCCTTCCAGACTTTAGTTGTGAGTTATTGTTTCGATCAAAGTAATATTAATGACAGTAATATTAATAATAATAAGGATGATGATTATGATGATGGCAATAGTAGTAACAACACTAATGATAATAATAATGTAATTATCAAGTTTACTCCTTGTTTGTGTTTCAATTCATATTTTTAAATTGCTGGATACAGTATGCATTATCTTGCCTATGAATGATGAGTAATCGTTCCTCGGCGCTCACAGGTCCACAGTAATTGACATCCTTCCCCAGATGTCGAAAAGTTTTTTTTTTTCCGCATTCGGTAAAAATGTTGAAACTTCTCTTCATGCAGCGCAAGTTGTTTTACAACTACATAACCACTGTGATCTACATTCTCTTCAAGATACGAAGAGATGTAACCAGAACCAACACAGCACCAATAAGAGCAGTAAGATGAACTGTGAAGTGAGTGAAAGCGGCCTGACACGCGCCCGTGTTACCTTGGTCTGAAATCACTGTGCCACGTGTCACTACATGCCACCTGCCACGTGCGGCGTGCCATTCTGGTCTAAAAGCGGCTCAAGATTCACGTTAGGCATCAAAAAGGAGATTACAAAAAAGTTGTGTTCAGAACATTCATTCAAATTAATATAATTATTTTTTTCCTTATTTATATATCATGTTTATTTATCATAGATTGATGATTATTCATTGACAGTACTGTTTTCTGTGTATTTTACAGTAATATTGATTGATTGATTCTATTATCAGCAATCAGATCAAGAAATTATGATAATGATAGTGATGTCTCTCCTCCAACCCCCTCTACTATCCATTTGATTGATTGATTCTATTATCAGCAATCAGATCAAGAAATTATGATAATGATAGTGATGTCTCTCCTCCAACCCCCTCTACTATCCATTTGATTGATTGATTCTATTATCATAATGATAGTGATAGTGATGTCTCTCCTCCAACCCCCTCTACTATCCATTTCCTTGAGAGCCGTGTTGAAAGGATGAAAGGTTACCTTTCTGCCTGTCATAAACGGCCATGGGCATGGTATCCCCCTGTTTAGTTGTCTAGCCTTTAACCGCCATGGGGATCCTGAGGGGTGGCCTGTTGCCCCAACTCTAGGCTTACCATTGCCAGTAATGAAGATTTTTGACTCCTGTTTTTTTTACCCCAGGCTCTCCTTTTTTGTGATCCCCCATACAGCCCCTTACTCTGATAACTTTCAGCATAAAAAACAAGTAGGCAAAGTTTCCTTCTGCATCTGCTTCGATCGTTCCCGCCTAGTTACATCCGAATCCCAAGCTTCCCAACTTCACTGGCAAAACCATTCCTATCCATCTCCTCCATAAACTGCCTGTCGTAAGTCCTCCACCAATACTGCCCAGATTACATTCCGGAGACATGACCTCCTCTTAAATGTTTACATTTATGATAATAATAATAATAATAATATTAATAGTAATGATAATAACAAAAATGATAATAAAAATGATAATAATAACAATAATAATAGCAATAATGATAATAATAATAATGATAATAATAGTAATATTGATAATGATAATCATAATGACAAAATTAACAATAATAACAACAATAATAATAATGATGAAAATAATGATTACAATAATGACAATGATAATAATAGTTATAAAGATTATAGTACTAATGGTAATGATAATAATAACAATAATAATGAAAAAAAAAAAATAATAATGATAATAATAATAATGATAGATTAATAATAATAATAATAATAATAATAATAATAGTAATAAAAATAATAATAACAGTAAAAATAATAATAATAATAATAGCAATAATAATAATAGCAATAATAATAATAGCAATAATGATAATAATAATAATAATAAAAATAATGGATAAAATAATAATGTGAATACTAATGATGATAATGACAGCAATAATAACAATGATAATGATAACAGTAATATTAATGATAATGATAACAATAATAAGGATAATAACAATGAAAAAAAACGATAGTAATGAAAATGATAATAATGATAATGATAACAGTAACAATAACAATGATAATAATGATAATGGTGATAGTAACCATAACAATGATAATTATGATAATGATAATAACAATGATCACAGAAATGCAAAAAAAAAGAAAAAAAATGTAACAATAATAATGGCAAGAAAATTATAATAATTATGCTTTTACTACTAATACGGCTGTGATTATTACCATAAAATCAATGATTATGATAATGACAATGATATACTAATAATTATAATAATAATGATCATAATAACGATAATAATATTGGTAATGATAATAATAGTAATAACAATGATAATGGCTATAATTATAATGATAATAAATAATAGTGATAATGATAATCATAGTAATAATAATAATAATAATAATAATAATAATAGTAATATGGGTAGCGATAATGATGATAATGGTAATAATGGTGATGATGATGATCATAATGTTAATGTTCCTGATAATAACAATAACTATGTTATAAAGATGACAATAATAACGATGAAATTATAATATAAATCATTAAGAAATTAAAATTACACTGATGACAATGCTTACAGCAAGAATAGTATCTATTATATTATATTTTAACATTTATAATATTTATTATATTATAGCATTTATCATAATATTAGTAATTATATTGATAATAATAATACTAGAAATAATAATAATGAAGACAATCATGATAGTAATAATAATAACAATAATAACAATAATGATAATAATGACAATAATGATAATAGTAATAATAGCAATGATAGTGAGATTGATTATAACAATAATGAAGAGAAAAATGATAATGGTGGTGAAGATGATAATGCTATTGATGGTATAGTAACCGTAATAATGAAAATAACAATAACAATGATAATGATAATGATAATAAAGATGACAACAACAGAATACAGTAACACTAATGATATTATTATTATCAACAATAATAATCATAATATTAATGGTAATAATGTTAATGGCAATAATAAAAATGACAGTTTTAATAATGAATAACAACAACAAGCACAGGAATGGTGATTATAAAGAAAATGATAATAAACTACTTTGGAATTGAAAGCAACAACAACAGAAACAGATATAACTGTGGCGAATCATGGATGAGAAAACACGAGGGAAGAGAAAGTATTAGA
>NC_061838.1:12146338-12148838 GCF_019202785.1 Penaeus chinensis | reverse complement strand
TCCATATAACGTCATGAAAGCGATTTGGGTTCAGTTATAAATCATAGGGATGGCACTTAGTACAATTAATCTTAGAATGAAGTCCATGTAGAGTGGTCAAAGTGGGTTAATGGTTAGAGCAGGTACTCAAATATACGTGTGAATAAGCCAACGATTAGTGTGGGAATTATAAAAAAAAAAAAAAAATGATATTACAAAGAACATAATATATGTGCATTTACAGAATAGAAATGAATACACAAGTAGCAATGAAGTAATTACAATAGGCATACCTTATAAAGAAGAAGGAAGATCACTCTAGAAAAGTGAAAACAATAAACATGAATAATATACGAGAACAACCGAACATAACAATAATTAATAAATTAATAAACTTAAACGGAATAATTTGTTCTTTAAGAAAAGAGATATACTAAACCGTACAATGTGAGGATAAAATGATAATAGACAGAAAAATACTAATAACACAATAAATAAATCACGGAATGGTTAGGGCTGGGGAATGAATTGTGAGGTAAAGGTTTATGATCTTAGTGTGTGACTTCGTTTGTTTGTTGTGTTGTAAAACAACGATAGCCAACAAAAAAAAATGTAAGTTAGAGTTGTGTGTGTTCGTTGAGTGGCGTGTACTTTGAAAAAAGGCTACTCGTATTTAAGGTGTTGGTGGGTGCAGGAAGGGCAATAGTTAATCTGGCACTAATAGGCACACTTACTTCTAATAGTAGCGAGGAAGTATTGGTGGTGCTGAGTAAAACGGTAGCATCCTGGCTGTATTGACAAGGGTTCACAAAGAGTTGGAGTTTTTAAAGTGCCACTTCCCACCAGATATTAATGAGAGGTAGTGGCCTTAGTGCAGGTGAATGAGAGGGTCCTGGTTTGTTGAGCTTATTACTGAAGGTAGATGTAAGACCCCAAAAAACACCCATGTCCTCGGGGTCAAGGACAAAGTGGTGGAGTTTTCTTCGAGGGCGGACGCTTATTTACGTCGTAGAAGTGCCAAAAGAGAAAGCAGAGCGAGCACCTGTGTCCGCCCAAGGAGGAAAACAGCTGATGGGGACAGAGGTGTAACACATACCATCCGGTCTTGCTATGTATTATTTACAATATGCATATATATACATATACATATACATACACACACACACACACACACACACATACACATACATGAACGTGCATATATATAAATACATATATATATGTATATAATTATGTATATATATAAATATACATATACATACATGTATGTGTCTATATGTACATGTATATATATATATAAACATAATATATATGCATATATACACACACACATACACATACACAAACACACACACACAAATATGTATATATACACACACATACACATACACAAAAACACACACACACAAATATATATATATGTATATATATATATATATATATATATGTGTGTGTGTGTGTGTGTGTGTATAAGTATGTATAAATAGCTTCCACGTGGCGTACAGGAGCACGTATACGCGTGGCTTCACCGCAGGCGCCCCAACGTGCCCCACGCACCCACCAGTACTTAAGGCTCAGGATGACCCAGGTCAGTCTCAGTCCTTTCAGAGAGTCTTGGCGACCGCTGCGGGTCAGGCTGGCTCCCGCCACGCGCCCCCCCTGCGGACAGACTCAGACTTACGAAGACTTGTATCCCCGCGTGTATCCCGTGTGCGTTGGTCCGAATCCTGGTTGTGAGCTGTGCTAACGTTGGCTATCACTCCTGTTTATCATTGTTTTAAGGTTTTAATACTCTTTACATAAGTGGTGGCAGGGTGGTTCGTTGGGTCCTTTTGGCACACAACAATGTACTCACAGTCTCCGAAACCTGGTCACCGCTCGGACCAAATCGCTTCCATACAAGCAAAAGTCTTCAGAACCTGTTGTGAGTACATATTTGGGCCATTTTTCCTATCTTTTATCTTCCCCATAAATATGTTAAGCTGTATGTGCAGTTACGCTCGAGCCGGTTTTGTTAGGTTAAAGTGCTAATTGACAGCAATGGTACGCTCTCCACTGCGGACCTCAGATCACATTACTGTGTGATCAACGGTATGGGTTCAAACAACAGGAATATCGTTCATTTATTACGTATTTGTTTAATTTTTCTCGTGATTAGAGAGTATATTGTTTTAATTGCAACGAATTTAGCGCGTTCATGATTTTACTGTTTTCATGAACATCATATCATTATTCTTTCTCACTACCCATTTCCCGTCTTGACCTGACCTCCGAAGTGAAACATTTCAGTCACATCTGCTTGGGACAGCTGTGTGACCTGACCCCACTTTCACTCTGAGTGATTGACACGTGAAATGAATGTGAGAACCGCTGGCATTTCCTGTATATTGTTTTCGAGATTGTTACATTATAGGATAACGCGTAGCATCCGTTGCATGTTCATTGGTGACACGTTCTATCGACGCTAGAGCGGAGCTTGTAACGCGAATTACTTACATTTTTATATAGCGCCAGGGATCTT
>NC_061838.1:12108838-12141338 GCF_019202785.1 Penaeus chinensis | reverse complement strand
TCGCCCAATGCACGTTCCCGCAGATCTCATCCAGGTCCTTCGAGCTCCTGGAGGTTGAGTGGATCTGCGGCGTCCAGGCAAGTTCACAGCATTATGGGTCGACTGGTACCTGCTCTGGCGAGTTCCTGGTCCTTCACTGGATCGACGGGCGTAATTATCCTAGTCTTTTTCGGTTTCTGGCGATTTCCGGGTGACGATTTTACAGCGCCCGAAGGTGACCGTTTCTGCAGCAGGGCCTCCTTCGGTACTATGACAGATATCGTGAACAAGATTATACACATAAGGGCCAAGATAGTACGAGAAAAGAAAGACAACAGAGAAGAGGGGATGTTAAGCGCCACTATCCGATTATTTATATAATTTGCAGTTTTTATGGTTGAATTTTCGTTATTTTCGTCTTCTCTTTTTTTTTTTTTTTCATTTTGTGTTTTATTTTCACAAAGTTAAGGAAAAAAAAATAGGAGAGAGAGACGGTAACAGCGGTCCGCATAGACCTAGCTTGAACTGCTAACTGTCTCTGATAGACAGGAGGGTAAATGAGGGAAATGACAAAGGCATCCGCAAGGAATTACTTGAACCAATTGTCGTAACGCAGAGAAGAATGAGAGTGAAAGTGACCTCACACAGACCGGACATGGGTGGCAAACACGGAAATTAACGTTCATTTTACACAAATGCAATAAACAAGTTATAGAAGTAATACAACATTATTTCAAATACTACATTGAATTTAACATTCAATGATATGCGACAGAATGACGCACTAATGAATGGTGACGTGAAACAATTCGGGAACGAATCTTCTCGGGGAAAAAATTCTGCCGAGGTAACATGTCAAGCTGCGCATACAGACTTTAATTGACAGGGGGTCTCTGTACCCTAATTTGTCGTACGTTATGAAGCGAAATGAGCTGGGAAAATATTAATAACTATCTGCAAGTCTGTGATGGGCGCTCATGCAATGCCCTACGGGTATTTATCATGAATCACAAATCGATGGGATTTACCCCAAACATGGCAGCGACGTCAAGGGTGTGAGCGGGATGTGATTAATAAGAGAATCTCAATTCTAGCTTAAACCCTAGTCCTACATTATTTAACGGACCTAACCGCGGGTCACACCGGCTCAAAAAAATGCCGAACGAACGTGTCGGAGTGCGGATCTTTAGGCATATATGCAACCCCAAGTAATCAGGCATTCTGACACTATGATAAGGGGAAGATCCCTGGCGCTATATAAAAATGTAAGTAATTCGCGTTACAAGCTCCGCTCTAGCGCCGATAGAACGTGTCACCAATGAACATGCAACGGATGCTACGCGTTATCCTATAATGTCGAAAACAATATACAGGAATCTCGAAAACAATATACAGGAAATGCCAGCGGTTCTCACATTCATTTCACGTGTCAATTACTCAAAGTGAAAGTGGGGTCAGGTCACACAGCTGTCCCAAGCAGATGTGACTGAAATGTTTCACTTCGGAGGTCAGGTCAAGACGGGAAATGGGTATTGAGAAAGAATAATGATATGATGTTCATGAAAATAGTAAAATCATGAACGCGCTAATTTCGTTGCAATTGAAACAATATGCTCTCTAATCACGAGAAAAATTAAACAAATACGTAATAAATGAACGATATTCCTGTTGTTTGAAACCATACCGTTGATCACACAGTAATGTGATATGAGGTCAGCAGTGGAGAGCGTACCATTGCTGTCAATTAGCACTTTAACCTAACAAAACCAGCGCGAGCGTAACTGCACATACAGCTTAACACATTTATGGGGAAGATAAAAGAAAGGAAAAATGGCCCAAATATGTACTCATAACAGGTTCTGAAGACTTTTGCGTGTATGGAAGCGATATGGTTCGAGCGGTAACCAGGTTTCGAAGACTGTGAGTCCATTGTTGTGTGCCAAAAGGACACAACGAACCACCCTGCCACCACTTAGTAAAGGGTATATATTAACGCCTTAAACAGTGATAAACAGGAGTGATAGCCAACGTTAGCACAGCTCACAACCAGGATTCGGACCAACACACACAGGTTACAAGTCTTGGTAAGTCTTAGTGCTGGGTCTGCCCGCAGGGGGGCGCGTGGCGGGAGCCAGCCTGACCCGCAGCGGTCGCCAGACTCTCTGAAAGGAATGAGACTGACCTGGGTCATCCTGAGCCTTAAGTACTGGTGTGGGGGCGTGGGGCATGTTGGGGCGCCTGCGGTGAAGCCACGCGTATACGTGCTTTTGTACGCCAGGTGGAAGCTATTTATACATACTTATACACACACACACACACATACAGAGAGAGAGAGAGAGAGAGAGAGAGAGAGAGAGGGGGGGGGGGGGTGAGAGAGACAGTCAGTCAGAGAGAGGGGTAGGGGTTGAGACAGAGGGGAGAAAGGGAGAGGGAGAGGGAGGTTACACCCCTCAAGTAGCATGACCAGCCTGGACAACAAACCTCTCACAAAATGGTGTATGAGCGAGACGTGAGATGGACTTGGGGCGGGTCAACAAAAGTGTTCTTAGCTTGATTTGTTTATTGTTGAAGATAGATATGAGACCCCCCAAGAGACCCCCGTGTCCCCGGTGGAGGACGAGGTGGTGGAGCTAGACCCTGTGTGGCTTGGCCTCTCTGCCTTGTCTCTCCATTTCCGTCTTACGAACGTGTCCTTTTATGCGGCGATTCCGTTCAAGGGCGGATGTTTATTCCCGTGTGAAAAGAGAAAGCTGGGCGACAACTGCGTCCGTCCAAGGAGGTGTGAAGTGTACCATCCGGACTTGCTACGTATTATTCACATCACTCGGCCACGTGCAAGACTCGTCCTCGGGCAGTCCGCAACGCTTTGAACACTGCAGTAACATACTGGGATACAGGTTCTGTTCGGTATCTACAGATGCTTCCTGATGATCCGATGGTCGCTAGGGTCGTCGCGTGCCAGGGTAGCGGGCGTGGCGGAGTTTTCGCACTGAGGTGCAACATTCAGTAGCGAGGAGGGTTACATCGCCTTCAGAAGCTGAAATAGAAGTGTACCAGGCCAGTAAAAGGGCTGAGGAGGAGGATACTATGTTTGTCAATCTCCTTAATAAGAAAATGAGAGCACAATAAGAACAATTTGTCACAAGAGGGGTAACGTGTCAAGTAAGTGGATGTTAATTACTTGGATTTGTCAGGATTATCGAGTTTAGCAGAGTACCATCGTATTGAAGAGAGAAAATTTATTTGGATAAGAATTCCATATCTTTGGGCTAAATTGGTAAGTACTTATGCTTCGGACACAAGGCAGCTGGGCCTGAACTTAATTCTAGCAGTGCGCATCTCGGGCGCGTCTTGGCGCTTCAATCGTATGAGCGTAAATGTGCTGCGGCCGCAGGATTCCTCTATTTACAGCCATGAGCCGGGCTTAAAATTAACTTGCAGTGATAATCTAACAGTGCGCATCTTGGGCGCTTCAATCGTCGTAATTCTTGGTGCGGCGAGCGCAAGATTCCTTCGTTTACGGCCATGAGCCGAGCTTAAAATTAACTTGCGGTGATAATAACTATGTAAGCCTATATAAAGTATGGTGTCTGTAGTGCATTACCAGCGTTACAATTATTTGCAACAGAATAGACTATCATCAGTTAGATAAAGGTTACATATTCACCAATACCTTAAACTAAAGAAGCATAAATTCCAGCATTACTGAGTACAAGATATCGAACTTCGAGAGGACGCCATGAAAGCGATCTGGGTTATAAGTTACAGGGATGGCACTTAGTAAAATTCATAATCCTAGAGTGAATTCCGTGTAGAGTGGGCAGGTAGGCGGGTTTGGGATTAGGGCAGGTAATCGACATGTATCTTAAAACTATGTGTGAAAAAGCGAACGATCAGCGAGGGAAGTATAAGAAAACACAGAACAATATACACACATTCATAGAGGAAGTAGTAACGAAGCACTTACTAGTAGGATACAGTATGCAGGTGAAAACAATAATATTACACCAAAAATCGCAACAGTAAATACGAATAACTTAACTGAGAAAACCGAATATATCAATACATAGTTATTTGTTCTAGGAGAAAATAAAATCTAATGTACTGCAATATGAGGATAACAATAATAAACATTAGATAAAACACAAAAATCAGAAAAAAATATTATAGCAATTAAAAACGGTTATTGCATGAGAATGAAGTGGGAGGTGAGGGTGTGTGTCACTTGGGTCTGATCTCTTGTTTGTTGTGTTGTAAAACAATGATAGATTGCGAGAAGTTTTGTAATATAGAGTTAGTGGTGTGTGTTCGTTGAGTGGCGTTTAGTTTGAATCTGAAGGAATGCAACTCGTATGTAAGGTGTGGGTGGGTATAGGGAGGGATATAGTTAATATGGCTGTGATAGGTACACTTACTTTTAATAGTAACGAAGAAGTATTGGTGGTGGTAGGTTGAACTGCGAATTCTTGCCTGTGCTGACGAGGGTTTCGTGAAGACTTGGTGTGGTAGATGAAATGGATTGGCGAGTGTGGCGGCGCAGAGTGAGGGTAGACATGGTGCAGGTAGGCGCGATCGAAGAGGACTTGGAAGCGATGGCTGGGCGTTAAAAGAGGCGAGGAGGCACTCCGCCAGTAGTTTGTCGGCAGATAGCGAGGATCGTCAACAGCCGTCGGCGAGGAGCGTGGTAGTAGGTGAATTACCGTCGGCGTTGTGAGGTTCTTGATCACCACTGCCATCAGTAATTGAACGAGAAGTGAGATGGAAATGGGGCGGGTCAACGGAAGGGCTCTTAAGGCGGGATTCCACCAAGGCAACATTCTGGCAACATGTGGCATGCTACATTGTCGCATGGGCTAAGTGTGTTTCCACCAGTTCAACAGAAGGCAACATGTAGCATGCGATTGTGTGGCATGCGACAGGCGGCAACATATTGCCGTGTTGCCTGACGCATGCGACAAGATTTAGCCTGTTGCCTAGTGTTGAACGCCTTCCCACCAGTCGCGGGAAGGATTCCGTGTTGAAAGGCAACACGATGAATTGGTCACAAGAAAAAAACATAGAATTCATAGAAGAGTATAGAAAACTTTCAGTTCTGTGGGATGTACGCTTGCAAGAGTACAAGAATAATCAGGCTAAATTAGATGCACTGCGGGGATTAGCTGAGAAATACAATTGTGACGTGGAGATGCTGAAGAAAAAGATCAAGAATTTGCGTATATATATATATATATATATATATATATATATATATATATATATATACCTATATATATACCTTAAATATATATATATATATATATATATATATATATATATATATATATATATATATATATATATGTGTGTGTGTGTGTGTGTGTAGATATATATACATAAACATATTTACACTATATATATATATATATATATATATATATATATATATATATATATATATAATCACACACACACACACACACACACACACACACACACACACACACACACACATATATATATATATATATATATATATATATATACACATACGTACATTGCATGTACTGTATATTTTTCTTTCTTCTTTTAGTGGTCTGTCCAACAACAAATTATTTTTGGCATTCATTTTTTATACGACCCTCTGTTCTCTGTTAATTCACTTAACATGCCCAGTCTTTTCCAAGGGAATGAGGGCCACCTTCTGAGATGTTTGCCATAAGATCAGTCAGATTGGTTACCTGTTACCTTCCCCGAGAGATGGGACCCTTACCTAACCTAACATCGTGTTGCCAACTGGCTTAGTTTTTTGTTGAATTGGTGGAAAAGGTTTTGTGGCATTCAACAGGCAACATAGCATGTAGCATGCTACAAGCAACAATGATGTTGCCTTGTCGCCGGCAACATGTTTCCTTGTTGAAAGCCACATTCAACATATTTGTTGAAAGGTAGTCAAGTCGCATGCTACATGTTGCCTGTGTTGCCTTGGTGGAATCCCGCCTTTAGTTTGATTTGTTTATTGTTGAAGATAGATATGAGATCCCCAAGAGACCCCCATGTCCCCGGTGGAGGACGAGGTGGTGGAGCTAGACCCTGTGTGGCTTGGCCTGTCTTCCTTGTCTCTCCCTCTCCGTCTAAAGAACGTGTCCTTCTATGCGTCGATTCCCTTCAAGGGCGGATGTTTATTCCCGTGTGAAAAGAGAAAGCTGGGCGACACCTGTGTCCGTCCAAGGAGGAAGGGCAGCTGCCAGATAGAGGTGTGAAGTGTACCATCCGGTCTTGCTACGTATTGTTGACATGGTACCAGCAGGGGATGTCGCTTCATTCAGCCTTTCAGAACTTCCGTGGGAGTTGCGCTGGGGATGCCTCCTCTCTCCAGTTCTATTCTGCATCTTCCTGGATCTTCCTGAAGCCCTGGTGGAATTTCATACATCTATTTCGGTGAATGGACGCCCTCCATTTAACCTCAGACTTACTTTGAGATTTGCGAAGTTCTAGCTTCGTCCGGGCCTTCCATATATGGCCCGTGTGTCAGCTTTTTATCGCAGTGGGATTGCCAGCAGGCGTTCCTGCCGCCACGATGTAAGCATACCGCATAATATCTACCAGCACGGCGGCTATGGTCGGCGGTCCCTGTCTCAGGAATTGTTTGTGCTCACAAGTCCCTAAGTAATCTACCAGGGTGCCGTTCGACTCGCCACAATGCATGCAACACCTTTCTTCATGGTCTATTGACTCTATGATCTGCCATGCACAGTGATGACCTAGACTGATTCTGTGGAGAATGACTTCGGTATCTCTGTTGCTTACTTCAGAGAGTGCCAGTGGTTCATAGCCTGTGGCGTCTGAGTACCAGCTGGCCGAGGGGGAGGATCTCGTTTCCTCTTTGCGAAGCTGCAGGAGGAATGTACGAACGGCTGCAGTACACTTCTCCTGTAGGATTTTTCGGCTTGGTTGTATTATCATGGGATTTAGGGGCATATCCCTGCCAATGATGGCTAGTCTATCAGCAAGTTCATTCCCTCTGATGCCAATGTGGCTGGGGACCCAGTTAATGATTATTCTTCTACCCTGAGCAAGAATTATCTGCACTATGGTAAGCACAGTGGTCAGGAGGTAGATGTTGTCTTTGGGTGAGCTGTGCTGAAGACAGTCAATGGCTGCCCTGGAGTCTGTATGCATGACAACGTGTCCTTCCCTTGGGGATGTGTGGGCTAGGGCTCCCATGATTGCAACTGCCTCTGCCTGTAGTGAGGAGGCGTTGTCTGTTACCCTCATGGATTTTGTGACATCCCCTGCTGTAAAGGAGTGATTGCTGCAATGACCCTCTGGGCTACTGCCTTTAGACTAGGCGCGGGGTATTGATTCTTTCTGCTAAACAATTTCATGACAGAAAACTTGATCAAGGTTTATGCCGACGATGGGGCTTCAATATAGTCAGGGTGGGGGGAGTCCATCTCCTTAGCAAATAATTGCTCTTTGAGCTGATAGCGTATCAACACCCTGCCTGTATGTGACAGCCAGGAGTTGTTTGCAAAGAGCTCATGAGTCCAGGGGGAGAAGGTTTGCCTCCATGAGGAGGCTGAGGACCTTCATCCACCTTGGGGCACCCAGAATGATCCTGTCAGCTTCATTTTGGACTGTCTCCATTCCAAGACCATTCCCTGGATATTCAGACTTGTGCCTTGAACATATGTCTCAGAGCCATGTCTTTTTTTTTTTGGCTGCAGAGATCTTTAGTCCTGTCCAGACAACGTTGGGCTTTATTTAGGCAGTATGGACCAGTGGAGGTGATTGCAAGATCGTCTGCATAGGAAATGATCTTGCACCCCACTGGGAGATTTATATTGAGGATGCAGGACATTAAGGTGTTAAATAGGGCTGAACTGAGAACCCCACCCTCTGGCATTCCATTTTCTAGTGGCATGTGCTGTGAAAGGCGACCTTGTAATCTGACTCTGGCTGTCCTGTTCCTGAAGTAGTCACCTATCCAAGCCAAGAGCTTTCCTCTGATTCCCTGCTTCATCAGGCTCTCCTGAATGGCAAAGGGACTTGCTAATTCAAAAGCCTTCTCCAGGTCTAGGAATACTACCACAGATATGCCAGTGCTGATTGTGCTTAAGAGCGTGGCTATGCTGTGCGCTGTGCTCATGTCCCTAGTGAACCCATGGAGGTGTTCATGTGGGGTCCCATTTTCCATTGGAGTCGGTTTAGTACCATCCTCTCAGCTGTCTTGGCCAGACAGCTGAGGAGAGAAATGGGGTGATACTTACCTGGCTCCTTTGGTTTTGGGATGGGAACTATGGTAGCCCTCTTCCAGCTCTGGGGTAAAGTGGAAGTTTCCCAGGACTTGTTAATGAGTTGCAAGAGTGCAAGCTCGCCTGCTAGTCCTAAGTGGGAAATGATGGGGTACAAGATCCCATCAGAACCCGGGGCGCTGCTAGAACTGGTTTTGTAGGCTTTTCTTATTTCCCTCAGAAAAAAATAACATCTGAGTTGTCGGGTTCGGCTGCCCTTTTTTCTGATATAAGCAAGTCTGTCTGGTTGTAGGCGTTCTTGTATTGCCCTCAGTTCGGCTGACAAACTGTTGCTTCTTCTCGCAGCACCTCAGGGCTGAGTGGCTGGTAGCTCGCCTGACCTGTTGCCATAGCTCTGAAAGGGTGGTTCGGTGGTCGAAGGACTCACACCATTCCAGCCATTTTTCCTGCCTTACTCTGTTGGCAGTTTCCTTGGCATCCCTGTCAGCCTCCCTTAGGAGAACTAGGTTGTCAGGGGTTCTTTGTCTTCGGAATTGTTTTCGGCACATGTTCTCGTCATTAAAGTACCAGGCGTCTTTGTGCCTCCTGGACTCAGGCCGAGTTTTAGGTATGGTCAGTGAGACTGCTTGATTTATGGCATTGATAAGTCTGGCTCCAAGCACTTGCATCTAAGACAGTGGGCCAAAGCGTTCTGAAACGCTTGACAGTTGGCCTTGTCTGTTTTCCATCTTGGATTTGGTTGTGGCATTTGGGCTGGGCTAATGTAGAGCAGGGGATTGTTGCTCTGACAAGGGTGATCAAGCCTCTCTTGCCAGCTGTGTGTGGCAGCATGAAGACATGTTACCCTGAGAAGCAAACATTTTTAATGTCTGCTGGAGCATGACAATGTCAATGCTCCTTGATCACACTATTGCGTGGTGGATGGCATTCCTTGAGGAGAAGAAATTGATGTTCCACTGTAGTATGCTTAGTTTGTGTGTCATGATGTTACTTGGTGATAGTTACATCAGAGACATCGTCATATTCGGACTGAGAGGTGACGGAGTCTGACAACTCCATTGTGAAGTCCTCACTGGTTGAGGGATCTTTGTCTGTTGTTAGGCTATCCCTGGGTCCACTGGGGATGGAGAACCTTTGGTAGCTCTGACATTAGTTAGTTTGGCATTTCTCTCTTCAGGCTTTTCCTGTGTGTTTTTCTTTACTGGCATTACCTGGGTAAGGTCAGCATGTTCTGGCTCTAGCTGCACAGATTCAGCCTGGTTTGGCTCTGCCTGCGAGGGCATGGTCTGGGTTGGAGTGGGGAGGGGAGTCTTGTCCTGGGATGAGGGTGGGGCTGATTTGTTCTCTCCAGCTTCCTTCCCTTCAGGACTGCGACAGTCTGGGTCATTGCCGTCATGGCGACCGTGACTGCCTTCTCGGCCTCTTCACTCGACCTCCCCAGTGACTACAGCAGTCAACAGAAGAATCATATCTTCCTCATCAAAGAGGAGACGATCACCTCTTGGGGAAGGTTTTGTAGTGCTCTTTGAACCTTAATTCCTGTGGTTCTTTGTCTGCACATTTTGCATGGCCAGAAACTTTTCTCTTCTGTTCTTTCCCCAGACATAGGTGCTTGAGGGAGCAGGAACAAAGTCTGGTCCCTTTTTAGCAACCTCATGTTGCCTAAGGGCCGCCTCTTTCCTGACAGGGCAAGCCAGGCTCCAGGCGTGATGCCTCTTGGCACAATTGGGACATTTGGCTGTTGTGTCCCTCTTTTCTTCTTTGTATGCCTTAAGGCACACCTCGGTGCTGACACCTCGGTGCTGTGTGCCTTGCTACATACACCACATTTAAGCTTGGCTGTGCAGCTAGTCTGGTGGTAACCATATTTCTGGCACTTGAAGCACCGAAGTGGCTCATGCACATATGTTCATAGGTTGTAGGTGCCCCAGTTACCCAAATCAAGGGTAGTGGCTGGGGTTCCTTTCATAATCACCAGGACTTACCTGGTTGGAGTCTTCCCTTTCAACATTCGGGAAGCCTGCACGACCTGTGGATGTGATGTGATCAGTTTCACATCATATGAATCTTAGAAGCCAAGTAGCACCATCTTGACTCTCTTATCCTCGGGATTCAGTGATGAGACACACACGTTCCTCCATTCTTTGAGCTCCTTCGTTTCCTGCAGGAAATTCAGGTTAGCTTGGTCTTTGGGCATAATAATCATGCTCTGGTCTCTGGCAACCCGGATTGACAATAAGTTTTTGCTGCATCTCCAGCTGTTCGGCATTGTCGAAGCCTTCGGGTTTAGAGGGAACTTTAAATAGGGGGAAACGCCTATGGGGTCCAGACTCTCCCTCAGTCTGTCTCCGGCCTCGGACTTTCGGCCCGCGCTTTCGGCTTTGGGCTTTGCTCGTGGGAGCAGCAGCTGATTCGGCTGGTTCAACTTGTGCTCCCATCTCAGTCAGGGAGGACGTCTGAGGGGAACTCTGAGGCCTCCCTGGCTTGGCTGTAGGTCTGGAGAGGCCAGCACGAGAATCCATCTGTTGGACAATCTGATGGACAGACATAATAGTGGCTGATGGTTTCTCCGTCTTATCCATCTTGGCAGCAGGCATGACAGAGTCATCCTGTGCATGGGGTTTTCTTTTGCCACCAGGAGGCACATATGGTTTCAGGGTGGCTGCTTTGGTCTGGGCCTTGCATGGGCTGTCAACATTTGTATCTGTCTGTTGGGGATTTTTGGTTGATTTTTCCATGCATTTGGACAGTTACTTCATCCAACAAGGGGAAGCTGAATGTTAGAGCCAGTGTCTAA
Source organism: Penaeus chinensis (assembly GCF_019202785.1). Classification (NCBI taxonomy): domain Eukaryota; kingdom Metazoa; phylum Arthropoda; class Malacostraca; order Decapoda; family Penaeidae; genus Penaeus; species Penaeus chinensis. The sequence goes on along the minus strand of NC_061838.1, from coordinate 12,130,328 downwards.
TAGCTACAGAGGTGATGAGAGGATATATGCAGCCAATAGCCATTGTATCGGCACTCACGGACCAGTGTGAGTGCCAACGGCGGCATGACTGCTTGACCCTAGCCTCCTGAAGGAGACTAGCCGATTGGCCTGACAGAGCCAGGATCAGGCCACTTGTCTTGCTGGAATAGAGCACCAAAGAGATGTGTTGCTAGCCGCAGGGCGTACTCATTCACGGCATCCCGCACAAGGCTGCCACGCACAGCAAACACGTGGGTAGGTGTAAACGAGAGACCAGAGGGGAGACCCTTCAACCTACAGGACATCATTGTTTGGAACCCTTTTGCTTATCTCTCTGAAACAGCCACCCAAAGGCTGTTTCACCTCAGTGAGGAAAGGGAGCTCTTGCACTTTTTCCAGGCGATATCTTTCATCTCTCTGAAACAACCAGCCAATGGTTGTTTCACCTAAGTGAGGGAGGAGAGGACCTGTTCCTTTTCGAAGTGAATCCCTCTTCCCTCTGAAACAGCCACCCAAAGGCTGTTTCACCTCAGTGAGGGAAGAGAAGAATTACCTTGCGAGGTGGTTCCTGTGACGGAACGGGAAAACGGTGTTCTGTCTAACAGAAGCTAATTAGACAGAATCAGGCTGAGGGCCTCAGAAAGGGAGGGGCTCCTACCTGCCTATTTATTCTTATGCGTAAAAAACTAGAGTGGCAGTCCCTAGCAAATAGAATGGCAACTCTATGTACACCGTAAGGCAGGCACACCCTCCCCTGCGGGAGGTAAAGGTCTGCCCACGTCTGAGCACACGCCCGAAAATGGGGTCCAGTTCACCAGAAGGTGCGCAGAGAGTTATCCTAATGACGAAAATCTGTAGAGGAAAGAATTTGCTAGAGGGCACGAAGCTAATTGCAAGCAATTAGAATCGCGGTAGCAACAAAGGGTGAACGCGAAAACGTCAGGGTAGCGCGCAAGGGCCAAGGCCGAATTTGTTGTGGGGCAGGTCCAGTACATCTCTTTAAACCACCCAAGCAAAAACCTTGAGACCGAGAGGTCATTAGAGCCCTTGGCGTTATCTGGCTTGGTGCAACCCGCTGCGCCCCGTTGAACACCTTTTCCGGTACATTCCTCTAATCCCTCTGAATCAGCCGCCAAAGGGCTGATTCACCGCAGGGATAGAGGAAAGGAGTGTCCTTCCAAGGTGGATCCTGTGGCTGGAATGTTTGTTGACCTCAGATTTGATAATGATATTATATTATATCTTATAAGAGACAGCGAAGGAGAACTTCAAGATCTCACAAGACTGGAAGAAGCAACGAAAGTTTTTGGAATAGAAATTGGTGCAGAGAAAAGCAAGATTCTTGTCAATAGTACATTACCCACATCAACTAATATCATGTTCATTGGTGGAAAACTAGAAGTGGAGACCTTCAAATATCTAGGGTCAATCACCAATCAATCAACGAAAGAAGGGACTTCTGCTAAAGAGATCTCAACAAGAATTAGTCTTGCATCTTCCACCATATGGAAAAGCAAGGCGATAAAGGCTTCCATCTAGTTAAATCTTTCCAAGTCGCTTGTGGTTTTAATACTTTTGTCTGGGTGCGAGACCTGGACCCTTAATGCTGTGATGGAAAGACAGATTCAAGCTTTCGAGATGAAGAGCTATCGAAAGTTACTAGGCATTAAACTACACCGAACATTAGACGAACGAATTAGTCCTGCAGTAAATAAAAACACGAGCAATATCTTGCTAATGACAACTAAAGATCCTACGAAATGGAAATGTTTGACAACAAGGTCCAGCGTTGCCAGTTCAGTTCAGTCCCTTAACTGATGTCGCGACATCAGTTAAGGGACTGAACTGAACTGGCAATATCTCCGAGCCTTCAACATGAATCTGCTCGAGCACTTCCACTCACAAAAAAGTACGTCATCATTTATTCTTTTCCTTTCCCTCTTTCTCTTATGCGTGCATGCTTTACTGTTTTTTAACACGTGTAGTGTTTTTTCACATAAAATACAATGCCTGTACGAATGCATTTTTCTCTGTTATCTACCGCGTTTCTTTAATTTCTCTTATCGCTGTACATACCATACATGAGTTTTGCCTTCACCCATCTCTATTTCATTCACAAGTGTTTTTTTCCGGCGTGTTTGCTTCTATCTAATTATGTCACGCAAGGCTAAAATTGTATATTTGATGTAGAACGTCGAATAATACTAGCGTTCATGCGTGGTTTGTCCTTAAATCTTTAAGGGGCGTTTCAACTGGCCTTGTGCACGCGTGTTTCTGGCCGTACGCTTGGTTATCTGGGCAGAATCGTAGCACTTTGGCGCGAAATCTGGTGGCTGAGGGGAGCCCGCGATAACCACACATTAGAGCGCTCTTTCCCAAATTCATGGGCTACTCCAGGATGCAAATAACAAATATTGTCTGTAATTTTTTTAGAATAATTATAAACATCTCTAAGCATTTTTAAAGCTAACGGAAGATTTATAACATTATCTGTATTACTTGTTATGTATCAATTATTAGAAAATTATTTATGGTACAAAAGTCAACAAACAAGAAGACGCTCTTTTGTTTTTAAAGATAATCATTTTGCGTCGAGGCCCGTCCGTGTGTGCGAAGATGTATATATGAATATGTGTGTGTGTGTATGTATATATATATGTATTTACGTCTACATATTTTTTATCTATACATATGTGTGTATGTACATGTATACATATATACGTGTACATATATATGTGTATTTACATATAAATAAATAAATAAATATATATATATTTATATATATTTATATATATGTATATATAAATATATACATTGCTACAACTGCCGCCATTCCGTCTGCAATTGCCGATTTATCGTCGCGAAATCTTAAATTGGAAAACAAACGTCTTGACCCCAAACGACCTCGTTGGAGAACAAGCGATGCGACCTCCGCGCCACTTCTCAAGACGCTGCCCTGCGAACCCGCCAAGAAGGCCTATATAAGGGTAAGAAAGCCGGAAAAGGAAAGAGCCCACTCGACACCGTATGAAAATCGCAGAAACAATAAACTAAAAATTCTTGTGCCACAAGAGTTACCCTGGAGCCCGGGGCCTCTCGTCTCGCAGGATATTATTGCTTCTGAGTTGTAAAGTAAAATAAATAAAGTAAATCCTGTAATTACAGATCCTTAAAGTGCTTAGCTAGCACCTTCAGTGCTCTAGTTTTTGCAGGTGACACGAGACTACAGTAGAAGTAGTCTGCACCCCACCCCAGACCCGCAGCTCGCAATCTGTCAGTCGTCTCCCTCGCCAGGAGGTGCAGGACATGGAGGCCTCTGTCTCCAAACCATCCCGTGAGAGGTCCCCGGGAAGCGAGGGAGAGGAGGCGCCTCCCTCCCATAAAAAGAAATTTAAAACTGGTGGACAAGGCACTTCCAAACCCCATAAAACGTAATCATCGCGTCAACCATTATACAATGGAACTGTCGAAGTATTAGATCTAAAGTAAACGACCTTAAATTATTAGCCTCGTCCTATGCTCCCGATATTATAGTTCTCCAAGAAACTCATTTGACAAACCTCGTCTCTGACGAGGTCGTATCTCTCAGGAACTACCATTTATGTCGGAAGGATCGTGAGGGTAGGGGTGGAGGCGGAGTCGCCATGTACATCCACCAAAGCCTCCCTTTTACAGAAGTGACTATTGATTCTACTTTGGAGTTTGTCGCATGCAAAGTAAAAATTAATGGCACGTATCTGGCTATATGTTCAGTTTATCGTCCGCCCGATAAAGTGATAATCTATGATGAGCTCTTTGCTCTTCAGGAACGTCTGCCACAAAATAAAGTAATTTTAGGTGATTTCAATGCTCATCATACGTTATGGGGTTCCCTACGGGTGGATGGTAGAGGTGAGCAAGTAGTTAAGCTGATTAACGAGTCTGAATTAGTCCTTCTGAATGATGGTAGTCCCACGCGGGTGGACGATAATACCGGGAATTTGAGCTTTATAGACTTATCACTGGTCTCTTCATCAGTAGCAGCCAAGTGCCTGTGGCACACCATTGACGACTCGTTGGGAAGCGATCATCTTCCTATTTTGATTAAATATTCATGCGACACAGTGAGAACGCCTTCAGCGCCTAAATTTAACGTAAAAAGAGCAGACTGGGTCGCCTTCACAAGGAGCGTCAAGCTCGAACTTGTTGGAGAAACCATTGATGATAAAGTAAACAATATTCAGAATTCGATTTTAGAAGCAGCTTTGCTATCCATTCCTAAAACTTCGACAGATAGCGTTAAGCATAGAGTTCCATGGTGGACACCAGATTGCCGCAGGGCGCTGTGACGACGCAATAAGGCCTACAGGCTTTTCCAAAATAACATCACAAATGAAAACTTTTGCAATTATACACAAGCAAGAGCTAGGGCTCGTAGAGTAATAAGACAAGGAAAAAGAGACTCCTGGCGGAGCTTTGTCTCTACAATAAACAGCAATACAAAAATATCAGAGGTTTGGTCCACTGTTAATAAAATCAATAAGAAAAAAACATCCATCAATATTAAAAACATCATTGAAGAGGGCAAAAATATCGATTCCCCTAGAGGAATTGCTAATGCACTCGCCAGGCAGTTCTCTCATACTAGCAGCTCAGCAAACTACCATCACGCATTCCTGCCCATCAAGGAAGCGGCTGAGCTGCAACCAATTCACTTTGCCACAGGAGATGAACTTGATTACAATAAAGATCTAACAATAGATGAGCTTGTCCGAGCCCTAGAAGCTAGATGAGCTTGTCCGAGCCCTAGAAGCCTGTAGAGGAACATCCCCAGGCCCCGATGAGATTCGATATGAGATGATAAAGCATCTTAATCATGATGACATGATTAAGTTGCTAGAAGTGTACAATGAAATTTGGAAAAGCCACACTTTTCCAAACTCATGGCACTTCGCCCACATCATTCCCATATTGAAAGGAGGGGGTAATCCCAGATTTGCCATCTCCTACCGCCCAATTGCGTTGACAAGTTGCTTATGCAAGGTCATGGAACGAATTGTTAATAGTAGGCTATTGCATATTTTAAATTCCAGTAATTTACTAGTTGACGAGCAGTGCAGTTTCCGAAAGGGACGCCAAACTCTCGATCAGCTAGTAAAGCTGGACAGTCATATTCAAAAGGCAATTGCCAAAAAAGATTTTTTGATTTCAGTATTTTTAGATATAGAAAAAGCCTACGGCATGACATGGCGATATGGTCTACTCAGAAAACTTTGCTTTCGGATTACGTAGAAACTTGCCTTGTTTTATTAAAAATTTCATTTCTGACAGAACGTTTTCTGTCAAATCGTTTTCTGACAATGTCACTTTTTCGGACATTTTTGTCCAGGCAAACGGGGTCCCACAAGGAAGTGTCTTGTCACCAACTTTATTTCTATGTATGATAAATGACATCTTACCAGCTCCTCGGAATCTTAAATACTCACTGTACGCTGATGATTGTGCATTATGGCATTCCAGCAATAATGTAGAATTCTCAGCAAATCGCATCCAATTGGCACTGGATATGATTCATAACTGGGGCCTCCAGTGGAGTTTTAAGTTTTCCATTAGAAAGAGTATTGGGGTAATTTTTTCACATAGGAGGAAGCCGAACATCAGGCTAACTCTAGACAACCACCCAATACCTATCCAAAATTCTGCTAGATTTCTTGGGCTACTTTTTGATAGTAGACTCAATTGGAAAGACCACATTGGTCAATTAAAAAATAAATGTCAAAGAGCACTAAATTTATTAAAGTGCATTTCTGGTAATAAATGGGGAGCTGATAGACAGTCTTTGCTAATGGTATATAAAGCCCTGATTAGGTCTAAAGTAGACTATGGGTCAATCGTGTATGGTTCGGCATCAAAAACAAGTTTGAAAGGATTGGATGCTGTGCAGAATGCTTGTTTGCGTGTGTGTCTTGGAGCCCTGAAATGTACTCGGATCGAGCGTCTTGAGGTGGAGTCAGGAGTACCTCCCCTCCGACTCAGACGCGGCCAGTTAGCACTGACCTATGCCGCAAAGGTGGCTCGTGACCCGAGCCACCCTAATGGCAATGGAGGCATTAGGCCCTTTGCCACGAGACTCCACGACCTCGTCGAGAAAGTCGGTATAGATCTCTCTACCATCGATACCCTGGTTCAGTCAAATATAGCGCCATGGGAAACACCCAATTTTTCTATTATGGAAGCCTGGCTTCCATCAGCCAAGGCCATGGCGCCGGAGGGTGAGGTACGCCAGAGGTTCAGAGAGATCCTTATTAAACATTTCCCTTTTTTTCATATATATATACACCGACGGCTCCAAGACAGATGAGTGTGTAGGTGCGGGTGTATGGTCGACTGAATGTGAACTAAAGTTTAGACTGCCGAATCATACATCGATTTTTCTTGATGAACTTTTTGCCATTGATAAAGCTATTGATTTTGCACTATCGACGACCCACGATAGAATAGTTATTTTTTCCGATTCATTAAGTTCACTTAAAGCTATTAAATCCTTAGAAACCACCAAAAATGAATTGCTGGGTAGTATCATTCGTAAGTTCCACGGTGCCAACGAATCAATCAAGCTAATATGGGTACCAGGTCACTCTGGTATCCATGGTAATGAACAGGCTGACAAACTAGCCGGGTCAACTGGCGATCTGGACACTACCATAGTTCGTACAAATCTCAGGTGTTTTGTGTCTCTTATAAAAGCAAAAATACATCTCCTGTGGCAAAGTGAGTGGACCAACCTCCAACTCACAAAAAAAAAAAAAAAATAAAACCAATCATAGAACTGTGGGCCACAGCCCACAGAAATAACAGAAGGGAGGAGGTGGTGTTGGCACGCCTGAGACTCAACGCCACAAGAATCACCCACCTCACTCCCTATATAGAAAAAAAGATTTCCTCCACGATGCCCTCACTGTACCACCACCCTCACCATACCCCATGTATTAACAATATACCCAAACTTCAACAATAACAGAATACCACTAAAAAATTACCTAAGACAAAAAAATATAGATTTTACAACATCAAATCTATTATCTGATGATGAAAAAATAATAAATAAAGTAATCACTTTTCTAAGGGAGACAAAACTTTATGACCTTATATAGATTGATAGAATAAATAGGATCCATTGGCTTAATAACCTTGTCCACATGCCGCTGGTTGATAGCCAAGAAATCCAACAAAGAAAGAAAGAAAGAAAGAAAAGGAAGAGTTGTTCAGCCATTGAACTGGGCAGCTCGGTCAACTATCCTCGCTACTCCTCTGCTGTGACCTCAAGAATCTTGTGACTTTATACTACAAGAAATCGTTAGATATAGATATAAATAATCATTTACATGAAGAATATTGATGGTGTTTCTTAATTAAGGATATTTATTCATGGTTTTGTGTGATGGTTTACGGGTAATATAAATATTGGTAATGGGTTGGGGTTCTGAGAAAATAAAAATAAAACATTACTTGCGTTTTATGCATTTCCATGAAAATAATATAAAAAATAAATAAAAAGAAATAAATACTAAACTGAGTAAATAAATATACAATTCTACGTAATTTTAATAAACTAAATATGCTCTAAGAACCTGGAAAAATATCATAATACATGGAGTATAAGCCTATTGCATCAAACTTTATTATGAACTTGTAGTTACATCATTCCCCTAGAATAAGACTAAATCTCATCAAACAACTACATCCGTCAAAATCTCTTTGTGTATGATCATTGATTTTATTGCAGGTTTGTCAGGATAGTGTTACTTTAGATTTCATTTAGACTTAAAAGTGTTTACTACTGAGATAGTATTTCCTGCTAAATGAGTAATGGAGTACTTGGAACTGATCACTCCCGTCTTGCTTGACCTGTAATACTGTAGAAAATACGCGGATTCCCCGTGTCAATATAGTAGCTAGATTAGTCAGGACTCTAATAATATTCACGCTTTGGCAGACAGCGTTAGTCCGACCAGGAATAAGGAATTCATCCGGATCTACTTAGTGGGATACTTAATGCCGTACTTTTACATTTAAAGTAAAATATCCGGATCTTCTCACAAGTTAATTAATACCGTAACCTTTTTTCTCATAGATACGAGTTATACAATTAACAGCTCGCTCTATCTTATCACGTTAACATCACCTACTTAATAAGGGTGATCACAAACAATCACTGTAATAGTGTTTATGAATCAGATTAGGGGTTCATCCGGCGACATATATTGTTTCCACGTACTTTCTCCTAGTAAGGCTAAGCAAGTCAAAGTGCTGAGAATTTGTTCTTGTTTCCGTCTGCTTCATTCATGGTATTTGTAAGCCATTATCTAACTTGGGTGTTAGTACGTCATTAAGTCAACTAACGTAGGGATTATTAGCAAACGTTCCTGCAATAATTTCAATTTCTATTCTGCTACAAGTCGATCGAACAGTAACTTCTATTCAAATAATATTCCTTTTAATATGTCTACATTTAATGCTAAAGAATTTTGTGAAAATCCTACACTTGAACAATTAGCCGAACCTATTAAGAAAGATGATTGGCGCTTTATTGCTCAATACTTCTCGGTACCTCATTCGGGTTCAGCAACTAAGAAAGTAATTAAGGAACTAGTATTAGAAAATCTAATTCAAAGAGAATTACTTCCCTCTGATGCCACTGATTATTTAAACCCTCAAGATCCCGAACTGCTTGAAGTTAGAGACACTTCCATTCTGTCTGATCAGAAAGAGTAGTCTTGGTCCACTGCTCGACTAGAATTTGAAAAGTATGCTTTTGATTTAAAACTTAAGGTAGAAAAGCAAAGATTAGAAGAAAGAGCAAGAGACAGGGAAATAGAAATAGCTAAACTTAAATTAGAAGAAAGAAAACTAGAAGCTAAATTAAATGGCACGGGCAATAATGATTCTGTCATTAATGATACGTTCAATTTAACTAAGAATCTACCCCTTGTTCCTTCATTTCTTGAAAATGATCCTGATGGCTCATTCCGTAACTTTGAGAAAACTGCTGAACACTTTAAATGGCCTTATACTGAGTGGACTTGGCTTCTCCAACCTAAATTAAGCGGTAAAGCTGCCATCACCTTTTCAAATCTTGATTGCATTGATGATTATGAATCCATAAAACAGTCTATTCTTGATGCTTATGCAATCACACCTGACGGCTACAGACAAAAGTTTCGAAGTCTTACTAAGTCTCCTCATGGTACCTTTCCTGATTTTTTTACTGAGAAGACTAGATTGTTTAACAAATGGCTAGATTCAACTTCAACTAAATCTTTCTCACAATTAAAAGCACTTCTTATTTTAGAAGAAGTAAAAAGAAAGTTACCCTTCGATATTCTTAAGCATATAGAAGATAGGGGTGAAACCGATCTCCTTTAAGCAGCACAAATAGCTGATTCATTTGCGCTTTTGAAAAGGTCACAGCTGGGTAAGGTAGACAAGGTTAGATTTTATGTACAGTCCTCCTCTGGTGAAAACCTTGGGAATGTTGGTGGTAAAGATGGCAAAATTGCACCATTAAACTTTTGTTCTTATTGCAGGCGAGCAGGTCATACCATAGACAAGTGCAAAGACCCAAAGTGTAGAAAGTCTGGCATAAATGTAAGACCATTCATAAATCCAAGCATCCAAGCTTTTGAACCAAAACCAGTGGCAAGTGTGACAAATGTAAACTCTCCAGATCCATTCAGTGATTTTAAATATCGGGGAACTGTCTCTCTTGATTCAATGAGTAAATCATATCCCATACTCATCCTTAGGGACACTGGAGCTGCTCAAAGTATACTTTTTAAGAATGCTTTACCTGGAATTGAGACAAAATATACAGGTGAAAAAGTTCTTGTTAAAGACTTGACTTCCAAAATTAGTTATAAACTAGCAAATATTTTTCTCGGTTCTGATTTTGTATCGGGGGAAGTAAAGATAGCTGTGACAGAAAATAATTTTCCTATAGAGGGAATAAGTTTAATTCTTGGACATGATCTAGCAGGGAAATTAGTGTACCCTACAATTAATGTTGTTGTTAAGCCTTTAACCTATAGCCCAACTAAAGAACTGGATCAGAAACAACCTCATATTTTCCCTGTATGTGCTGTTACTCGTTCTAAGCTTCTTCTTCTTTATGGTTTGCGAAGTTCTAGCTTCGCCCGGGCCTTCTAAATATGGCCCGGCCTGTGTCAACTTTTTACGGCTGTCTCATTGAGTTGTCTGACACTCGGTGCTTACCGTGGCGGCGGGATTGCCAGCAGGCGCTCCTGCCGCCATGGTGTAAGCATTTCGCATAGCCTCTTTACCAGCACGGCGGCTGTTGTGGGCGGTCCCTGTCTCAGGAATTGTGTATGGTCACAATTTTCTAGGTAGTGTGGCGTTCGGCTCGCCGCAGTGCTTGCAGCACCTTTCATCGCGTTCGATTGTTGGGATAATCTGCCATGCACAGTGGTAACCTAGGCGCATTCTGTGAAGAATGACTTCGGTACCTCTGTTGCTTACTTCAGAGAGTGCCAGTGGTTCATAGCCTGTGGCGTCTGAGTACCAGCTGGCCGAGGGGGAGGAATATTTCTGCCAATTCCATCGTAAAATGTCTACTTCATTTTTTCACTTCATTTGGAATCCCTAAAGAGATTCAATGTGATAAAGGCAGTAATTTCACAAGTGACTTGTTTCAAAAAGTCTTAGAACTGTTAGGTATCTCGCAACAAATGTCAACAGCTTATCATCCCCAGTCACAAGGTTGCCTTGAGAGATTTCACCAGACCCTAAAATCTATGCTAAAAAAGTAATGGTTAGAAACAGGGAATTCCTGGGATGAAAACATTCATTTTCTTCTGTTTGCCCTGAGGGAATGTCCACAAGAATCACTTGGATATTCTCCATTTGAATTACTATATGGAAGACAGATTAGAGGTCCACTTAAAGTTCTTAAAGATCAGTGGTTTTCAGATTCTTCAGCTCCCCCAAATCAAACAGTGGCATCTTACATAGATAATCTTAGAGGTAAGTTATCAGAGGCAAGGAAATTGGCTCTCTCTAATCTTCATAACGCCCAAATCAAAATGAAGTCTTCTCATGATTTTAAATCTCAAACTCGAGTATTCTCTCCAGGAGACAAGGTTTTACTGTTCCTTCCAATTACAGGAAACCCTCTAAAGAGCAAATTCATTGGGCCTTATGTTGTTTCTCACAAAGTTTCTGATTACAATTATGTAGTTCAAACTCCTGATAGACGTAAAGATACCCAGTTGGTACATATCAACTTAATCAAATCGTATATTGACAGGCAGCCAAAAGAGGACTTTGCCAAAGGCAAATCTATAGCATGTATGATTCCTCAGGAATCTCCCATAACTTCTATGTCTAACAAGTATATTGAGGAGACTGATTACATATAAATCCCAGGTCCTCATAATCTACATAACTCTGAGATAATAGCTAATCTTCATAAATATATAAATTACTTGCCTGCTTCAAAGTTAAATTATGAATATCTATTACTGAAAGATTTTCCTCAGGTAACAGCTGATAACCCAGGGTTTTGTGGCCATACTCTACATGATGTTGAACTCACTCCCGAGGTAAGACCCATTAGGCAAAGTTCATATAGACTCAGTCCAGAGAAGAAAGCTGTTATGAAGAAGGAAGTAGATTATCTACTTGATCATGGCTTAGCTGAACCAAGTAACTCTCCATGGGCTTCACCCTCACTGCTACTGCCAAAACCTGACGGTACCAGTAGATTATGTACAGACTACCGAAAGTTAAATAAAGTAACTATACCTGACTCCTATCCTCTTCCTTTAATTGAAGAACTTGTAGACTCGATAGGACAAGCCAAATTCATAACCAAAATTGATATGCAAAAAGGTTACTATCAAATAGGATTAACAGATAATGCTAAAATCATATCTGCTTTTATAACTCCTTTTGGTTTGTATAATTATACAGTAATGCCTTTTGGGATGTGTAATGCACCAGCCACCTTTCAACGAGCAATCAATTATACCATTCTAAATCTTATTTAGATGATTTACTTGTAATCTCCGACTCATGGGATGTTCATATCCGTAGGCTACGCTCTCTGTTCTTCCGCTTAGACGAAGCTGGATTCACCATCAACTTGGCCAAATCTACTTTCTGCAGTGCCTCCGTGACCTACTTGGGACATATCGTAGGTCAGGGACGAACGTTGCCCAAGCAGGCAAACGTAGAAACAATCCAGGCATACCCCACTCCAACAACTCGGAAATCTCGTCTATAACTACGCCTCTAATGGATATGACCAGCTCGAAGTGCGCTTTCCAGTGGACTCCCGAGTGCGCTGAAGCTTTCAAGAAACTGAAGCTCTTTATTTCTTCGGAACCGGTGCTGAGAACTCCCGATTACTCTCGTCCTTTCAGTCTGCAGATTGACGCTAGTGGCCATGGTGTTGGAGCGGTGCTACTACAAGAGGATGAAGATATTCGGGTGATGCATCCAGTTTCATACTTCTCGGCAAGGCTGAAGAAACATCAAACACAATACTCTACTATAGAACGTGAGGCTTTAAGTTTGGTATTAGCCCTGAAAAAGTTCGACTGCTACCTCCATAGCCATCAGCCTGTGGTGGTGTATACAGACCACATATATGTGTGTGTAAAAATATATATGCATGCATGCATGCACACACACATATATATATATATATATATATATATATATATATATATGTATGCATATGTCTATATATATGTATATAATCAGTGCATATATATATATATATATATATATATATATATATATATATATATATATATGAATGTGCATATACAGTGTTGTGTATATATATGTGTGTGTATATATATATGTATCTATGTATGTATATACATATATATGTATGTATATACATATATATATATGTATGTATGTATATACATATGTTGACTCAGTATTCACTTTCAATGACAACCTGTATACACAAACAGATGGTGTAGCCATGGGCTCCCCTTTAGGTCCCACCTATGCTAATGCCTTCTTATGCTATCATGAGAAGGAATGGTTAAACCAATGCCCTGATGAATTCAAACCGAATTTGTACCGCAGATATGTGGATGATACATTCCTCCTTTTTAAAAACTGCTCGCAAGTTGAGCAGTTTGTGTCGTATCTAAATACAAAACACCCTAATCTAAAGTTCACTTATGAAATTGAACAAGACTCAAAACTCCCATTTTTAGACACCCTCATAACAAAAGAAAATGGCAAGCTAACAACATCAGTCTATAGGAAACCCACATTCACTGGTTTGGGTATAAACTACTCTAGCTTCTCCCCCAAACTATTTAAACTCAATAGCATCTCAACACTTATCAACAGAGCATATAGTATTTGCTCTGACTACGTTAGTTTTGACAAAGAGATGAAATTCCTGCTTAATTACTTCACCGAGAATTCATACCCCAACAAATTTTTCTACAGAATACTAAGAAAGTTTTTCAACAAGAAACTCTCGCCGCCTACACCAGTATTATCAGTGGCAAAAGACTCGTGTTATATTACACTTCCATTCCTTGGGCATTTAAGTTTTAACATTAGACAGGAACTTCAACACATTTTTAAGGATACATTCCCCCAAATTGATTTCAAATTCATTTTCAAGACAACTACCACTATGCGTTCTCTTTTGAATAAATCCGAGCCTTTACCATTTGCACTAAAATCCAGTGTTGTTTACCAATTTAATTGTTCGAGATGTAACTCTCGATATGTGGGTAGTACCACACGCTCTCTACAACACCGTATTTTGGAGCATATGGGTAAGTCTTACCGTACAGGTATTCTGCTCAGTTCACCATCACATTCTGCCATCAGAGAACACTGCTATTCCACTGGACATCCACTCACACAATCTGATTTTCACATTCTGTCCTCTACCTCTAACAGACTTAACCTCATCACCTTGGAATCCTTGTTTATCTCAAGGATGAAACCAGACCTAAACAACACAACAACTGCCTTCCCATTACATACCCAATAACTGCATATATCTCTATGTAAGTTTTAATAATAGTGGTCTTATGTTTTGTTTTGTTTTCGTGTTTCTTAACAATGTTTACTGTTCTCTTTCCAATTTTCAATTTAGTTTAGAGCCTGTTTTAAAACTTCTACCTATTTTATTGTTGAATTCTGATCTATTAATAATCACTCTGTTTACTATTATCCTTGTTTCCCTAGTTCAACGTTAGCTTCTTCTAAACAACCCTCATTCCCTTTACTGCTTGTATAGCCTGTTTTGCTTTGTTTGTAACCAATTATTTATTCTATGTTGTAATTTCTTGCAATTTCTGCTTATATTTATGGTTCTTTTTATCTGTTTTCTAGCACTGAAGATGAAGTTTAGAAAACTTCGAAACGTTTGAAAATAAAAAGATGTTCGTAGCTACGCTGGTGTTACTCTTCCTGATAAAATTAAGATTCCCGAAAGGAAAATCACTTGCTGAGATTATATACATATATATATATATGTATATACATATACATACATACATATATATATATATACGTATGTAAATACACATATAAAATATATATAGATACATATACAAATGTAAATGTATGTAAATACACATATAAAATATATATAGATACATATACAAATGTATATATATCCGCATGCGTATATATGTTTGTATGTATATATACAAATATATGTATGTATGTATATATATACATATTTGGTAGTAAAACCCACAATGTAAAACTAGATTTATTGAGAGTGAGACATCAGTTTTGGAGTCCATCTGGATTCCATCCTCAGACATGGAATCCAGGTGGATTCCTAAATTGTTGTCTCACTTTCAATAAATCTAGTTTTACATTGTGGGTTTTTCTACCATAGTATCAACACGGTAGAGTGTTTTCACCATTCATATACATATGTGTATATACATATACATACATATATATAAACACATGTATTTATATACATACATATATATACATATATACATACATACATATATATACACACATTCGTGTATATGTATACGTATCTATATGTATATATATTTATACATGTCTATACATACGTATAAATATATATATATGTATACATACATACATACATATATGTTTGTGTATATATATGTATGTATATATATGTATATATATGTATATATATATGTATATATTTATACGTATGTATATACACGTATAAATATATATACACATAGAGATATGTATATATATACACGTATGTGTGTATATATGTATGTGAATATATGTATGTATGTATACATATATATGTATAAATGTATAAATGTATAAATGTATAAATGTATATATGTATATATGTGTATATGTATGTATGTATGTATGTATGTATGTATGTATATATGTATATATGTATATATGTATATATGTATATATGTATGTATGTATATATGTATATATGTATGTATGTATGTATGTATGTATGTATGTATGTATGTATGTATGTATGTATGTATGTATGTATGTATGTATGTATGTATATGCATGTATATATATATATATATATATATATATATATATATACACACATATTTATATCCGGATTCATCATTGGGGATGCAGAAAAAAATCCAGTTGTTAATCCGGGTTGCCAGAGACCAGGACATAATAATTAAGATTTTGTTCCTGCTTCCCCAGGCACTCACATCTGGGGACAGAACAATGTCATATACCACCACTAATGGGGAAACGGACTCTAAATCCGAATATCAAGGTGTCTCATATGTAATTAATACCAAGTAACAGCATGGCACATAATCTAAACATACTACAGTGGAACAATACAAGTATACAAGAAATGCCATCCTCCATGCAATATTGCGATCATGGAACATTGACCATTGTCATGCTCCAAGAGACATTAACAGAGGGGTTTGCTTGCTTCTCAGGGTATCATGTCTTCATGTTGCCAAGCACAGCTGGCACCAGAGGCTTGATCACCCTGGTCATGGTAACAATCCCCTGCAATAGCCAATGCACCGCACTGTGGAGACAATGTTGAATCTCTTGCCGATGAGATGTATCTGACAGGGAGCCCCCTCAAGATGTACAATGTGTACAGAAACCTAGGCTCTAGGAGCTTAGACATCAGCCAGGTCTGTGCTACTGCAGCACAAAACCAAGTGATCATAGTGGAAGACTTCAATGCACACCACTCCTTCTTGGGGGTCACATAGCCTTTGTGCTTCAGACATTCCCTGAGATCACTCTTCTCAATAACCAAGAGTTAACGCATGTCAAAGGAGGGGTCCTAGACCTCACCTTGGCCACTGGTGGAGAGAATCGGATGTATCGATGAGACTGTTACAAGTGACCACTACGGCACTGTTACCACCCTCTTGGATTCTGTCCCAGCCCCAATACCACAGCACAAGCCTAGATGGAAAGCAGACAAAGCCAATTGCAAGTCTTTCTGAATGCCCTGCCTTAGTGTCATAGATGCAATGAACCCCACAGAGTTAAAATGTGGATGCACTTGAAGCCATACTCATTAATGCCATAAATCAAGCAGCCTCACAGACCATACTTAGCCTTGGTCCAGGAGTTATGCCGGGTAATTTAATGATGAGATATAGGAGGTCAACCACAGAGGGAATATGTGCAAAAAAGCAATTACAAAGGGAAAAACAAGAAACTGACAATCTAGCCCTCCTAAGGGAAGTTCTCAGGGATGCCAAGGAAACCACCGAGAGTCAGGCAGGAAAAATTGGCTGGATTGGTGTGAGTCCTTTGGCTAACAGACCACCCTCATAAAGCTGTGGCAATAGGTCAGGCAAGCTACAAGGGCAGGCGCACCCGATAACTTAGATGTTTTCTTTTTTTTGAGGGAACTAAAAAAAAAAAAAAAAAAAAAAAAAAAAAAAAAAGTTCTCACTCAACCCTGGGCCCTGATGGGATCTCCTACCCCATTATATCTCACATAGGACTAGCATGTAAGCTTGCATTCCTGCAACTCATCAACAAGTCCGAGGGAATTTCCACTCTACCCTAGAATTGGAAGAGAGCTGACATAGTTCCCAATCCAAAATCAAAGGAACCAGGAAGGTATCGCCCCTTCTCTCTCCTCAGCTGCCTGGGCAAGATGGCTGAGAGGATGGTACTAAACCAGCTCCAATGGAAAATGGGATCCCCACATGAACACCTCCACGGGTTCACAAGAGGCATGAGCACATCACACAACCAGCACTGTCACATCCATGGTAGTATTCCTAGGCCTGGAGAAGGCTTTTGAACTAGTAAGTCCTCTTTCTATTCAGGAGACCTTGATCCAGAATGGAATCAAAGGAAAGCTCTTGACCTGGATAGGTGACTATTTCAGGAACAGAACAGCCAAAGATCTCTGCAGCCAAATCAATACATTGGGGTAAGGATTGACCAGACCCTCTACTTCCAAAAGGAGGTCCAGTACCTGGCTGACCGAGCCAAAGCAAGACTGTCTGTCATGAGAGCAATGGCTGGGAGACACATAGGAGCTGGGCATATAGTACTAAGATCATTCTAAGTATATGCTGTCTGTCCTATTGTAGACTATGCTTCTGTCGCCCTGATTACACCAAGCTAAGACTAAGGGAAAAATGGAGACAGGTCAAAATGAAAGTTGCCAGGATCATTGTGAGTGCCCCCAGGTGGACTTAAGTCTTCAACCTCCTCATGGAGGCAAACCCTCTCCCCTTGGACCCCCGCTTTGATCTAATGGCATCACAGTTCCTTCCCTGGCACCCCGGAACACAAACACAAGAGAAAAAATACTCAGATGCCTAGAACAAGCTTTTGAGTTCTTTGCAAACAACTCCTGGCTGTCACATACAGGCAGGCTGTTGATACGCTGTCAGTTCAAAGAGTAATTATTTGCTAAGGGGATGGACTACCCCTACCCTGACTATATTGAAGTCCCGTCGTGGGCATAAACCTTGATGGAGTTTCCTGTCATGAACTTGTCAAGCAGAAAGAATCAATACCCCACGCCTAGTCTAAAGGCAGCAGCCCAGAGGGTCACTGCAGCCATTACTCCTCCGGGAAGCAGAAGCTACTTCACGGATGGATCAGTCGATCCTGCAACCCACATTGCAAATTGCAGGCGCCAGCTTTGCAGTAAGGGATGTCACAAAATCCAAGAGGGATTGACATGTGATCATCCATACAGATTCCAGGGCAGATGGTACTCAGACGCCACAGTCTATGAGCCACTGGCCCTCTCTGAAACAATAAATTAAGGTGCGGAAGTTATACTTCACATAATCAGAATAGATTACCACATGGCAAATTATGCAAACGTCTGACTATGCAGATTGTAGCAAGCCGAACGCCACCCTGATACATTACTTACAAAGTTGTGAGCACACAATTTCTGAGACAGGGTAAAACAATTATACCACACCATGGCGGCAGGAGCGCCTGCTGACAACCCGGCCACAGCGGTACGCATCGAGTGATTTAATTGAGAAAGCCACAAATAGCTGACAGACAGACAGACAGACAGACACAGACACAGACACACACACACAAAAAAAATAATAATAAGGCCCGGGCGAAGCTAGACCGCAAATCTCACTATAAGTATGTATAAACAGCTTCCACGAGCAATATAAGTATGTATAAATAGCTTCCACGTGGCGTACAGAAGCAAGTATACGCGTGGCTTCACCGCAGGCGCCCCAACGTGCCCCACGCACCCACCAGTACTTAAGGCTCAGGATGACCCAGGTCAGTCTCAGTCCTTTCAGAGAGTCACTTCAGAGTACCCGCTGACTGCTTGTCGGGGCAGCGCTCCCCAGCGCGCCCGCCCTCCGGGCAGACCAAGCACTAAGACTTACGAAGACTTGTATCCGTGTGAATATCTGTGTTGCTTACGCTTCTAAATGAAAGGGGTTAAGCCAACCGTCCGTTTCACTACTCCTGCTAAACCATATGTTTAAGGTGTCATTTAATTACCCTTTACACTCACTAAGAAGTTGACCTGATAAACTTGCACCACACATTGCTCTGCATATTTGTCTGGTCCTTAACAGACATTTCTTTTCTATCGTTTTACATAAATTTCATGTGATTTCACAGAGTAGTTGATATATTTTTATCTATTACTATTAAATTTTTTTTTTTTTTTTTTTTGTCGGAGTCCGTTTTCATTTTCATCCTTGCGCTTACCTTTTCTACCCTCGCCTACGTACCTCTTTCCCAATCTTCTTCCATACCTTTACGTTTATTGTGTCGTATATTGTCAAGAGCAAGCATGTACGATGTACAGAGTAGCTTCCGACCTAATGAATAATGCATTGCCTATGTTCAATATAATTTTGCCTAGATCTGCTGATAGTGATGCAATTGACAATTTTAGAGAGAGGGAGGGAGGGAGGGAGGGAGGGAGGGAGAGAGAGAGAGAGAGAGAGAGAGAGAGAGAGAGAGAGAGAGAGAGAGAGAGAGAGAGAGAGAGAGAGAGAGAGAGAGAGAATTTTCTATATAAACTTCATAATTCATATTAGGTATGACGAACGAATTTTATATCATGAAACTTTATTGTTATATAGGGTATACAGATTAACTTAATAGTTAATAATACTTAATACAATATATAGATACTTTGAACATGGAAATTCACATGTGTAAAAAATTAAAACAGAATATAAAGGTCACTGTTTAAAAACCTTGAACACCTACACTGAACAAGAGAATTGTAACTCAGTGGAATGCATTTTACCATGAAAAACATAAAAAGTAATGTTACCGAGTTATATACTGTAGAACCTATGGAAAATATAAGTCTTGAAATCTCATATCATATAACATTGGATAAGCAACCCCCTTTGCACTTGGGGTATTCAAAAGGAAATAACAAAAATACTCAAAAGATAATACAGAATAATGCAGTACTTGCTCCCTATCGACAAATAAAATAATATGGTTATTTACTTCAATCAGTGATGCAAGACATGTAAAATCAAGGACACAAGTCTTGTGAATGAAGTTAAAAAAACTTAACCTAACAATAAGGATTACATTTTGTGTTCAGGATAGGATTCGAACCATGTTTGTTTTTGGGCATAACACTGCATAACATGTAAAAAATACTTGAATAAATGTTCTTTGAAATCCCAGAACACTCGTATCTAACATAAAGGTAATTACTAATCAAACTTCGTGTTTGACAAAAATGTGGGTACAAAAAAAAACATATCATGTAGAAGTATATATACTTATGATAAAATGTTCAGTTTTTGAAATTCAGAACTGTTACATCTTACATTATAAGAAGAAGAAGAAAACAAAAATCTAGTGATGTAAGATATATAGGGCACTCTTCTAGACCGGCATGATGATTGACAAGTTCCTATACATTTTAGCATAATCCTTAATCTTGAATTTATAATGTCAGGAATGCAAACATCAATGCCTGCAAAAGGGGAAACAAACAAACAAAAAAAATTACAAGGATTGAAACCTAGGCTTCAGTGTTTCCATGAGGCTAGCTGCTTTCTCCAGCATAAATTCAGCATCATGTTTGGTATAGCGATCACATGGGGATCCTAAGCTTGTTGGGTATCTCAGATTGGTATGATGGCCGACGTGAAATTGCATATCAGTTGCCAAGCTCGAGGTATTGCTGCAGGATAGATGCCTTGCCACTGCAGTCAGGGAATGGCACTCAGAGCCACTCTGATAACTCTGCGCCGTGTCTCTGTCCTCCAAGTATAGGGCTGCTTTCAGTACTTTTTCGGCTGCCTGTGAATTAAACCAAATTTGGTAATTATTGAGTGGCGCCATCAGGAACACGCACATCAAGACAATGTTTTAAGTTAAAGAAGTAGGAAGGCACAAGAACAAATGTTATCATGGAATAGGAGTGTGAAAGGAGAGAGAGAGAGAGAAAAAAAAAGATCGGGTGAGGCCAATGCGATAAAGACCAAATAAAAGATGGAGAGTCCCTACCAAGGATGATTAGGCCAGGGGAAAGAGGGGTTGCAAAATGGTGCACAGGATGAAATAAACTGGAGAAGGTTTCATCAAAACAGAGCACATGAGAAGCTCAGAAAATTCCTTTCAACATGACTAAAAGCACTGCGGTTATTATTAAAAATTCAATTGAGCGAGAGAGAGAGAGAGAGAGAGAGAGAGAGAGAGAGAGAGAGAGAGAGAGAGAGAGAGAGAGAGAGAGAGAGAGAGAGAGAAAGAGAGAGAGAGAAAGAGAGAGAGAGAAAGAGAGAAAGAGAAAGAGAAAGAGAGAGAGAGAGCGAGCGAGGGAGCGAGCGAGAGAGAGAGAGAGAGAGAGAGAGAGAGAGAGAGAGAGAGAGAGAGAGAGAGAGAGAGAGAGAGACAGAGAGAGAGAGAGAGAGAGAGAGAGAGAGAGAGAGAGAGAGAGAGAGAGAGAGAGAGAGAGACAGAGAGAGAGAGAGAGAGAGAGAGAGACAGACAGAGAGAGAGAGAGAGATAGACAGAGAGAGAAAAT
>NC_061838.1:12093838-12101338 GCF_019202785.1 Penaeus chinensis | reverse complement strand
AGGTCTTTCATTATACATGATGGATCAAGATAGATGTACAAATACTTTAATGTCTCGGATGATGTAGCTTTCAATAAGGCTATGTCATTCCCTTCAATGAAGTGCTTGAAATTCTCTGATTTAATGTTTGTGGTCTCTGGAACAATAATCTTCTTATCTGTTAGACTTTCATCTTTACCACTGATATTTTCATATAAGGGAAGGGATCGTAGTTGTTCTTGGGATAGATAGTGTCCCTTATTTATTTCTTCACCAAAATATTCCAAGATCTTGTTATTTTCAACTCTGTTTCTTAATGCAGCATTTGCACCAATTTCATTTCTGTGAAAATGTAATGCCCTTAACACTGCCTCTGGATTATCCAATGTTGCTGCAAGTCTAAGCTCAATGGGTATTTCAAAATAATCATCTGGGTGTGGAATGGGCAATTTTTTAAAACTGTTATTGTATATCTCTGTCTGTAAGACACAGTAAGCATATTTAATTGGAATAATATATGAGGTCTTATTAACAGTGATGGGATATAATGCCCAATCTCCTAGCACAGCCAGCAGATTCTTCTTTCCTCCCACCCAATCAACACTGTTACCTG
Source organism: Penaeus chinensis (assembly GCF_019202785.1). Taxonomy (NCBI): domain Eukaryota; kingdom Metazoa; phylum Arthropoda; class Malacostraca; order Decapoda; family Penaeidae; genus Penaeus; species Penaeus chinensis. The sequence continues at coordinate 12,100,746 of NC_061838.1, read as the reverse complement.
ACTTGAAGTTTTGTTTAATGTCTTCAGTTACAAAGTTCCAGAATAGTTTAAGCCATTCTTTAGATAACAACTCATCATATTTACAAAGCTTCATTTCAGTGGTGTTTTTAAATGACTGGTCTAACACTGTCTCTATTCTTGCAGCAAAGTCTGAAACCGAGAATGGTTTAAGAACTGACAGTGAACTCTTAGAGGGTTCCCAAACTATCTTAGCCATTTTACTGTGTAAAAATTCATATTTTGAGTGTGGCAGCAAGTTAGTGTACGATGATATGAAAACTGGTTTTACTTCACTGAAAACATGTAAGTGCTGGTCCTCAGTTAACAGCAAAGGAAAGTTATTCATTGCTTGTACAAATTTTTTGGACATGAAGAGGTAACTGAAAATCTCACAGGCATTTTCATCTGATAAAATTGGGGTAGTTTCAATGTGGTTTTCTACATTTAGCATACATCTGTCAGGGTAACCACTGGTCCATGATGAAAAGAATCCAAGGACGGCATCAGGTGTCAGTTTGGAATAGCTAACTTCTGCATGTTTCAGCCTTTCTTCCATAGTTTTGGTGCCAATTTTCATTCCAAGTCTCTTGAGAGAATTCAGGAGATTCAAAGAAATGCCATCTGAGAAATAGAGAGGAAACTGGTCACCATCTTTTGTTAGTGAATGCCTAGTCAATGTCCCTTTTAATTCTTCTAAGGCTGAATTTCTCTGTGGGTAGCCCATTATTTTTTGGTACATAAAAAAATTTACATGCATGGCAACAGTGCCATGCTTGCTGTCATCTGAAGCTGATATATCTCTATGTGGAGTAAAAACATTAAATATTGGAATCTGATGCTTATGTACATATTCAAAAAACCAATGTGGGAATTTCTTCCACTTCTCATTAATCTTTCTCGTATTTGGTAAAATACAGTAGAATTTACCAGCTTTCTTTCTGTAGTCCCCATATGCAACTGTTTCTTTGATACCAGAGAAAATCCACTCTTGGCAAAGGGTAACTGTTTGGACAGCAGCTGGAATCATGACTTCTTTCATAAGCCATTCATTCCACATGACCCTCAAGTCTTTTCCTGTCCATAGGTCTCGTCGAGAACTATTTAAAATAAAATGTCCATTAACACTAAAAGGCAAACCAGATTTAGCTGGTAAGGGCAGATAACAAGATGTAGCCATTTGTTCACTGTCTATCTTACTAGTGGAATCTAGCAATATAGCAACTCCTGCATGAGGGAGGAGATTAAAGGAGCCCACCAGAAATTCTTCCTGTATTTCCTCAGAGGGTAAACACAGACTATTTTCAGCACCAAGTTGCTGAGTTACAAGCCAGTGATCATGTAATCTATGGGTGTTCTTTACCTCCATCTTGTAAGATATTCTCGTCATCTTAAGAAAATATTCATCCAAGTTATTTTTGTTTGTGATAGTCTGTCTTCTCTGTGACATATCATCTCTCATTTCCCTGATTTTATTTTCATCTTCATCTGATATATATGATTCAACACAAAACTCATCAACACACTCTCCATTTTCATTCATGTGTTTGATGGAAATTTTCCGAACACTTCTCAAGAACAATAAACACATTTTCATTTCCTTTTTAAATTCCTCAATTTTGCTTTCTAACTCTGAAGGGGTCATGACATTACTTGATATCTGTGAGTCTGTACGAGTTCTTAAAGGCAGCCGGAAAATGGTGCCTTCTTCTTTTAGAATCACCTCATCCAAGTATCCTGAAAAAGAGTCGGGGTAATCCTTCCTTAAATCTTTAAGGTTTACATATTGAGCCCCTGGGTACTCTTTTGTTGCTAAAGGATCATACCAACAATGTGGATCAAACAAACACAAAGTTTCTCTTTGATCTTCTCCATATAGGGTATCTGGCCCACGTGTGAGGAATGATGGTGCATCTGTGAGGTGGTACACTGCATTGAAGCCAATGCCATATTGTCCTGTACTGGCTGGGTCCTTTTCTTTGCTACTGTCACCAAGATTTTGTATGCCTCTTATATCCTTTTCCTGGAAACATCTATTATTGTATACACAAAGTGCAGGTCCTTGCAGAGGAGCAAGTGTTTTGTCAATTATTTTCTGATCAGAATGATGGCGAAAATCTTTGATAAAAGAAATTTCACTAGCTCCGGCATCATCAGCATTTTGCAACATTTCCTTCATTATTCCGCTATCACATGGGTATTCCCTCAAGATGTTCCTTAATCGTGTTGTAAGCAATTCATGTTGTCCAAAAGCTAAGCGATTGCATGACTCCTCTAGACGTTTCCTAGATTTTGTTTTAAGGCCCAGTCTCTCAATATAATTCTGTGGGAGAGAAAATTTCTCATTTAGATATTTAAATTTGCCTGAGCTAAGCATTGCATTATCATCAATGCAGAGTTGCCCTACAGGTACTAGGCATCCATCAGAGTCTGGAAGGTGAAGTTGAGAGAGATCCATCTCTTCTTCTGTAGTCGAATAATCCATTTCCTTGAACAGCAGGTGAAGGAGCCTTGAAATTTGGCACACCTCTTCATCAGATAATCTGGTCATATTGTGTTGTCTTTTTTTGGAAAGTAGAATTTTCAATACAGTTGTAGGATGAAAATGCTCCTTAATGTTAAGAGCTTTCATCAGGTGTCTGTATTGGCCAAGATTTTCTGTTTCTACAGAGAAGAGATCAGGGGCACAGTTTTCATGGCTTGAGAGTATAAAATGCTTGGGCTTAATAAAACCAAATTTAGTTAACAGTATCTTTTGGTCAATCAAGTTGGCCACATCTAAACCATTATCTTTTATGCAACTATCCAGGTACTTGTATATCTGATGACACTGCTCTCTAATTGTTAACCAATTATCTTTTGATTCTTTCCTGAAGATATTCAGCTGGTTGATGGCTGCCTCACTTGGCAAATCTCTAGCCTTAGTAATTATGCCTAAGGATCTGAAAACACAGATACGGGCATGAAAATTTGGGTCTGACTTATCAAGAATCACATGTGTGCTACCAGCTAAGGACCGAAGTTCTTGAAAACACATTGAATCAGGTTTTGAAAAAGATATATCACAGCTTGATGTATGTTTTCCTTTGTGTATTTTGCAAGCTCTTGAGAGCTTAGGGGGGAAAGAGTCACCTCTCCAGCACACAATCCACTCTTTAGGTTTGGGCATGACTGGCAGAAAGCTAATGTCTTTGATTTCTTTACTGATAACAGGTAAAATGTCCTTGTCATTTGAATCTATATATTTGAGAATTTCTGAAGCCCTCCGAATTCCACACATTGTGCAAGATAAATCCTTCACAGTCTGTGCTCTCTCATGTAGCATTTCTACAGTGATCCTTGATGTCATAACCCCAAGTTGTATTAAAATATCTTTACGGTGACCATCATTCAAGAATATATCCTCTGGGAACCTTTCATCTGAGACTTCATACAGTGAAGCAATTTGCGTGTTTGGTAGAATGAGTTCATCAGCCTTTTTAAGCGTTCCATTTGGGGTGCTAGGAATATAAAAGATATCTTTCTGTTGATGGGCAATATTTGGGTAATGATCTAAAGCATGTAAAGTCAAGATTTCCCTTTGTCCCTTTGCAAACTCCTCTCTCATGTTAGGGATGAAGTAGCATTCAAAGAACTTTTCTGGAGTAATAATCTTAGGAATAATGTTTTTTGCAAAACCATAAGCAATCCTGCCAGGTAACTCTGCTATCTTTAGCACTGATGCCTCTAATAGGTTTCTCATGAAGTTAAATGCATATTTACCAACTAATTTTGTTTGGTGTATACTTTCTTCTAGAAATAAGCATTTAGAAAATGGTAACCACACAATGTCATCTCGAAACACTGTCAAGTTATTTTCCACAATGAACTTGTAAAAAGACTGTGAAAGTTCAGATGCAAGGTTATCGTGCACTTCCTCACAGAGTGGCCATAAAGCATAATACTTGCAATTTTGACCAAGACCTTTCAAGCGGATAGTAGTTAAAAGGGTATGGTAGGCAGCTGTCACTGCATCCCTTATCAGAGTGGTGTTCCAGTCCTGCGAGATAACCCGGTCATCTTCAGTTCTTGTACTGAGGGATGTTCTGTCAGAAGCTACTTCAAAAAAGCCATTGATCTGAACCATTAAGGAACTTGAAACTGGTAGTGGCAGGAAACAATGCATGTGACTCTTCTTATAAAAGCCACATGGAAGTTTTTCTAGCTCTATAGGTTCCCAGGAAGTTCCTACTTTCTTCAAGGGTGCTGCCACGGCTCCAATAGGTAGGGCCTTTCCTTTCAGTTCTGCAAGTCTACAGGAATCACCATGTCCTGTATGCCAAGAGGTAAACCAAGTAACAGTATTGATATTATGTTTTATATTACATAATTTTGCTGCATTGGCTGTATGTGTCACAGTTATATTAAATACAATGTTCTGGTGGAATTCCTCTTGCTTCCAGGTGTGATCTTCATTGAATAATTTTCCTACACACTCCATAACATTTCCTGCTGATGAAACACCAATAAGCATATCTTGATGTATTCTTGTTTTCTCCTCTTCTTTTCTTGAACTTTCCATCAGTAAAACTTTATCTTCTGGTAATGTATTTTCCTGTAAGTGAAATACTTTGATTTCTTTGACATTCTGTGTGAAAAGAAGAATTTCTCCAATGATATCACTAAACTTTTCCAATAGCTCAAGCATTTCTTCTCTTTGGTAACTTATTTTACAAATATCACTCATTACTGCTTGCTGTGGAGTTCTTAATGGGAGACGAAACAATGTGCCATCATACCTGCCTGCATTTTGAATATCACAATCAAATATCTTTTTAAATGGCTTAAATTGTCCACTGAGTTTTTTAAGCATGACTTCATTTTTTTTGTTTGCAAAGTTATATCTAACACCAGGAGTCTGATTTTTTCCTTCCACATATGAGAGATGTGGGTCAAAAATAACATAACTGGATCCACTTACAAAACTTGGAACATCAGTAAGATTATAAACTGTTGAAAATCCAAGACCAAATTTGCCTATTTTAGTAGGCTGATGTTCCTTTGTTGCACCACCTAGTCTTCGGAGATTTTCAAAGTCTACTTCTGTGAAATTAGCATCATTATACACCCATAGGGCAGGGCCCTGACATTCCTGCAGTTTAGGATTTATTAGCCTTGTATGAGAATCTTTATTCAAACGCTCATCGTAGAGAAATGATACTGTTGTGGCACCAGCATCATCTGCATTTTGCACCATCTCCTTAAAGATGGCTAATCCATCTCGATACTGACGCAGGAGGTTGTGAAGGCGAGTGGTGAGAGGCTCATACTGCCCCCACTCCATGAAAGCTTCTTCACCTGCCAGCATATGCTTACTTAAGGATTCTACACCTAAAGATTCTGCCAGTGCAGTTCCCACATCTCTGTGTACAATACTTACAGACAATTCCTCACTGTCTAACCATTCACATGCCTCACTTGAGTATGAACACTTCCCAATCTCCATCAGTCTTAAACTTCCATCCTCTGTTTCAATGGGAAGTAGTAACTGAGAAGGATCTATGTCTTTTATATTGTGCTGCAGTTTTCTAAGGATTGATATTACCAAACTTCGATCATCTTCAGCGTTTACTTCTTCCCCTGTAACATGTCTGTTTTGGATCTCCCCAAGTAAAAATAAATACAATTCTGTGGACTGACTCTGAAAGCAACCAAGATTCAAGAAAAAACTTGAGTGTTCACGCAGGTCAAATAGTAGTGGATAAAGGTATGGTTGCAAATCTATATCTCCCTTCTTTGCTGAAGTGTAAACTTCTTTGGGTCTCCTGAAACCATATTCTGTAAATACTGATGGTAGAGACTGCAATGCAGCAAGAGTACTACTTGTAACATGTTGTGCAAGATATCTATAAGTGTTCTTTATCAACTCTCTGTATTCAAATTCAAATTCTTGGTATGAGTTGATTATGTTTTGTAGATGATTTACTACCTTATCAACATTGGGTTCATTCTTCCAGCCAAAGGCTTCTGCAACATGAGGGATATGACTGCAAGGAACCAAAGGTATTACTGAGCCACAAATATCTTTGAACAACTCACATTTTGCATCTTTAGGAGTGATTAAATCTGAGCAAGTTTCCCATTGGAGATTCTTGGGATATCTTTCTGGTTTTGTAGACACACCATATATACAAGGAGCATCCTTTAATGCATGGCACAACTCTCTACAGTCCTGTCTACGATTAATGGCCATGAAAAGTGATGAAGCTTTCTTTATTTTGTTTTCTTTTGTTAGCTGTACACTTTGTAATTGTCTTCCAATTGCAATGAGGTTTTCTTGAGGCATACCCTGAACAGTCTTAAGTCCAAGTTCACGGAGTATTGGGAGATGCTTCTGAAAGGTTTGTGATGGGTATAGATCCTCCCCAAGTAATGCTTCCCTTTCAGAATCCTCTGGATCATAAGCTTCACACGGTAGTAGATATCTCTGCCCTTCTGTGGGAACAAACCGACTCTCTTGAAGCTTTTTTCTCACTCTCATATCATTCAAAAGCTGGGAATTGTTTAATGCATATTCAATGAGTTTATTAAAGAACTCCCTGTCACTTGCTGGTGCTGATTCCATGGCAAGCAAAAACAAATCTTCTGGAAGTAGAGGGATAGCACCTAATAAGACTGCAAGCTGACACCTGTTCTCATTAACAGGTATAATCAGTGTCTCAGGAAAAACAAAAGGAAAACTGTTGTTTGCCGGTGCTATTTTCTGACAAATGTCAATGCTTGTATAAAAGACACAGTGGGTATTATTTGTACCTCTAAAGAGTCTGAGACCTTTAAGTAAAGTTTTAAGATTAGCTTGAATTCTGCTTATATCCAAAACTTGGCAAAGAGCATAAATGTGTGCCTCTGAGAGATTTGAATTAACTACATCT
>NC_061838.1:12066667-12071667 GCF_019202785.1 Penaeus chinensis | reverse complement strand
GTTAGACACTGGTTCTGACACTCAGCTTCCCCTTGTTGGACTCCGTGGTGGGTGGGGGCGTGAGAGGATGAAGCACTTACCAATTTATGGAAAAAATGATAAAACACCCCCCACAGACTGATACAAATGTTGACGAACTGCGCAAGGCCCAGACCACGGTAGTCACCATGAAGGCATATGTGCCTTCTGGTGGCAAAAGAAAGCCACATGCACAGGATGACACTGTCACCCCTGCTGCTAAGGTGGACAAGACCGAAGCCAATGGGTCTGTCCATCGAATAGTCAAAGATCTTGACTCGCGAGCTGGCCTCTCCAGGCCAACAGCTAAGCCAGGGAGGCCCCTGAGTTCTCAGACGGCCTCCCCAATTGAGAGGGGAGAGCAGGCTGAACCAGCCGCATCAGCTCCTGCCTCCACAAACAAGCCCGAAAGCCGAAAGGGCGGGCCGAAGCGTCCGAGGCCGGAGACCGACTCTGATGAAGAGTCGGGACTCCCTAAACGCTTCACCCAGTTCAAAGTGCCAGCTAAACCCGAAGGCTTCGACAATGCCTACCAATTGGTCAGGGCATTGGAGTTGCAACGGAAAATCCGGTTGTCGATCCGGGTCGCCCGAGATCAGGGCATGATCCTAATGCCCAAAGATCAAGCTACCTTGAATTTCCTCCGGGAAACGAAGGAGCTAGCCGATGGGAGGAAAGTGAGTCTTTCCCCACTAAGTCCCGAGGAAAAGAGAACCAAGATGGTGCTACTTGGCTTCTCAGTCTCATACGATGTGGAGCTGATCGCTTCACACCCACAGGTCGTGCAGGCTTCCCGAATGTCGAAGGGGAAGACCCTAACCAGGCAAGTCCTGGTGACCATGAAAGGTGCCCCAACCACTACCCTTGATCTGGGTAACTGGGGCACCTACAACCTTCGAACGTATGTGTTTCAAGTGCCAGAAATACGGTCACCACCAGGCTAACTGTACAGCCAAGCCTAAATGTGGTGTCTGTAGCAAGGCACACAACACAGAGGTATGCCTCAAGGCATACAAAGAGGAAAAGAGGGACACAACAGCCAAATGTCCCAACTGTGCCAAGAAGCCTCTGTCAGGAAAGAGGCGGCCCTCAGGCGACAAGAGGTTGCTCAAAAGCAAAGAGGAAGGAAGCCGCCCCCCAGCAGACACCGGATGTCTCCTACAAAAAGGAGTTTCCGACAATGCCAAAGGTGCAGAAAAAGAAACTAAAGAAAAATGGTTCTAAGAGCACCACAAAAACCTCCCCAACAGATGATCATCTCCTCTTTGACGAGGACGATATGACTCTCCTGTTAACTGCTGTTGTCTCAGCAGTAGCAACAGCCCTGGGGAGGTCGAGTGAGGAGGCCGAGAAGGCAGTTTCGGTCGCCATGACGGCAATGACCCAGACTGTCGCAGCCCTGAAGGGAAGAAAGCTGGTAAGAGCAAAACCAGCCTCACCCTCACCCCAGGACGAGACTCCCCTACCCACTCCAAACCAAGCCATGCCTTCACAGGCAGAGCCAAAACAGGCTGAATCTGTGCAGCCAGAGCCAGATCATGGTGACCTTGCCCAGGCAAGTCCAGCAAGGCCAGCCAAGAAAAAGCCTAAGAGAAAAGCCAAACCAACCAAAGTCAGAGCTACCAAAGGCTCTCCACCTCCCAGTGGACCCAAGGATAGCCTGACAACAGACGAGGAGCCCTCAACCAGCGAGGAACTCGCAATGGAGTTGTCAGACTCCGACGATGTCTCTGATGTAACTATCACTGAGTAACATCATGACACACCATCTAAGCATCCTACAGTGGAACATCAGTAGCTTCTCTGCAAAGAACGCTTTTCTCCAAGCAGTAGTGCGATCAAGGAACATTGACATTGTCATACTCCAGGAGACATTAACAGTGGACACTGTTCGCTTCTCAGGGTACCATGCTTTCACAGTGCCACGAACACCTGGCAAGAGAGGCTTGATCACCCTTGTGAGAGCAACAATCCCCTGCTCCGCAATAGCCGATGCATCGCACTGTGGAGACGATGTTGAATCCCTTGCCGTCGAGGTTCACCTGGCCGGGGTGCCCCTCCAACTGTACAACGTGTACAGCCGGCCACGCTGTAGAAGCTTAGACATCAGCCAGGTCTGTGCTTCTGCTGCACACGACCGAGTGATCACAGGGGGAGACTTCAATGCACACCACCCCATCCTGGCTCCCTGCCAGGCACCGGATGCGGCCGGCTATCACATAGCCGACGTGCTAGAGACATTCCCTGAGATCGCTCTCCTCAACACCCAAGAGCCAACGCATGTCAGAGGAGGGGTCCTAGACCTCACCCTGGCCACTGCGACTCTGGTGGGGAGGATTGGCTGGCGTGTCGATGAGACCGTCACAAGTGATCATTACGGCACTATAACTACCCTCATGGATGCTGGCCCAGCCGAAATCCTAAGACCGAATCCAAAATGGAAAACAGACAAGGCCAACTGGCAGGCGTTTCAAAACGCCTTGGTCCTCTGTCTGAGATGCAACGATCCCCCACAAAGCGAAAATGTGGAAGTGCTCGAAGCTAGCCTGCTAAACGCCATTAATGAAGCAGCCTCACAGACCATACCCAAAACTCGGCCTGGGTCCAGAAGTCACAAAGACGCCTGGTACTTCAATGACGAGATCAGGGAGGTCAACCACAGGGTGAACATGTGCCGAAAACTATTCTGAAGGCAAAGAACCCCTGACAACTTATCCCTCCTAAGGGAGGCTGTCACGGATGCCAAGGAAACTGCCAACAGAGTCAGGCAGGAAAAGTGGCTGGAATGGTGTGAGTCCTTCGACCACCAAACCAACCTCTCAGAGCTGTGGCAACGGGTCAAGCGAGCTACCAGCCGCTCAGCCCCGAGGTGCACCCATCACGACCCCCAAGCAGAGGCTAACAGACTGGCGCACGAGTTCTCTGCGAGAATAAGCAGCAACAGTCTGCCAGCCGAGCTGAGGGCAAGACAAGAGCGTCTACAGCCAGACAGACACGCTCAGATCAGAGAAAGGGCAGCCGAACCTGATAACGCAGACGTTATCTTCTCTCTGAGGGAACTAAGGAAAGCCTATAAAACCAGTTCCAACACAGCCCCGGGCTCTGATGGGATCTCGTACCCCATTATCTCCCACCTAGGACTAGCAGGTGAGCGTGCACTCTTGCAACTCATCAACAAGTCCTGGGAAACTTCCACTCTACCCCAGAGTTGGAAGAGGGCTACCATAGTTCCCGTCCCAAAACCAAAGGAGCCGGGGAAGTACCGCCCCATCTCTCTGCTCAGCTGCCTGGCCAAGACGGCTGAGAGGATGGTACTAAACCGGCTTCAATGGAAAACGAGACCCCTGCACGGGTTCACAAGGGGCATGGGCACAGCACACAGCATAGCCATGCTCTTAAGCACAATCAGCAAGGGCCCAGCTGTGGTGGTATTCCTTGACCTGGAGAAGGCTTTTGAACTGGCAAGTCCGCTTGCCATTCAGGAAAGCCTGATCCAGAAGGGAATCAGAGGAAAGCTCTTGGCTTGGATAGGTGACTACTTTAGGAACAGGACTGCCAATGTCAAATTCCAGGGTCACCTATCGCAGCACATGCCGCTCGAAAATGGAACGCCACAGGGTGGGGTTCTCAGTCCAGCCCTATTCAACACTTTTATGTCCTGCATCCTCAACATAAACCTCCCAGTGGGGTGCAAGATCATCTCGTATGCAGACGATCTCGCTATCACCTCCACTGGACCACGCAGCCAGAATAAAGCCCAATGTTGTCTGGACCTCGTGTCAGAGGAGTGTTGTAGGACAGGACTAAAGATCTCTGCAGCCAAATCCAAAGCCATGGCTCTGAGACAGAGAGTTCAAGGCACAAGACAAGGCAAAATCCAGGGAGTGGAATTAGACTGGGTCCAGGACTACCTATACCTTGGGGTAAGGATAGACCGGACCCTCTCCTTCCACAAGGAGGTCCAGTACCTGGTTGACCGAACCAAAGCAAGACTGTCCGTCATGAGAGCAATGACTGGGAGACGCATAGGGGCCAGACACAAAGTACTAAGATCATTCTATGTACATGCTGTCCGGCTCATTGTGGACTATGCCTCAGTCGCTCTAATTGCCGCAAAGAAAAAGCACACAGACAAATTAGAAACAGTCCAAAATGAAGGTGCCAGGATCATTCTGGGTGCCCCGAGGTGGACGAAGGTCCTCAACCTCCTGATGGAGGCAAACCTTCTCCCCCTGGACTCACAAATCGATCTAATGGCAACACAATTCCTGTTAAAGGTCATCCAGGCTCCCAGGAACACAAGGCTAAGACAAAAATTAGTCAGATGCCTTGAATAAGACAACGAGCTCGTTGCAAACAACTCCTGGCTGTCTCATACAGCCAGGGTGTTGATACGCCATCAGCTCAAAGAACAGCTTCTTGCTAAGGGCATGGACTCCCCCCACCCCGACTATGCCGAAGCCCCGCCGTGGGCACTGAGCCTGATAGAGTTCAACATAATGAGCCTGTCAATGAAAAAGAGCCTATACCCCATGCCTAGCCTAAAGGCAGAAGCCCACAGGGTCATTGCAGCCATCACTCCTCCGGGTAGTAGAACATACTAAACGGATGGATCGGTCGATCCCTTGAGCCACACTGCAGGCGCCGGCTTTGCAGCTAGGGATGCCACGCGATCCATGAGGGTAACAGACAACGCCTCCTCGCTACAGGCAGAGGCAGTTGCAATCATGGGAGCCCCAGGCCACGCGTCCCTAAGGGAAGGACACGTGGTCATACACACAGACTCCAGGGCAGCCATTGACTGTCTTCAGCACAGCTCACCCACAGACAACATCTACCTACTGACCACGATTCTCACAATGGCACAGAGAATTCTTGCTCAGGGTAGAAGAATTATAATCAACTGGGTCCCAAGCCACATCGGCATCAGAGGGAACGAGTTTGCTGACAGACTAGCCGTCGCTGGCAGGGGTATGCCCCCA
>NC_061838.1:12051667-12059167 GCF_019202785.1 Penaeus chinensis | reverse complement strand
ACTGGATTCAGGAGGGAGGGGGTATTTGAAAGTTGGGAAGGTGGATTTGGAGCCATCAGTGTAAACATGAATACTGGAGAATGAGTGGAGACGTGGTCAAGGAAATGGGTGAGAAGGTCAGCAGGAGGAATATTTGAGGAGCAAATACGGGGATAAGGTATAAGCCATGGAGGGACAGAATGGACAGAGAACGGGAGAAGTCGGAGATGGGGAAAAGGGGAATGGGAAAGGAGGGTATCCATGCGAGTGGAGAAAGGAGGAGGTAAATGTGGAGAAGAAGCAAAGGTAGGAAGTAGGGATCGTGGGATAGTTAGTTTAGTGAGGGGAAATTGGTGGAATCGAGCATAGCATCGGAGAGAGAAGGCTACGTCGTCGAGAGAGATGGTATGCCTGATTCAGTGTACAGGCTCTCAACTGGAGGGGAGCGGAAGGCACCTAGGGCTAAGCAAAGACCACAATGATGGATTGTATCAAGATGGGCAAGGAGAAAAGTTGAGGCAGAGGAGTAGATATGGCTTCCATAATCGAGAGTAGAGAGGATCAAGGTAACATGAAAATGAAGGAGAGTTTTTCGATCTGAGCCCCAGGATATATGGGATAGGGTTTGTAAGATTCGGAGACGGCGGCGGACTTTTTCTTTAATACAAAGGATATGGTCTCGCCAGGACAGTTTGGAGTCAAAAATAACGCCTAGGAATTTGCCAGAGGAACGGTGTTGGAATTGAGTGCCATATAAGAAGAGTGGAGGTTGGGGACCTACACATGCAAGAGAGAAAAGGATGGAGAAATATTTGGAGGTAGAAAAGCGGAAGCTGTGGTTTGTGGTCCAGGAAGATACTGATGATATTGCAGACTGAAGAAATTGGTAGAGATTTGGTATAGATGAGCCAGAGGCATAGATGGTTAAATCATCAACATATAGTTATGACCGGGCTCCTGGTGGTAGAACTGAGACAATGTCATTTACAGCAAGAAGGAATAAAGTGGTATTGAGCACACTGCCTTGTGGGACGCCTTCGATTTGAGGAAAGAAGGATGATGTGGCAGAGGCAGTTTTGAACTGAAAAATGTGTTGGGAGAAGAAAGACTATAAAGACACCCATGTTTCCACGTATGCCTAGAGAGGACAATTGTTGGAGAATATGGTACCTCCATGTAGTATCATATGCTTTTTCTAGGTCAAAGAATATAACTCTTACGGATTCATGGCGTGCAAATGCAGATGTAATATATGTCTCACAATGAGCAAGGGGGTCAGCTGTGCTTCGGGCACGGCCGAAACCAAACTGGGAAGGAGAGAGGAGATTGTAAGATTCTAGATACAACATTAAGCGGAAGTTAACTATTCGCTCTAGTAGTTTGTATAAACAGCTAGTTAGTCCGATGGAGCGATAGTCTTGAGAGAGATTGCCCAATTTATTGGGTTTCAGGAAGGGGAGGATAAGAGGTTCTCGCCAATGAGAATGGTTAATGGTTAAAGGCAAAATAAATGTGCTAGACATCTAAGGTCATGCAGCACTATAGTTAATGTTATTGAAGGGTGTTTGGGTTAGTGATTAGTTGTTAAAGCTGGGTTAAGGGATTGGTGAGTGAATGGGTTAGGGTCGGATGAGGTAATGTAAAAGATTAGATCAAGTGAAGGATACATATGCGTTTGAGGAAGGAAAACAGGTTGTCAAAGCAGAAAGTGTGAGATTCTGTAAGGATGTCTGATAAGTTGGGATTTCTATGTAGGGAGGATAAGTGGGGGAAAGTAGAGGTACGGGCTGCTTCAAAACGTGGGCATGACAATAGAATATGTGGGACAGAAAGAGGAACATTACATAAGGGACATAGGGGTGGATCGGATTGTGACATTAGATAGGAGTGTGTTAGACGGGTGTGGCCAATGCATAAGCGGGCGAGGGCCGTCTCCCAACGTCTGTTCCGATGGAATGGAGCTGACCAGGAGGAGATTGACAGTTTTACAGTAAGTAATTTATTAGTGTGTAGACTTGACCAAAAAGATTGCCATCGATTATGCAAGAAGGTCTTAAAGTGGGGGTAATAATCCGTGGCTGGGATATGTGAGAAACGTGGTTGGTTTGATGTGGACATAGCAGTGTAGCGTGCTAGAGTATCTGCTTGTTCATTGCCGGGGATTCCAACATGGCTGGGTACCCAGCAAAATTTGATTGTTTTATGACGTGTGGACAGGTAGAACAACCAGTTCTGGATCTTACGAACACGGGGGTTGGTCGTGTGTATTGACTTTATGAGGTTAATGAGTTACAGGAGTCAGTAAAAATTGTATAATGAGTATATGTGTTTTAAGGCAAAAAGGAGAGCATACAGTTCTGTAGTAAGGACGCTGGATTCAGGAGGGAGGGGGTATTTGAAAGTACGAGTTGGGAAGATTTCTGCAAAACCAGCACCGGAGGGTGTTTTGGAGCCGTCAGTGTAGACGGGAATACTGGAGGAATGAGTGGAGGCATGGTCAAGGAAATGGGTGAGAAGGACAGTAGGAGGAATATTTGATTTTGGTGGGTCAGGGTAGACAGAGGAGCAAATATGGGGGCAAGGTATAAGCCATGGAGGGACTGAATGGACAGAGAACGGGAGGAGTCGGAGATGAGGAAAAGGGGAATGGGAGAGGAGATTATCCATGCGAGTGGAGAAAGGAGTAGGTAAACGTGAAGAAGCAAAGGTAGGAAGTAGGGATCGTGGGATAGTTAGTTTAGTGAGGGGAAGTTGGTGGAATCGAGCATAACATCGGAGAGAGAGGAGGGCACGGCGTCGAGAGATGGTATGCCTGATTCAGTGTACAGGCTCTCAACTGGAGGGGAGCGGAAGGCACCTAGGGCTGAGCGAAGACCACAGTGGTGGATTGTATCAAGGTGAGCAAGGAGAGAAGTTGAGGCAGAGGAGTAGATATGGCATCCATAATCTAGAGTGGAGAGGATTAAGGTGACATGAAGATGGAGAGTTTTTCGATCTGAGCCCCAGGATAAATGGGATAGGGTTTGTAAAATTCGGAGATGGCGACGAGCTTTTTCTTTGATGTAAAGAATATGGTCTCGCCAGGATAGTTTGGAGTCAAAAATGACGCCTAGGAATTTACCAGAGGAATGGTGTTGAAGTGGAGTGTCATATAAGAAGAGTGAAGGTAGAGGACCTACACGTGTGCGAGAGAAAAGAATGGAGAAAGATTTGGAGGTAGAAAAGCGGAAGCCATGGTTTGTGGCCGAGGAGGAAACTGATGATATTGCAGATTGAAGAAATTGGTAGAGATTTGGTATGAATGTGCCAGAGGCATAGATGGTTAAATCATCAACATTGAGTGATGACCGGGCTCCTGGTGGTAGAACTGAGGCAATGTCATATACAGCAAGAAGGAATAAGGTGGTACTAAGCACACTGCTTTGTGGGACACCTTCAATTTGAGGAAAGAAAGATGATGTGGCAGAGGCAATTTTGACCTAGAAAGTGCGTTGGGAGAGGAAAGACTTTATGAAGACACCCATTTTTCCACATATGCCTAGAGAGGACAATTGTTGGAGAATATGGTACCTCCATGTCGTATCATATGCTTTTTCTAGGTCAAAAAACATAGCTAGTACGGATTCATGGCGTGCAAATGCAGATGTAATATATGTCTCAAAATGAGCAAGGGGGTCAGCTGTGCTTCGGGCACGGCGAAAACCAAACTGGGAAGGTGAGATAAGATTGTGGGATTCAAGATACCATATTAAGCGGAAGTTAACCATTCGCCCTAGTAGTTTGCATAAGCAGCTAGTTAGTGCGATGGCGCGATAGTCTTGAGGGAGGGTACCCGATTGATTGGGTTTTAGGAAAGGGAGGATAAGAGCTTCTCGCCAATGAGAAGGAAAATTTCCTGATGTCCATATGTGGTTGTAAGTTGTTAATAGGAAGGATAATGAGGAAGATGGGAGTTGTCGGAGCATACGGTAGTGAATACCGTCAGGGCCTTCATGAGTGTTGCGGCACGCTTTTAGGGCAGCATTGAGTTCAGAGGAAGAAAAGGCAGCATTATAGGACTCAGCAGAGGATAGGGTGAAGATAATGGGGGTACGTTCCCTGATGGTTTTAATAGAAGAGAAGTGTGGAGAAAGGTGAGAGCCACTACTGACCTGGCTGAAATAGTCACCCAGTTCATTAGCGATTTCGGGAGGATCAGAGATGAGGGTATCTCGAATATGGAGGACGAGGGCTGGATGGGGGGGATGTTTGCCTGATAGTTTATGCAGCTCTTAGGACTGTAGTTATGAAAAATTGTATCATTTCTGATACGGATGAGAGGGATGATGGAGGGGTATGAATAGTAGAGAGTGAAATGAAAGTATGCCAGTCAGCTCTATCAAAGCACCAGCGTGGGGAGTTGGGAAGTGGTACATGTGAAGTTGGAGAAAGGAGAACTGGAAAGTGGTCGCTATAGGGAAAGTGGTCTAGAACTGACCAGTGGAAATCTAAATGAAGAGAAGGGGAGCATAGAGAGAGGTCAATGCATGAAAAAGACTGCGTGTGTGTATCAAAGTGTGTGGGGCGATCTGTATTTAGAATAATAAGATCAGCTGTGGAGAGGAAGCGCTCTAGAGCTCGGCCACGGGTGTTGGTGATAGAATCACCACAAAGAGTGTGGCGGCAAAATGGATTTTGTTGGGATGGGGTAGGAGAATTAGGTGTAGGGAGAATATGAGTAGGAGGAAGATGGATATCGGCAGTTACTTTGAGTGTGGAGGGAGCGGGAATTGTAGAATTTGAAGGTGGATGAGTATCAGTTTGGGATTCTATTATGTAGTTCTGGATATCTTCAAGAGTTTCTGTAATGGGGTTGGTTGTAGAGTTTTGTGAGATAAAGGTTTTCTTGTGAGGGGGGGGGGGGGGAGATAAGTCTGGTGTCTGATAAATAGGAGCAAAGGAAGGTGGAGGTGATTGTGAGGTAGGGGAAGAGGGGGTGGAACGTTTATTCTGTCTGCTGCGGGTAGTGCGGGGAGGGAGAGGGGAAGGTGTTGGGGCTGTAGTAGAGATTGGGGTGTCTGGATTTAGGATAGCAAAAGAATTTGATTGGGTAGATATTGGAGTGTCTGGGTTAAGGATGGCAAAAGAGTTTGACTGGGGAAGGTAGGAGGTAGAAGAGGGGAATTTAGATGGAGGGGGGTTGGGTTTAGGAGAGGGTGTAGGAGCTTGGGAGGTATGGGAATTGGCAGAGTGAGCGACATTACTGGAGTAGGGGGTAAGAGAAAAGCCTTGTCGACGTGCTTCCTGTCTGGCTTCACGTAGAGTGAGTCCAAGTCTGAATCTGAGAGTTGCTACCTCAGACTCAAATTTGTTGGTGGGGCAGCCTCTATAAAATACATTATGGGGGCCGCCACAGTTTGCACATGTGCGTGATTGTGCTGAGCAATTTGATCGAGTATGGCCAGGTTGGGCACAGAGCGGGCATCTGGCTGTGGAACGGCAATGTTTGGCAGGATGTCCTAAATGCCAACAATTTTGACACTGACGAGGAGGAGGTTGGTATGGTCGGACAGGTAGGGATTCCCCACCTATGTAAACATTTAAGGGAAGGTCATGTCTACGGAAAGTAATTTTGGCAATGTTGATGGATTTCTTACGATTTCCTCTGGGAGGAATGGAGTAGCATTGTATATATGTTGCATCATAGTCTGTGAGACAAGGGAGTAAGTCCTCTCCACAATCTGACCATTCTTTGTCATGGATTGGGCAATCTGTTGGGGAGATAGAGACAGTTCCAATGCAAGTATTGAGGGTTGGATGAGGTTCTGTAGGGATGGGATTACCACATAGATCAGTTAGTTTTGTTAATGCTATAGCTTGGTTTTCAGTTGTTACTGTGACGAGACGTCAGTGGTCGCGTCGGCTACGGAAAGAGACTTTGCCTACTTGTTTTCGGAGGCATTGTTGGAAGAGGAGGGTGTTTTGAGAGTAGGGAGCTGTGGGAGGGATCACGAAAAATCGGTCCCATTTGGCTGGGCTAAATAGAGTATATAGGATTCTTGTAGAAGTGGGGGTAGTAGAAGTGCGGGGACGTGTGGAGGAGGGAGTAGTGTTGAGGGGGGTAGTGTTACGGGGAGGTGGGCAATAAGGTTGTAAGGTAGTAATAAGGGGAGATGGGATGGTTGATGAAGAAGGTTGTGGGAGTAAAGGTGTTGAAGTTGAGCATGTTGGGAGAGTAGAAATGTCTCCTGGGGGTTGGTTGTTGATTAGGGTTGATACTGTACTAGTATGCATTGATGATGGGGAGTTGTTGCAGTGTTCGGATCCGTGGTCAAAGGGGAGCTGGGATTGGGCTATTTGATAAAGGGGCAAGCCTCATTGCCCCTAAAAGTGGGGTCACATCTTCATTATTGGCCATGATAAGCCTGGAGTATATTGGAAAAAAAAAAAAAAAGTCCACCCTTCAGGGTCCCCTTGAGGGGTAAGGGCCAGGTATGGCAGGGGAATACCGTGCCCATGGTTCCCTCAGGCCGTTCAGGACTGACACAAAGTCAGCCTTTCATCCTTTCAGCACGGCTCTCACACCTTAGGAGGTAGATAGTAGAAGGGATTGGTGAAAAAAACTGAAACGAAAGGTATAAGTGGGAAATAAGACCATGCAAAATTAGTTGAGTCGATGGCTAAGTCCCAAAGTTGAGGAGTACCCCATCATTGGGTCTCAGTCTCCGTCTCCTAAGCCCCCCCCCCCCCACGACAACAACGGGCAAAGGATTGGGGGGGCGCTAATGAGAAGGAAATTTTCCTGATGACTGTTTGGAGGTATAGGGTCTTGAGGTTCGTGGAATAGCTATAAGGGCAGCTCTTAGGACTGTAGTTGTGAAACATTGTATCATATCTGAAATAGATGAGAGGGAGGATGGAGGAATATGGATAGCAGAGAGTGAAGTGAAAGTACGCTAGTCGGCTCTATCAGTTAGGAAGTGGTACATATGAAGTAAGAGAAAAGAGAACTGGAAAGTGGTCACTATAGGGAAAGTGGTCAAGAACTGACCACTGGAAATCTAAATGAAGAGGAGGGTAGCATAGAGAGAGGTCAGTGCATGAAAAAGATTGCGTGCATGTATCAAAGTTTGTGGGGCGATCTGAATTAAAAATAATAAGATCAGCTGTGGAGAGGAAGCGCTCTAGGGATCGGCCCAAAGAGTGTGGTGGCAGTTGAAATCCCCGACTATGAGGAAAGGTTGTTGGAGTTGGGAAATTAGATTTTCAAAAGAAACAAAGTCAATGGGGTTAATGGTTAATGGTTAAAAGCAAAATAAATGTGCTAGACATCTATGGTCATGTAGCACTATAGTAAATGGTAGTGAAGAGTGGTTGAGTTAGTGATTAGTTGTCAAAGTTGGGCAAAGGAATTGACGAGTAAATGGGTTAAGGTTGGGTAAGGTAATGTATAGGGGTTAGATCAAATGAAGGATGTATATGCATTCGAGGAATGAAAACAGGTTGTCAAAGCAGAAAGTGTGAGAAGTTGTGGGAGGGATC
>NC_061838.1:12021667-12029167 GCF_019202785.1 Penaeus chinensis | reverse complement strand
CTGGGTGAGCAATACCTTCCCTGGGTGACCAAGGTTCATTCTTAGCTAAGGAAAGGTCAATGCCTGAAGTCTGTGTTTCATCCTGGTCTTCCTGGGGATTGACTTGGTGGCAAGGAGCATGAGCTGGTGTGTGAGACGAAGAGATCCCTTCTGCTGGTGTGTGAATATTCTCTTTGGAAGGGCCAGTATCATTCACTGCACTGCACTGCAACCCCCTCCATGCTCCATCTGCCTCAATGGTCCTGCTTTCCTGTTGGTTGTTTTGATAGAACTGATCCTCTGGAGACTTACAGCCCGACCTTGGTTCTTCTGTGACAGGTGTATTTGAGGCAGTTGTGGATGTATGTCCCATGAATTTCTTCAGGGAAGTATTCGAACGAATACGTGAGAGCCCTTTCACTTCAAGCATATCAGCAACCTCAAGGACAGATTCCATCAAACTCTGATCTACCTGAAAGAATGAAAAAACATGTAAATATGTAAATATAATATTCTTTCAACATTTTTCTTGATTTCTTGCATCCATACTTACCATGATGTACTGACAAGCCATACTTTTTTGCACAACTTTTCCCTAAAAAGGAAGGTAAACCAGTGAGAGAGCTAGAACTAGTAATTATTCCTTGCTGAATTAACTCTTGCTAAGCCATCCATGTATAAATTAAATAATTAAACTAGTGGATATGGCATATACATCATGCCATCCCAGCACATAAAAGGGAGTTCCACTACACAATGGCTGAACTCATCTTAGTGGTACAGGAGCTTAATCAAAAACATGCATACAATGCTGCTTACCTACCCGTGATATCTAATGCCTACAATTTCTCTTATAACATTTCTTCCCTTCAAGCTTTAATTTGTCACTGTGTCAGCAACATGGGCACCACCTCTCTCCTTCTGCCTTTCAAGTGCCTATTGTGACCCCTTGAATGTGTCTAGCATGAACAAACCTCTTACTGTCTTTTCATCTTCCTGAGTCTCATTTAGCTGAATGTTTTCTTGCAATTCTAATTTTCTTCCTTTCTATTGTTCCACTTGGTTTCACTTGTTTTCCTTTTAAAAGTGCCCCCTTGCTTCTTACTCACATCTAATTCAAATTTGGATCATTCTAGTGCCTTCCATCAGTTAATTTGTCTCTCTCAAACCTAATGCTTTTTTTTATTATCTCTCATGAAAACAAGACCCCAATAGCAAGGCAATTTTCTCTTCTATTTAAGGAGGCCCCAAGATGGGCACTAGTCCAATCATGTGGAACTCCAGATAGGTTCTATTTCAGAGCAAGAGAGAAGTGCATAACTTGTTTGTTCAAACTCTCATTCACTCACAGCTCGAGAATCATTTTAGGTTAAGGGGACCGTCCAGAGAAAAGTCTAACTTGCTCCACTCATTTGATTAAAATAAATGTTGTGGATATATAGTTGATTTATTTTGCATGTTATAGAGTATAAAATTATTTGTCACATATATAATTTAAAGTTGAAAAAAAAAAAAAAACTTTTTGGGACGTCGTGTCACAACATCCCTCTGGTTGAATTTATCCCTGAACTACCTAAAAAAATATTTTTCACTTTGATCAACAGGAAGTTTGTATCATGCTTCGACTTTTTCCCCCATTTACTTTTTATTTCGGACTGAAATATTGTTTCAATTCTTTGGTCATACATATATATATATTTTTTTTTAATTAAAAAATTGGGGCATGACATGGTCTGCGCACTCCAAACCACTCATGGAAGAAAGAGTAAGATATGGAGCCAATTTAAATTTATGAACCCCGGATGGTTGCCGGCTTATGAAACAAAGTACTGAGAACATGACCTTGAGATTTGGACACATTCCAGGTTTAGTTTGTTCTATTATTTCTTTTGCTAAATCTAATATTTTATATATTTATAAAGAGCAAAATTACTGTAATTTGAGATGAGATTATTACCAAGTCAATGCGAGTTATTGTTTTCAATAGAGACCATACTTTGTAAAGGTATCTATTGTTTGTCTCTTTTTACATGAAAGTACAGATTCCTGTCTGATACATTTAATAAATGAATTAAATCATAAAGACAACTAATCTAAACCAGAAATTACTAATAACTTTTGGATGTGGATGGCAATATCAGTAAAAAATTGTTATATGATTATAATTCTCGCTTGAATACAACATAGTGGTTCAAATTTGAGAATTATGGATGCACATGTGTTATATTATTTTATGGCGAAAATTTCCAAGGCCGTTTAATTTTTCCGACACTCCTAAAAGGGTAGGGAAGGGGTTAGCTAGTCACTGGGTGGTTTTACTTTTCAAGAAGGTTGATATGTATGTAAACACGCACATAAGATTAACCATTTTAATCATCTTCATTTAGTAGGTGTAAACCCATTTCTTAAATAAAGAAAAAATATTAGTTCCCCAAGATAAAATCGTTTTCTTTATTAATATTTGTAAAAAATGCCTGTTAGGGTTAGTATTTTTCATAATTATGGTACCTACGACCAACGGTAGTGTACTCAGGTTGCCTTTTATACTGGAAACGCATGAAAAGGGTGTGTTAGCTCCTTACAAAGTGAATGGATAAGACCGATTTCAAAATTCCAGGTGATATTGAGAAAGCTCAATCTGTGCATTGAAACATATTTATGTGTTGCGTGCAATGGCTCTGCTATTCCAATCAAATAAAAGTTTCCTATAAATCAAATAAATCACTTTGTTTGTATATTTTTCATGTGGATATAATAACTAAACATGTATATAACATTTGTATATATATATTTATAACTTTTATTGACACCTTTTTGGTATACACTTGACATAATTGAGGACTGTCCATGTTTTCTGGTCTAACTAATCTCATGCCAGCAATGTTTAGCCTATTTTCTTCCTTGTTTTAATATTTCTTAGTAAATATTAATATATACATGAAAAATATGTTTTGGCTGCCCACTCCTAGTCATTTGATCTAAAGTACAGAGAACTCTGTATCTCAAACTTTTAGACTAGCCAGGTATTGTATCAGAATCAGACAAAATAGTGCCAAATATGTAAAATAGTACTCTTCAAACTACAAAGACAAAATGTGGATGACTTAGGCCCAGATTAAGTCTCAAGTAATTAATTTTCAAGTAATGTCTCAATTAAATTTTGTATTCAGAGTCAAGTTAGTTCAAAGTAATTTCAGTGAAAATAAAGGAATATTGGATGAAGTCAAGTCATGACATGCCCTCCCCATGTGACAAAAAAAAAAAAAAAAAAAAAAAAAAAAAAAAAAAAAAAAATATATATATATATATATTATAATAATAATAATAATAATAATAATATCCATTTGATTTGGTTGCTTCAGGCATCCACATGGCCCAACTATAGGCATTAGGCTTGTGTGAGTGGCTGGGCGAATGTGAACATTTGTGTGCCGTGACAAACCTCTATGACTTCCCTTTGCAATGTTATTTTCTCTTTTTATGCATAGGCATTTATAGCTTTTTTGTCATTTTCCAATGTCCATATTTGTCATTTGATTTACTTTATCCAGATGGTGACAGACTGTTTCATTAAAAGACTTCATATCATCTCTCTAGATTATCCAGTACAAACATAATAACAAGTAGCATTTGGCATTTTATTATTTGTGTCATTTTTTTTTTTTTTTTTTTTTTTTTGTATTATTAAATTTTCTGTATTACAACCTGTGCCACCAGTCACAGTGGCCAGGAATCGAATGCTCAGCATCGAACTGGCATCCTCCCTGGAGCCGATGTTCTTCCAGTCACAGCTCATGGAAATTGTATTCACCACATATGGATTAATGCAATTGCTCCTTTCTAAATGCCAAATCAGTCTAACCACCCTCCAAGAGGTTTGTGCACTTGTGGCATGTTTTTCCTGTCACCCTGGCCTTCAGTTGAAATGCTCACAATTGCAAGTTCGTTTCCTCAAGGTGGCATGTTCACGTCACACGCCCTTCAAGCCAGATTTTTTCATGATGTGATGATCACATCAACCAGATTGTAGAGGTTAATCTAATCTAATCCAAAGGCAACCTGAACATGAATACAGTTACAGAATATTTAGGCAAATTATAAAATTGATAAAACATGTAAATTTCCAACTGAAATTATTCACTGTCCTTTAGAAGACTGTCATCATAAAGTTTGATTTTAAGTTATGTTCACTTTATTGCCAATCGGCATCATTTATGGATTCAGATATGAAACATGGAAATGGGCAGTCATTTTTTTGTGTGATTTCCTGGAATCAGTGGTTATTTTTGGAAAGAAACTCAAACAGAACAAATATAGTCTTGATACAAAGAAATTGGGAACTTATGAGTAATGTGACTGGCAATGCTGTCTATTGTTAACCCAATGCCGCTAGGGATAATTAATAAAAAACGGGGAAAATGTTGTGCTCATTTTCTATATTTTTGTGAAATGTCGTAAAGCAAAGAAAAGGTAAATGGGCAAGACAGGCATTACTCGTAACTGGCTCATTGGTGACTTAGTACAAGTGTAGCCATCTATGTGTAAAATCAATCCAACAAGTAACTAACAGTGGGCATACCACGTACTTAAAAGTTATGCCTGTTGGCATGGGTTAATACATGTCTGAGACAGCTTCACTTCAGATTTTAAATTTGCTTTAGAGTAGCACATAAGTGCTTCTACTATTGAATACATAAGTAAAGAAAACAGTTATGCAGTAGAAGCATTATACTGCAAAATTATACTATTTTGAATCTTGGCAAGTAGGCTATAGGGCTACATTGAAGTAGTTTACTTTGGACTCTAAATACCATACTCCCACAACTTACTTCCAGTGCTTTCTGCAAGTAAATTAATTCACCTTTAAATACAGGGTTTACTGGCATTATGCTATGTACCTGTACCATTGCTCATCATTAAATCAGTGACTTATGTTTTTCATCTTTGTAGGATCCCAAAGTAGAGAAATACACTCATAATTATCAGAGGACTACACTTATAACTATCTATCAGATTATAAGAATTAGTGTCTGGTCTATTCTATCATATTAAGACAGATATCTATTGCTTACCACCTCATGGTTTGTTAACACGAGATACAAACATGTTTCTGAACAATGATTCGAGTATATTTAGGACAATGGTGCTTTGTGCATGCGATTTTTTTTTTTTTTAAATAAAATGGGAAAGACAAACCCCCTCCCCAAATTTTCTGAAATCTGCAAGCATAAGTTTATTATAACCATGAAAAAGTAATTGGATATCATAGTCTTACTCACCTGTGTATTTCCTTGATACATGTAATCTAAGAGACAGCTCATCTCACGGAACTTAGCCCCTCGCAGTACAATCATAGGATACTGATCAGAAGCAACCTCCGACAACACCCGCTGGAAATAGGCGGATGTGGAGGCCAAGATTGCCTGGTGTGCCTTCATTACGAAACCATCATCCGACACAAGGGTCACGTCACAGAACTGCTCCTCTAACCTTTGCAGTGTCAAAACCTGAGAAGAGAAGCTACATTTAAGAAAGCAAAGCTGATCTTATTCTACTCAGGACTCTAGTAGTCATAAGCAAATAATAATGCCTTTACAAATAAGAGTTAATAGTTATATGATAAGGGCACCTTACTGGTCTCTAAAATTAATAACAGAGGGAAATATTCATCTCTATACATTAATATATAATGTTAAGAACTAAATGGCATATAGCTACATCAAAAGATAAAATCTTATTCAGAGTGATAGACCTTACACCACTTTTTGAAATATTATTGTAATTCCTTATAAATTCCTTTAACTGATACGTGTGTTTTGTTTGGGATTACAGGAAAAGATGGACTACTTTCTTCTGATAAAAAGCAAATGAATAATCATCAATTTTACCTTTGAAACATGCTGCATGTGGTCATTCCAGCGGAATCGCAACTGTCGCTCACTGCCCAGGGAAGCCATTTTAAATCTGTGAAATAAATAAATTAAAATTCAAACCAAAGCCACCTGGAAAATGCTGTACTCTATTTTTGTGTGTGTGAAATGTCTCTGCACATAGATGGCTCTGCTATTGCTTAGCAACAAAGGAGTCAATTAATAGACCTTGTGGCCTTACCTGGTTTCACCTTTCCTTGAATTGGCAGGAAAAAACGTTTTTTTACTAATGCTATGAATACTGATGGTGTTATCTTTATTATAGATATTATAATTACTATAATGTTATGAACATTAGCAACAGTAAAATTAGATAATGTAAAATATTTTTGTAAATCAAGGAAAAGGGTAAATGGGCGAGACAGGCAGTACTCATAATTGGTTCATTGGTGACTTAGTACAAGTGTAGCCATCTATGTGTAAAAACAATTAATAAAGTAAACTCAGAGTGGACATGGCATGCCCGGTGGCATTGGGGTAATAAACTTATAGACAATACTCCTACCAGCTCTATACTTCTGAGTACATACATTCTAACAGAAACAGGAATAATCTATACTGGGTTACACAAAATACAAAAACTACATATCTCTCTCTCTCTATATATATATAAGGACTCATGCTCATATTCTGACACTTATGACACCTGACACAATGACTATCAAGCTGCCGTGCATTGCTGCCAATTACTGCTGCTCTGACTCACACTGCAGCCAATCCGAGTTGACCAGGACTCTGCCACCACCCTCGTGCAAATCCGCATTTACAGAAAAAGGTGTCGGACATATCTGAGTATGGGCAATAGTTTCAGGGGGGGGAGGTGTGGCCCCTTCGTAAACAATTACCAGGTTATCTTACATGTCACTTCCGCTGCAAATGGAAAACAGCAAAGTTCTTCGATAAGAGAGAAAATTGACGATCGCCACACTTCCCAGCAAGCCCACGGTGAGGGCTCGTTCACCTCTGCCCCAGCCCCAGCAGGTGCGGCGGCTGGGGGCAGGCGCGCTAGTCCCTTCCGAATATTTACAGTGCTCATTTCTCGGGAGCTTTCGACAGACTTCTATTCCCCCATACCTAGGTTATAGGGGACCCAGAGCATCATGTTAACAGTGATTTGGAACATGTTACTGGCAAAGAAACTATTTTTGAATATCCAGATTTTTATCCCCCAGAGAAAAGGAAAAGAATCTAGTTCGAGGGTCCCTCTGGAGAGTACCAGTGTTGGCTCTACTTTCGAGTTTAGGTCTCTTTTATTTACCTCTCTAAATACGTCTGGGGATTTAACACTCTTTGAGAAAGAAATATAAATAAATTCTCATCATTTCTTTTTCATAATTTTTCCTTTTTTAAATGCTAGAAGGACAGGTCTCTTGTCATTCACCACATTTTGGAGGATAAGCGCCTTGGTAATGTTATCAAACTCACCATTTCATCACACTGTAGAAAAATGTTATAAAATTCACAGGCTCTCAGAAAACGCCTATTTTTTTTTCCTCCAAAAATCCGTAATATACAAGATGGCGACGGGTGTGCATCTTGGAAAAGTACGGTTTTTCACAAACTAGTTTAATATTTCATTTTGAGCTGAATT
>NC_061838.1:11991667-11994167 GCF_019202785.1 Penaeus chinensis | reverse complement strand
TATTCAAATCTTAAGAGTGCTTCTTACATTTTCTTGTTCACTACATAGAACTCTTCTGACTTATATTGTATGTAGAGTTATTAGTTTTTATAGTGTCATGAACCTTAACTTATGGGTGACCTTCTCATGGGAAAATTCAGGGTGCAGTACTCTGCTAATGTTCAAAGGATTTTTGTGTAGTAGAAAATTAAAAGTTAGGTTGACTTCTCTCAAAGTTACTAAAAGTATATATGTTGTGTCATGGACAGTGCAACATGAAATAAATTCTACAGTAAGGATGGTAAAAGAGTTTAGAAAACCATTTAGTAAGGATTGTAAAAGAGTTTAGAAAACCATTTAGTATAATGACATATATTATGAGATAAAGGAAAAGATTTGTACAATGATGATTTTTTCCTGCAAGTTTGCAAGTCCATTGGGAAAATAGTAAATTAGAAATACTTCTTAAACATGACTTCTCATGTCATATTTTAGCTTGAGATGCAGGTCATGAAAACATGCCATCTTGGAAAAATTTAGTTGAGGGCTGGGGTAATAGGAACTTCCCGACATGAGAATTTCGGGTTAAGGCTTGGTTGATGAGAATGACTCACCGTGAGTGCAAAAAAACTTATGAAGGTTGATTATTCTCAGTGGGCATTTATGGAGGGGCTTTTGCATTATTTTCATTGATAAATGAATGTGGAATGTACCATCTGTGAGCCATGACTGGAAGTTGCTGGCTCCAGGGTGGATGCTAATTCCATGCCCAGGATCCTATTCCTGCCTGCTGTGACTGGCAGCACAGGTTATATTATAGAAAATGAATATTATGAAAAAAAAGACACAAATAACGAAATGTTACTTATTGTTATTATTATTACATTCTGTTAGACACTACCTAGAGGGATTACATGGAATCTTTGCTAGGAAAGCAGTCTCTTACCATCAGAATCAAGCAAATCAAATGACAGGTAATGGCAAAAAAAAAAAAAAAAAAAAAAATATACAGAAAAAGAGAGAGAAAAAAAAAACATAGTAAAGGAGAGCCATCCAGTCTTGTCACCTCACGCAAGTGTGTGCACCTGGCCTATAAGCCAAACCCTGTCAAAGTGGTCATTTAAGTAAGCCAGGAAATGAAGTGAAGTTGAGAGGCATAGGCATACTGTTACACTCACTTCATAGTCATGTTTGTATGCCTTTGTTTCCTGGCATTGTAAGCCTACTCAAATTGTTAGCATACATTTTGACTATATCACATCCGACATTGAACTCAAACTTTGGATATGTTTGTCTCCTTCAGTCATTAATATACTCACATCCTTACTTCAGAGTTATGTTTCTTAATTTTTCTCACTAATTAAGCCTCTGATTCCTAAGGATATATGTATTAAATAACTGTGAAATATAAAACTAAAGTTGGATAGTATTATGGGGTGAATTGTAAATGTTGGGTAAGGTGTTGGAACAAAGTAGATGAAACAGCTGAACTCTGTTTTTAATCTTAATTCTCCCCCCCCCCCCCCCCTATGTGTAGTCATTTTTAGTTTGTGCTTATAAGTATAGGCATAAGAAATGATAAAACATAAAGTGTTGGAGTAGTTTTAATGATGCAACAAATGACACTTTCAGATTCTGGTTGGACGAGAAATTCCAACCTGGGTAAACCGGCTGGCATATGTCTCTTCGTGTGTTCCATTCCTTCAGCGATGCTTACCAAAGGAGTGGCTCACACCAGTGGCACTACAGCAAACCATTGAGAGGCCTTCACAGGACTCTCCTATATCCCCACACCCTCCCTCGTCCAATTCCCCGAGCTCTGCCACTCGAGACAGGGCCCCACATTTAGCAGCCACCCCAAGGAATACTCGCTCTACGGCACACTCTCGTAACTCTTTGTAACCTGAGCGTATGTGTTATGTTTTTTCAGAGACTGTTTATCCCTTTGCCAGATGTAGTCTAAATAGACAAGATATATATGTGAGAGTAATTTGACAAAATGCATGAAGTGAGTGAGTGTTTACTGAGTGTTTTTATAAGATTATGTTAGATATCTGTGTTTTCAGGCGACATATAGTTTTGATAAGAATGTCGTTATATTCAAAGTTCTAGCACTTGACTGGCGACAGTGATTGTACTGACAGCTTGTCATTTGTTAATGCAGTAATGGCTGGAAGCCTCCACATAACTTTAAGGATATTATGTGACTGTGTAGAGATTTGTGCTCTTCTAATGATGTGTACAGAAAATTTAGTGCCATAAATAAGCAGTTTAGGGTAAGAGTTGGGCTAATTCTAGATATTGATTAAATAAAGTGAAATTAGTGGAATCATAATTGGCATTAACTTCTCAGGGTTTGGCTTCAACATTTTAAAAAATTGTTTTTGAAAATCACATGAAAAGTTGAGATTTCAGCCTTTAAGGAACTGCAGCACTCTCATTCTTGCAAGGGATATTGTTAGTCCACATGTTGCAATCTTTTAATTCAACTAAAAGTATTGAAATGGTAATATCTATGCAA
>NC_061838.1:11984167-11986667 GCF_019202785.1 Penaeus chinensis | reverse complement strand
GTCTGTTTCCTTCATGTTGGATGAAGATGTTAATATAAAAACAAATATAAACACCTATGTCTCCTAAGTAACTGGTCATTTTGTTTCAGCTGAGAGGATGGGGGTAATTATTAGCTTAATAACATTTTCATGCATATTTATTACCTTGAAATAGTCTTACAAACTCTCTTACCAAGTCTGTATGCAAAATGATACTTAATCATATTCCTCCATAGTCATTATAAACTTGGAATTATTCACTCCCCATCTGCAGACCTTTAAAGATGTTTGGTATGTATGGTATGTTTTACTAATGATAAGCCATATACTGTTTTCATTTCCTTTAATGGAGGTCTTGGCATATTGCTGCCATTTATATTGTTTTGCCCTCCTGGTCTAGATTGGGTATTAAGTAGTAGAGGCCACTTGAAAAATCCTGTTATATTTTGCTACATAAAAGCTAAAAGGGGGCTAGAAAAATGTGTTTAGCACCTTGTCTATGACATACGTAAATGTACCTTTTATTGTACTGTGAGAGAAGTTTCATATTTTGTATCTAAAATATTGGAATGTTACTAGATAAGTGTTTGTATGATATAGATTACGCATCTTCCAGTATGTACATAGGGGAGTCAGGGAATTTTTATTGCACCAATATTTCATTTGAAAATGCAGCTTCATGTTGTTGTTGTTTCTTCTCTCTCTCTCTCTCTCTCTCTCTCTCTCTCTCTCTCTCTCTCTCTCTCTCTCTCTCTCTCTCTCTCTCTCTCTCTCTCTCTCTCTCTCTCTCCCCCCCCCCTCCCTCCCTCCCTCCCTCCCTCCCTCCCTCCCTCCCTCTCCCTTTCCCCCTCTCCCTTTCCCCCTCTCCCTTTCCCCCTCTCCCTTTCCCCCTCTCCCTTTCCCCCTCTCCCTTTCCCCCTCTCCCTTTCCCCCTCCTTCTCCCTCACCCCCCCCTTTCTTTTTCTATATCTCTGTAAAATTGCAGTCTTTTGTATTCTTAATACATGATTACATTGGCATGAATTGTTAGTTGAAGCTAGGAAGTAGGGGTTACCTTTATTGAATGTTTTAAAAACAATTTTGAATGGCTATCAAAGTGTATTAAATGTATAGGTATCAGAAGGAAGTGGAAGTCGGCTTTTAGTTATAGTTATAATGAGTGAAGGATATTATTTGCAATGCATCTTAATTTTTTGCTCATAGCTCACATTTTTTTTTCTTTTTTTCTTTTTTTTGTAATATCTGAAACCTTTCTTTTCTGTGATATTACACTCTACATTTGTATAAACAGTAGTTTGGTATCATTACTAAAAATGAATAAAAAAAAACTTATAAAGCAAGAAAATTTCTGTTAGACTTAGGTTTTCATACAAAAGTCTCCCTCCCCAAAATTAATCAAAGAAAAGAAACGTACAAGGCCTCTTTACCAACTTGTTTGGTTCTGTTACAGGGTGAATAGTCCAT
Source organism: Penaeus chinensis (assembly GCF_019202785.1). Taxonomy (NCBI): domain Eukaryota; kingdom Metazoa; phylum Arthropoda; class Malacostraca; order Decapoda; family Penaeidae; genus Penaeus; species Penaeus chinensis. The sequence goes on along the minus strand of NC_061838.1, from coordinate 11,985,224 downwards.
ATTACAGAGATGTAAATCATATTTTAAGCAAAACAAACAAGCCAAAACTTCTGCTACCATGCAACATGTAATAATTTTATTAACTTTTAATCACTGACACCACAAAGACATATATGGTCATAGTGATTTAGTTTATTAATTGTCTCTACAAATTGATGGCTCCACATCAAGGAATAAGGTACTAGGTCTACCTGATCTCCCCTGTTTACCCAGCTCCTTAAATTTTCTGAAAACAGGTTCTATTTTTATGGCAATTAGTATTGTTAACCCTTTGCCAACAGGCATAGCATGTATGTACATGCCATGCCCAGTGTGAGTTTACTTTATTAATTGATGAGTACTCTTTGTGGCTAAGCACTAACAGAGCCATCTATATGCAGAAACATTTCACAAAAAAAAAAAAAAAAAAAAAAAAAAAAAAAAAAAAAAGAGGAAAAAAAAATAGCGCAGCATTTTCCCTGGCAGCATGTGGTTAATAATTTTATGATGGTACTGTCAGTAGAGCAAATAATATTGATAATAATATTATTATAAGAAGTAAAACGTTTTCTTACCTAAACTTCAAGGAATCGGGAAACAGGGGAGGTCAGGTAGTTTAAGGAATTAATTCCTTGGTGACTAAAGGCTTATAAAGCAATCTGTGTGTAAACAAAAATGACAAAGCAAAACAACAGTGGACAGTTATTGTACCTGGTGCCAATGGGTTAATCAGTAAAAGACGTCAAACCCATTTCAGACATGAAAAATAGAAAATAAGCCCTAATATCAATATAGAGCCATTTTTTGAAGCCATCATATTCAACCTGAAAAGCATTACAAGTTAGTTTACATTTATAATTTGGATATGCTTTTGGCTTGATTTACTCTTTCAGTGTGAATTATATGCAAAGATTGACTTTTAAGTATATATATATATATATATATATATATATATATATATATATGTATGTGTATATATATATGTATGTGTATATATATATGTATGTATATATATATGTATGTATATATATATATATATATATATGTATGTACATATATGTACATATATGTACATATA
>NC_061838.1:11959167-11964167 GCF_019202785.1 Penaeus chinensis | reverse complement strand
TACAAAATTCTTAAATAATCTATTTAGCCCAGCCAAATGGGACCGATTTTCGTGATCCCTCCCACAACTTCTCACACTTTCTGCTTTGACAACCTGTTTTCGTTCCTGAAATGCATATACATCCTTCACTTGATCTAACCCCTATACATTACCTTACCCAACCTTAACCCATTTACTCGTCATTTCCTTTGCCCAACTTTGACAACTAATCACTAACTCAACCACCCTTCACTACCATTTACTATAGTGCTACATAACCTTAGATGTCTAGCACATTTATTTTGCTTTTAACCATTAACCATTAACCATTCTGATGGGGTGGGGGAAGGGGTGTCCTTGCTATGGCTGCTCCCTGTGGTCTGCTTTTGGGAGGAAATCAAAGGCGAGGGTATAGCCGTCCTTGCGTCTGCGGTGCATGCCATGGCTTGCTCGCAGTTTCTATATATATATCTGAGGGAACTAAGGAAAGCCTATAAAACCAGTTCCAACACAGCCCCGGGCTCTGATGGGATCTCGTACCCCATTATCTCCCACCTAGGACTAGCAGGTGAGCGTGCACTCTTGCAACTCATCAACAAGTCCTGGGAAACTTCCACTCTACCCCAGAGTTGGAAGAGGGCTACCATAGTTCCCGTCCCAAAACCAAAGGAGCCGGGGAAGTACCGCCCCATCTCTCTGCTCAGCTGCCTGGCCAAGACGGCTGAGAGGATGGTACTAAACCGGCTTCAATGGAAAACGGGACCCCCGCACGAACACCTCCATGGGTTCACAAGGGGCATGGGCACAGCACACAGCATAGCCACGCTCTTAAGCACAATCAGCAAGGGCCCAGCTGTGGTGGTATTCCTTGACCTGGAGAAGGCTTTTGAACTGGCAAGTCCGCTTGCCATTCAGGAAAGCCTGATCCAGAAGGGAATCAGAGGAAAGCTCTTGGCTTGGATAGGTGACTACTTCAGGAACAGGACTGCTAATGTCAAATTCCAGGGTCACCTATCGCAGCACATGCCGCTCGAAAATGGAACGCCACAGGGTGGGGTTCTCAGTCCAGCCCTATTCAACACTTTAATGTCCTGCATCCTCAACATAAACCTCCCAGTGGGGTGCCAGATCATCTCGTATGCAGATGATCTCGCTATCACCTCCACTGGACCACGCAGCCAGAATAAAGCCCAGCGTTGTCTGGACCTCGTGTCAGAGAAGTGTTGTAGGACAGGACTAAAGATCTCTGCAGCCAAATCCAAAGCCATGGCTCTGAGACAGAGTTCGAGGCACAAGACTGAAAATCCAGGGAGTGGAATTAGAATGGGTCCAGGACTACCTATACCTTGGGGTAAGGATAGACCGGACCCTCTCCTTCCATAAGGAGGTCCAGTACCTGGTTGACCGAACCAAAGCAAGACTGTCCGTCATGAGAGCAATGACTGGGAGACACATAGGAGCCAGACACAAAGTACTAAGATCATTCTATGTACATGCTGTCCGGCCCATTGTGGACTATGCCTCAGTCGCTCTAATTGCTGCAAAGAAAAAGCACACAGACAAATTAGAAACAGTCCAAAATGAAGCTGCCAGAATCATTCTGGGTGCCCCGAGGTGGACAAAGGTCCTCAACCTCCTGATGGAGGCAAACCTTTTCCCCCTGGACTCACGAATCGATCTAATGGCAACACAATTCCTGTCAGAGGTCATCCAGGCTCCCAGGAACACAAGCCTAAGACAAAAAATAGTCAGATGCCTCGAACAAGACAACGAGCTCGTTGCAAACAACTCCTGGCTGTCTCATACAGCCAGGGTGTTGATACGCCATCAGCTCAAAGAACAGCTTCTTGCTAAGGGCATGGACTCCCCCCACCCAGACTTTGCCGAAGCCCCGCCGTGGGCACTGAGCCTGATAGAGTTCAACATAATGAGCCTGTCAATGAAACAGAGCCTATACCCCATGCCTAGCCTAAAGGCAGAAGCCCACAGGGTCATTGCAGCCATCACTCCTCCGGGTAGTAGAACATACTACACGGATGGATCGGTCGATCCCTTGAGCCACACTGCAGGCGCCGGCTTTGCAGCAAGGGATGCCACGCGATCCATGAGGGTAACAGACAACGCCTCCTCGCTACAGGCAGAGGCAGTTGCAATCATGGGAGCCCTTGGCCACGCGTCGCTAAGGGAAGGACACGTGGTCATACACACAGACTCCAGGGCAGCCATTGACTGTCTTCAGCACAGCTCACCCACAGACAACATCTACCTACTGACCACGATTCTCACAATGGCACAGAGAATTCTTGCTCAGGGTAGAAGAATTATCAACTGGGTCCCAAGCCACATCGGCATCAGAGGGAACGAGCTGGCTGACAGACTAGCCGTCGCTGGCAGGGGTATGCCCCCAAATCCCATGACGATAAAACCGAGCCGAAAATTACTTATGGAGAAGGGTGCCTTGGTCGGTCGTACCTTCCTACGGCAGCTCCACAGAGAGGAAACGAGAACCTCCCCCTCGGCCAGCTGGCACTCAGACGCCACAGGCTATGAACCACTGGCACTCTCTGAAGTAAGCAACAGAGGTACCGAAGTCATTCTTCACAGAATGCGCCAAGGTTACCACTGTGCATGGCAGATTATCCCAACAATCGAACGCGATGAAAGGTGCGAACGCCACACTAGTCCACTACCTAGAAAATTGTGACCATACACAATTCCTGAGACATGGACCGCCCACAACAGCCGCCGTGCTGGTAAAGAGGCTATGCGAAATGCTTACACCATGGCGGCAGGAGCGCCTGCTGGCAATCCCGCCGCCACGGTAAGCACCGAGTGTCAGACAACTCAATGAGACAGCCGTAAAAAGCTGACACAGGCCGGGCCATATTTAGAAGGCCCGGGCGAAGCTAGAACTTCGCAAACCAAACCACACCACACACGCAGTTTCTATGCATGTGGTAGTGTGGTAGAGTCCCTTAGCTGCTTTCCCATAAGCAGCTGGACAGGAAACGCACTGCTGTCCTGAAGTGGGGTGTTGAGGTACTAAAGTACAGCCTGTACAGCTATATCCAAGTCAAGAAAGCCTCCTGGACCGGTGTTACCCCTTTGTAGTCATTTGGCTGATTTGGCCGTTTGACTGCGTGAAGTATGCCGAGAAAATTCTCAGCAGCACTCGCCATGATAGGAGGAATGCCCTGGCTTCCTCACTAACGAGATTTGTGCCTCCATCACACTGGAGTTCTGGGATGCTAAATCTTCGGAACTATCTCCTAAAGGCGGATATAAGTATGTTGGCAGTTAACCCACTGGGGAGGTGCTTCACTTCTGGCCAGCCTGTCTGCATAGGCCATGTATACTTCGACCACGGCCTGCTAAAGTCGATGAACACTGCCGTTGAACGTGTGACGTTATAAAATCGGAAACCTTCTCCATTGTGGTCTCGAAGATGGACTGGAGCTGGCTGTCCCAGTACACTCTCTTACCTGAGGGTCTCCTCAAAAGCTCTCGATAGGTCTCCATGACAGGGCAACACTTAGGAAAGGAGCCCACCTGGGTCATCAGTCCATAGTGGTAACTGCTCTGTAGTCCTCCCAGGCGAGCACATAACCTGCAAATGTTACACTTTGTTTACAGAATCAAAATTTGTCCGGGCAGAAAGTAATTCCCTTAAATGTGTGCCAGAATGCTGTGGTCTTAAAAGACGGTATCATCCACACATTTCAGTTTCCTTGGTGTACCTGTTATCGAGCAGCAGGCTGTCGCCACAGCCTGCGGCACTGCCGGAATGGTGACCTCGGACAAGAGGATTGTTTGAGCCAGCAATCAGTGACGATGTGGTCGAAAATCTGGACCTTTTTGGTGTAGTCATATCTCTGTGGTTCGTTAGTCACTGCTCCCTGTTAGGGTGGCGTCGGGTGAGGGTAAGGCAAATAGCTGTCTTTGGGTTAAGCAAAAAACAAAAGGGCTAAAATACATCCATACATGCCGATGGCTTGAGGCTGACTTATTTCTCCCCCTCAGCCTTAGACAGCTTGGGAAACATGCCCCACTGTTGCTGTAAGTAGTGTTGCTATTAACACTAAAACTCCCGATTACCCTTCCCATCCATATTTCACCACACATTCTTCGGGAAATATTTCGCTAGGTTTGTAACACCCGATAGCTTTCTTAATGCACTATTACAGATTGCAGAAATTACAATAATTAACATAATCAATGGCCCTCATCCCAATATATATTCCTGAAGAACATTTATTTTGCTCATATATATGTATATTCATATATGAATATGTATTTGACATTCTGCTGGTCGGGTTTAACACTACCCTGAAACGCACGAACTTTAAGTACGGCCGAGATATAGATATGTGAATATATTACATAGACTTACACATATACGTATTTACATATATAGGCCTCCATATATACGTATATGAAGGCATATGCGTCCAGTTACCCGAAATTGCATTCATTAAATGTTTTGTTAATTCAAACTTTCATTTATAACGTAAGCACTGATATGTTCACGATAATGCACTTTAGTTATTGACTGCGATGCATGAACGTGAACTTATCGAAGCTTATGTTATAGATGAAAGTTTAAATTAATCAAACCTTTAATAAACGTATTTTCGGGGATTTATTCTGAGAATACCTTTGAACGTGCATTCACTCTTATATGGATAGACACAAATAACTAAGATGGACGGAACCCCCATTTCGGGAACCAATGTTGTATATGTATATCCATATATAAAGAGGAAAGATCCAGGAGGGGGGGGGGGGGGAGACAAAAGAGAGCGGTAGGACCAGGATCCTCAACTGATCAATGACGATCTCATGTCGGGATGTTGAGGGCCTACTGTAACGCGCTTCACTCTCCAATTATGTGCGGGTATTTTTGAGGGGTTGTAGCACTCCAAGCTTAACACAAAAGTTAATGCTGTATCATTAAAGTTTTTTCCGTCATTTTGTCGAAAACGAAAATCTGACCGCTCACTTATTAATTCTCAGTTATCGGC
>NC_061838.1:11951667-11954167 GCF_019202785.1 Penaeus chinensis | reverse complement strand
AGAGAGAATCGCGATGCACCGTGTCAAACGCCTTCTTGAGATCGATGTAGGCTGCGAGCAGCCCACGTCTGAACTCACGACGGCGCTCTATAATGATTCGAAGCGCCAGGATGTGGTCTATTGTGGACTTACCAGGAGTGAAACCAGATTGCTCCGGTCTTTGGTGCTTCAACAGGTGGTTCCTGATACGTCTCAGTAAGATGTGCGCGAGTACCTTGCCTGGTACACTGAGTAGTGTAATGCCTCGGTGATTGCTGCAGTCCCACCGATCCCCTTCCCCTTCCAGAGAGGGATGACCACACCCCTCAGCAGGTCAGGGGGAAAGGTAACAGTGTGCCAGATGGCAGACAGGACTGCATGCAAGCCCCTTGCCATAGGTTCTCCACCAGCCTTTAACAATTCGGCTGGGATGCCACAGACACCTGCTGCTTTACCACTCTTCAGCTTGGAGATCGCCCCCCTGATTTCGGTCAGGGAGGGTGGATCCTCGCTGATGGGTGGATCTGGCAGAGGAGTCTCAACGTTACCCGCATCCATGTTAACTGTTGGTGGATCAACCTTATACAACTGCTCAAAATCATCGCACACGCACCCCATCAGGATCTGAGATTATCTGGCCACTTGCTGAGCGGACTGCAGTCGTCTGTGAGGGGGGCTTAGAGTTCAGCTTTCTCAGAGCTTGGTAGGCAGGACGAAGGTCATTTACAAGGAAATGGCTTTCGACCTCCTCTGCAAGACTACTGATAAACTGTTCCTTATCCCTTCTCAACAGTGACCTAGTCCTGCGCACCAGAGAGCGGTGCAAGGTGCGATCCCCTGACAGTCGAGCCGCACGACAAGCATCTGTGGCTTCCAGTGTCTCCTGCGAGATGGAATTCTGTCTTGTTCTTGGGCGTTCACCAATGGATTCCTGAGTTGCATCAAGCGTTTCATGCTTGAAGGTATCCCACATATGAACAGGGTCTGTCTGGCCCTCGAGTGCTGTGAGACGACCAGAATGGCCTCGGCAAACCCCCGGGTACACTCGTCCTCCCTCAATCTGTCCAAATGAAACACCCTAGGGTGTTCATTTGGACGACGGGGGGTTCTAAAGTGGACCCGGAGAGTAGCCTCTACTAATCTATGATCAGTTCCACAGAACTCAGCGCTTCGATATACCCTGCAGTTCTGGAGGATCCTCCATTGAGTGCTAACAAGGATGTGGTCGATCTCCTTGGCCACTCTACCTGTATCGCTGTACCAAGTCGAGCGATGCGGGTCAGAACGCTGATACCAGGAGCCAGAAATCCTCAATTTCTGGGACCTAGCAAAGTCACGGAAAAGGAGGCTATTCTCGCTGCCAGCATCAGCTCCTGAGCCATGAGGACCGTCAGACATCTCATAGCCAGCTCAATCACAGCCGGATACCACAATACGAATATCTCGCCGAGGACATCTGTCTGCCACAGATGCAAGTTTGGCGTAAAACATCTCTTTCACCTCAAGTTTATATACATCCGTAGGAGCATATACAGCAACAAGAGACATGAAGCCAAATGAAAGCTTCAGTCTCAATACCATGATATGCTCATCGACTGGAGTGACCTCAACTACCAAGGGTTGGAGTCTGCTGGAGATGGCTATGGCTACTCCCTGGAGATGGAGGCCATCGCTGCGGCCCGACCAGTAGTAGGTGTAGCCACCCACACTAATCGTGCCGCTGCCAGGTCTTCTCACCTCCGAGAGAGCAGCCACCTCAACTCTCAGCTGTTTCAATTCCCTCAATAGTAGTGGTAACCGATCGTCCTGTCGCAGGGAACGGATGTTCCAAGCCCCCCACCCTGACAGTCCGCCTGAGGTCTAACCTCGGGCAGTCACTCCGGGTGGGCGCCACCTCTGCCACCCCTACCGACGCCGCCCCATATAGAGGAGGTTGGCTGGCTGCAGGCCCCATAATACACCTGCAGGGCTCCCTGGGGCTTTCCCCCACAAGCATCACGCCAGGCTGGCGGCCGCTGGGACCCAGCTGGGATTGGGGGTAACCCCCCCTCCCCACCCGAGTCCCAGCGGACGCCAACCTAGAGGGACCCACAGCCCGCCGTACTTGCTGGGTAGGAGGGACTTTAGCCCTCCCCCCAGTGTCAACAACTATATTGGTAGTTGCCAGTGGTTATCTCGGTGGGGCCGACTGGCTAGGCCTGCCTCCCCACAGCCGCCCATTAACCCCAGGGTTATATATATGTGTATATATATATATACACACACACATCTATCTATATATCTATATTCGTGTGTGGGTGCATGCATGCACATATGCATATATAAATAACTGAATATACATGTGTATATATATATACACATATATATGCACACACGCATATACATATATATTTGCACACACACGCACACACACACTGCACCATAGCGAAACACCTACACATGGGTTGATGAATAAAAACTTCGGTGTATCTATTTTTCCTCATGCATGAATAATTTGCATTATCTGTAAATCTACAGACTC
>NC_061838.1:11941667-11944167 GCF_019202785.1 Penaeus chinensis | reverse complement strand
GATGAAAAGGGGAGGGAGGGGAGGGTGTTTGTGTGTGAGGGAGGGAGGTGGAGGGAAGGATGGAGGGAAGGGTGGTTTGTAGGCGGGGGAAGGGAGGTTCGAGGAGGAAGGAATGGGAATGGTTTGTTAAGGAATAGATTATTGGGAAGGGAGAATGGAGTAGGGGGGGGGGGGGTTGAAAAGGGACACATTTTGAATAATGGTTTGGAATTCCTGATTATCTATCCCAATACCTAGAATTATTTAGCAGAATATAACATCATCTTTTACATACTTGGTAATTAAAAAAAAAAAAAAAAAAAAAAAAAACATAGATACTTACTGAACTGAGGATGGCAGATACTTATATACCGAAAGATGGCAACGACAACCAAAGTATTCATCTGAACCTTAAAAAAACAACAAAAAAACATTAGAGATCTACAGTAGGCCTAAGCATAAAGAATTACTTGGGTTTAGTAATTTCCTGGCTTGGTTTAAATCCCTTTTTTGTGTAAGTAGCTTGTGTTATAAAATCTCTAAAATTAATTAATGTCAGTATGCATTCATAGTTTGCTTAGTAGTACCATTACGCTTATCATCAACAGTCTTATCCAATCACTACCATCATTACTATTGTGGCTATCTTTATTTTGATCATCATTTCTAGTATTATTTTTATTATTATTATTATTAGCATTAGCATTAACATTATTATTGTTATTGTTGTTGTTGTTGTCGTTGTTATTATTAATATTATCATTCTTATTAGCATTGTTATTGTTTTTATCATCATCATCATTATCATCATCATCATCATCATTATCCTTATCACTATTATTATCATCATCAACTTCATTACTGATTTTATTATTATCAAGGCACTTTATATCAGATTCTTCAATTACAACTGAGCTCTAATCTCGAATACACAATTAAATCGCGGGTATCTGCGTTTATCTTCTGATTATTGTTATCAATATTATCATCTTTATTATTCCCATTATCATAATTATCATTATCATTATTATCGTTATTCTTATCATTACTCTTATCATTATTATCATCATTATTATTATCATTATTATCATTATCATTATCATTATTATTATCATTATTATTATCATTATTATTATTATCATTATTATTATTATTGTTATTATTATTATCATTATTACTATTATTATTGTTGTAATTATAATTACTATTATCATCATTATTATTATGAATATATTATTATTATCATAATTATTATCATTATTGTTATTATTATTATCATTATTACTATTATTATTGTTGTAATTATCATTACTATTATCATCATTATTATTATGAATATATTATTATTATCATAATTATTATCATTATTACTCCACCCCCCCACCCCCCCCCACCCCCACACACACATCCTACTCTCTCAGCCAGCCAGCCGAAGCACCACCAACCTGGTTGAGTGTGAAGCACAGAAAACCATACATCTGACACATGACGTCACCGAAGATCCAGTGTCCTGCATAAGAGCTGATGGTTGTGTACGGGTAGCCTGTGATCGAGATGCCGAGGTCGCAGAGGGCCGTGTTCAGCAGCAGCACCGTCTGGCCGTCTGAGATGGTCTTCAGCCGATGTCGCAGCACTGTCACGAAGATGGAGTTGCCCACGGTCGAGGTGAGGCCTGTGGACGGCGGATCGGGCTTTGATTGTGTGGTGCGTGGGGACATGCATACGCACATACACGCTTATATATATATATATATATATATATATATATATATATATATATATATATATATATATATATGTATATATATATACATATATATATATACATATATATATATATATATGTATGTATGGATGTATATATGTATATATATAAATGTATGTATATATGTATATATGTATATATGTATATATATGTATATATACATGTGTATATATATATATATATATATATATATATATATATATGTATATATATGTATACACACACACACACACATAAACATATATGTATATATATATATGTATATATATATATATATGTGTGTGTGTGTGTGTGTGTGTGTGTGTGTGTATGTGTGTGTGTGTGTGTGTGTGCGTGCGCGTGTGTTTATGTGTGTGTGTATGAATGCATGCACATTTGTAGACACAAACACACATATATATGTGCATGTATGTACAATGGCATCCTAAGGAAGTGATATACCACCTCCCGCCTCCCCCCTCCCCCCACCGGGCCCCGATTGACATTAATATAAGAGTATATATAGAGAGATATATAGATAGATACATGAATAGATATTCACACACACGCACACACACACACACATACACAGATATATACAGACACACACAGACACACACACACACACACACATATGTAGATATATATTCATATATATACATATATATATACATATATACATATATATTGAGAATTTCTTGATAATGACTTTTAAAACACCCGATGGTGTACTAATGGATTCTCGTAAATTTAGACTATATTGATATCAAACAGCAA
>NC_061838.1:11931667-11934167 GCF_019202785.1 Penaeus chinensis | reverse complement strand
TTTATTATTATCATTATTATTTTTTTTCATTATCATTTAACTATAATCAATTTATTTCTTCTTTTTTATTTTATCTTTTATCATCATCATTATCACATCATCAACTGTTCGGGGTGTGTGGACAAACACACACACACACACACACACGCATATATATATATATATATATATATATATATATATACATACATATATATACATATGTATATATATTTACATATGTAAATATATATACATATTTCTACATCTTCATGTATATGTACTCACACACATATACATCAGTAGGAGTATCATTATTATTAGTATAAGTACTGATAGTAATGATAACAATAATGATGATTAATGATAATGATTTATTCATAATAATAACAATAATATCATAACCAGCACAACACTTACTACTAATGACATTATTATCAATAATAACAATGATTATGATACTACTATACTATTACTACCACTACTACCGTTACTACTACATTACTACTATTATGACTACAGATAACAATGATTATGGTACTACTATACTATTACTACCACCACTACTACTACTAACATTCCAACACTTCTACTACTACTACTTTTACTACTAATACTATTACTACTATTACTAACACTATGACTACTATCACTATTATTACTTCTACTATTTCTACTACTAATAATGAAAACAATAAGAATAATGATTTCGTTTTATATAGAAGCTAATGGTGTACCAATTCTCTTTGACGTTCTGGAGTAAAACAGTTTTTGGTGCAAAACGAAAAAAAGAAAGAAAAATACACATTGAGCAATTTCTTCTTTTACACTACAAATGTGATGCTATGATATAAGAATAGATATGTAATATAGAAATATAGTGGGGTACAAAGATAACGTATGACAATTATGGTATATATATATATATATATATATATATATATACATATACACACATGCATATATATATATATATATATATATATATATTTATATATATATATATATATATATATATATATATATATATATATATATATATATATACACCACACACACACACACACACACACACACACACACACACACACACACACACACACACACACACATATATATGTATGTATGTATATATGCATGTATATTAATGCATATAAATATGTATATATATATATATATATATATATATATATATATATATATATATGAATTTTATATATTTGAATAAAGAATCAAGAGCAATGCAAAAATATGTCCTAAGATGTTATTACGACTAAAGGTGCATTGGGCGAATAAGGGCTTTGGAATAAGATATTGTGTATTTGTTTATATCTCCTTCATATCTTCCCCCCCCCCCCTTTCTCTCTCTCTCTCTCTCTCTCTCTCTCTCTCTCTCTCTCTCTCTCTCTCTCCCTTTAAACTAGCGGGTAACTGGAATGATGCAAAGGGGAACCACATGCCCTCCCAAAATAATTCTAAACAGAATAATTACAGACAATTATCATATGATGCGAGACCCCTGATATCTGATAATCGATGGCAAACTCAATGTAGAAAGAGGTATGATGTGTATGATAACACAAGGGATAATATTATTAGAGGCAGTGGTAATCGCATGTCGCGAGTTAACAGTAGGGTGAGTCAACGTCCCATCGAGGAAAATAGGTATCACCCAAACAATCATCGTCAGGGATGCATTAACTGTGGAGAGTTCGAAGAGTCTGATCTATCGACATCCTCATCCATCCACGTCTTTCACCTATGGAACAAATCTATTTTTATGCTAGGTGATTTTAATGATGATCTGTTGGTACCTGATAATAAAATGGGTAAATTGATTAGGAATGTAAAATTAACACAGGTCCGAGATAGACCAACAAGGATAACTTCCACCTCTGCAACATTGATTGATCTCTTGGTTACCAATAAACCAGAAATGATAAGTGATGTCGAAATACCTCCAAGCCCAGTGGCCCAGTGGCAGACCACGAGCTCATAGCTGCTACTCTGAATATAAGCAAACCAAAAAGACAACCAGTGGTTCATAATTTTTGATGCCAAAACTATTTTTGTAATTTACTACTTAACAAAATTCTACAAACGTAAATGTACAAAGTTTGACTGACACGTTTCAGAAATGTATGGACAATTGTGCACCAATTGTAACCAGGGAGATAACGCGACCTTCAGCACCGTGGATAACAGATGACGTTAAAACTGCGATGAAAGCTAGAGACCAACTGAGAAAATGCATTAAAGCATATAATCTCAATATGGATTTACGCCATGAGTACAAGGCAGGGGGAAAAAATGCGTGAAATCCCTTATTGACAGAAGCAAAAAGCAAGACTACAGAGACAAAATCCAAATTGAGAGGAATAATATTAGCGCTACATGGTAAACTATCAGAAGGATGATTCCTGAAACAAAGCGTAGTTCTAAACAAACTGATGACGGTAAGAGTCTAAATGAGAGAGCGGAGGAATTTAATCACTTCTTTGCAAATGCTGGTAGACCCGCT
>NC_061838.1:11921667-11924167 GCF_019202785.1 Penaeus chinensis | reverse complement strand
ATAAATTTAAGATTATATATTTCAATAACATTTTTTTCATAAATTCCCCCTTACATTCTTACCTTTAAAATTTTTATAAAATTTTAAATATTATTAAGGGGTATTTTATAAAACATAACTATCATATAATTTATTGTTTATTTATCACTATTATATTTATTGTGTATATATAATATATAATTATATATATATTTATTTTTGGGGATTTTAATGTTTTGTTGTAGTGTTTGGTCCGTGTGTTTTGGGTGTGTGTGTGTGTGTTTCGTGGGTTTTTGTGTTTTGTATTTATATATATATATAATAAATTAAATACATATAGAAAGAAAAGAAAGAGGGGAGAGAGAGAGGAGGATAGATAGATAGATAGATAGATAAGATAAAAGAGAGAGAGAGAGATAGAGAGGACAGAGAGACAGAAGACGGGAAGACGAGGACTAGAAATAAACCAATTTATATTTTCCCTTAAATTAACCTATTTAAAGGGAAACCAAAACCTAGTTTTTTAATATATTTTTTGTCAGTATCATTAAGGTTTTATTTCATTTTCGGGGTCTACGGAAGAACACCAAATTCAGTGTAACTGTGTAATGAAAAAAATTTAAAGGGCGAAACTTGTAAATTATTTCAGAGTGCAAGGTGAAACCCCTTTCAGGCCCCCTTGTTTGAGGTATGGAGAATATGTAACTATTCATTTTCACGGATCCCCTAGAAGATATACTTATTTTGGGTTTCCCTAAATTTGGAATGTAATTCAAAACCGTAAAATTTTTATGTTTCCCCGCCCAAGCAATGAGGCCCGGGAGGGAGATGGATAATAAAGGACTGGGAATTGGTCACCCAACCCCCCACCACACCCAAAAACCCACCCCCACCAAAAACAAACCAACACCCATCCAACCCCCTTATATGAATAATAAAAATTGTTAATATTTTTTTATTTTTAAAATAACTACAGCAGAAATGTGTTTTCAAAAAGGATAATATACATCCCTTAATCATTATTATATATATTTTTTTATTTTAAAATTTTGTTGGGCATACACACACACACCACACACACACCAACACACACAAAACACACACACTCATATACACACACACACCACACACACACCACCCAACATTATGTTTTTTTTGTTGTGTTTATATGTCCGTTTTATACGTTATAGGGCTATTGATTCCCCGTTTCTGTTCTCTTCTCGTGTCATCATTATATTTACCCGTTACCTTTTCCCCCGTTATCCATTTTTAAATCCCAGTGTAACCAATTGATTTGTTTTTTATCTGGAGTTAGGAACGTATGAGCTCGCCCGGGTTTTAAAACAAAAAAAAATAAAAAAAACCCCCAATGGCCCGTTCTCTGACGTTTTAAACAGCCTTATTCTCCCGCCTTCGGACCCACACCAATTTTGCGGGGACTCCCAAGAACCTTTTCTTTTCTCTCTTGGTTTGTCAGCGGAGTATTCAGCGATTTTAGTTTTCCCCTAAAGCCCTGACGTCGTATTTTTATATTGGTATATGAAACCTCCATTACCCGTCTAGGAGGTTGCTTGTAAGTCTGTCGAGGTTATTCAGATTTTGGGGTTGGCGCCCTCAGGGTGGCGCCAAAAAGGATCGCATTCTTTATATTCTTTTGTATCCCGGTTCACGAGTTTAGGAATTTTTTGAATTATTTTTTCCCAAAACGAATTAACTGGTACAGAAATTAGCGTTTTATTCCCCGGATAAGATTTTAAATTTCCCCTTCATACGGGATGCAGATGATTAAAAATCAAATCCCAGATATTAAATGAAACCACCGTTTTTGTTTTAAAACAAAAACCAAAACCCTACTCTTTACCCTATTTTTTTTTATTGATCCATTTACTTAAAACCAAAAAACCGCCCCCCTTAAAGGGTGGGGCCCTTTTTCTATACACAGTTTGGAAACAACTTTTGCCTTTTGAGATTCGTAATTTCGATTAACGATAAAATAGTTTCCCCCCTTTATACATTTTCCCCGGTTTTGGGTTTAACGAAAATTTTAAATTTTCCCGAGGATCTGCTAGATAAAAATTTAAAAAAAATCTCTTGAAACGTCCCCAAACTAAATCCTCCCAGCATAAGGGCGCTTAAGATAGATAAGATTTTCATAAAAAAATGGAATTTATCCCTGAATGATTTTTTTATTGAAGTCCCCCGGGCGACATATACGTAAACATTCACTTTGTTGTGGTTATTAAAAAAAAACACCAAAGAGTCTAAGAAATGGGGGCCCCCAAACAATCAAAAAAACGGGGAATTGTAGACCCCCCCAATGAACGCATAAAAGCTCCTCCTCTACGTTCCCGAGTATTAATGTTTCTATTATTTCTTTTATGAACCCCGTGTAGTCATCGTTAATATTAATGAGTCAATTTTCTTTAACCCTCTCTTTCTGGCTGGCCTCCACCTTTTTGTTTCGCAATCTTTCACATTCTTTTTTTCTCTACACTGAGAGTGCAATCCCAAATAGGGAATT
>NC_061838.1:11904167-11911667 GCF_019202785.1 Penaeus chinensis | reverse complement strand
ATCGCGCTTAGTCGAGGGGAGAGAGAGGGAGAGAGGGGGGGGGGGGGCAGATGTAGGAGAAGGAGTGAGGCTCCCGCCAACAAGAGATGGCATGTTTGATAGGGACAGCAGACCGTGAGCTAGCGGAACGAGCAAGCGTGTAGAAGGATGTGCTATGAGGACCAACAACCGAGGCGAGCCATTCTAGAACTATCTAGCCATCTAGAAAATGGGGATTTACTTTGGTCAAATGATTGAAGGGGTGCGATTTCCATGGTAGATATTCATTAACTATGCAGTTCTTCACGAAAGGAGGCGAGAAAAAGTATTTCCATGGTGTCGCTCTATTGTTCGCCTCTTCCTAGCTTGGCCCGTCACCTGTCTGTGTTCGACCGTCATCTGGATATTGCCCGGAGCATCGTCAGAGTTTAGGAGGGCATCTTTAGATAAATAAGACATTGGAACAACCTGACTTTTGGTTAAAGATGAAAGCAATACTATAACGTTTTAACACTCACCATATATTTCCCAGGTCTGGAAAAACTGGTCTGTTGATATACATATACTTCAATCACTCTTTTATTTGATTTTTTTTTTTCTAAGATAAGTAAAAGGAAGCTTTTCCCTCCCTTATTTTGAGGTAATGCGAATATTTTTTCCCCCCGCAAACGAATGCTTTTTACTTGTCATTTAGAAAATATTTCTTCGGTCCGGCTTTTTCCCCTTTAGGACTGTGATTTTCAACCCTTTCTCTATAACTTGTCTCCTCAATTGTATGTTGCTCGTTATATACCTCTTTCGTGCCATGTAAAACAAGAATGTCTAATGTAGACGCATAACAAGAAAAAGAAAGCTCTACTAATTTTTATATTTTGCAAAGAATGTTTTGATTAGAAAAAGTAATATACAGTTGTTGATAGATTGGTAAAAAAAAAAAACCGAAAACAAAAAAGAAAAAAAAAACCCGCATCAAACATTTAACAGCTGAAAATTCGCATGCTGTCTGCTAAGATCCGTCGCATCGAGGGTGTCATGTATATTTTTACTCCCTGGGGTAAAAATACCCTCGGTCAAAAATCTTTGTCCAATACACGTACAATTACAAAAGCTTTATAACATGGGGGGCAAACGAGTTATATTATTTTACCTCATTTTTTCATATCTTATAAGAGTCCTTGGTTCTTTATAAAGATACAGTTGCTAAAAGGGGGGAAATCAAATCAAAGCCCTCTTGTTATACATGTGTTTTGATTTTTGAAGATAAAAATAATATATCGGGGTCTTTAACTGTTTTCGCAGCTACAACAACTAGTGGCATAGTGAAAAATCATAGGCAAAGGATGCTAAGATATTTTTTTTTCTTAATTTGGCATGATTGTGTATTAAGTTATTCAGAAAATATTGAAGAGTTCGAATTTCAAGTTTTATTCAGTGCCAACGTAAATTTTTTTTTTATCTTTGTATAGGGACATTTGAGAAAATGTATGCTGAATGCATACATTTTCTTAAAAAGTGATGGCTGAATGCGCGTTTCCCGATAATGTAAATCACCGTAGCCTGACGGTGAGGTGATCGTCTCTTAAAGATGACAACTTATCTAGCTCCATCTCTTGCCGCATATTTGTAGACTGGTGAGGAAGACAATGACGGGGAAATCGAGAAGTAAAGTTTGCTTGAATATGCCCGTTGGCAAGGTTATTTGTGTCCTTTTACAATATTTTCCCCGTTCTTGTAGGAGACAAAAAAGCAAATTTGCCAGTTAAATAAAACTACAATAACCAACATTATGGGTTACCGTTCCTTTTCTTCGTTTATACTTGTAGGGAGGTACTATAGGCGATTTCGTGGAGGGGGAGTAAATTACCGAAAAGCTAGTCCACCTTCTGTGCTGATTCGTCTTTTTCTTATATCATCATAAAACGGAGGATCCCTAATCGATGTTTACCCTGGTATTTTTTATATCAGAAGGGGAATGCACTGTATTGGCGTGCATAGAGTTATCCATAAGGACCTTAAGGGAAAGCTGAACATATTCCCTAGTTTGCATTGTAGGCTGTAAAAAAACTGAGGTAGGAACACTTTTTGGAAAAGCATTGCATTGCCCCTTGAGGTTAATTAGCAAAACATAACTAGGTCGACACGTTGGACCAGGTGGTGGTCCTAGTTTGTAGCTAATTAGCTATTCAGGCGGAAATATGAGGGGGAAACCTGCTTTTGACCTCGCGCAGATGCATTGAAAACCCTATTGATGCTCTCTAAATAGAATAAAACCGGCGACTTTTCAATCTATTAGGTAATGAACCTTTTGTATGTGCCTGAAAATTTCAAACGAACGAGATAGTGGTTATCGCATTTTCATTTAAACAGAAAATTTAAGCCTGTTATTTTTTTTTTTTTTTTTTTTTGTTATCGCCTGTTAGGACGCGTGTTTGTGAAAGTCATAATAGAGGCATATTGAGTACAACAAGAGTTTCATGATCCTTTTCACTGAATTGTATTTTTAATATGAAGATGCCTTTGGGATGTAAGAACGACTAGTATAACATGTTAAAAGATGAGAGGAGGTCGCAAGCTTATTAATCGTCCCGCGAAGTTAAACAAATTATGTTGAGTTATTCTTATTAGGGCTGCACCTTTGGTATATTATGTTTAACTGTTGTATAAGCCTGCAATTTTCAAACGTACGAGATGGTAATTATCGCATTTACATTTACACAGAACATTGAAGCCTGTTATTTTTATTTTATATGTGTTATCACCTGTTAGGACGCGTGTTTGTGTAAGATTGAAAGTCGTATTAAAGGCATATTGGTTACAACAAGTGTTTCATGATCCTTTTCACTGAATTGTATTTTTATTATGAAGATGCCTTTGGGATGCAAGAAAGACTAGCATAACATGTTAAAAGATGAGAAGAGGTCGCGAAGTTAAGAAATTTCTGTTGAGTTATTTTTATTAGGGCTGCACCTTTGTTATATTATGCATTTGTGAACATTTGTAAAGATATTGATACTAGTCTTTGCAAGTATCTTTTTTACATATGCATATGGAATAAGAAATGGATATTGTCAGATGCATATATATATATATATATATATATATATATATATATATTTGTCTTATATTTACGTAATGCGAACATTATCAATCTTATTAAGGGTTAAAATTGATTTCCTTTTCCTGTTAGGTTACTCCTCAAGACGAGGCTTCACCGCCACCGTCATTACCTCTGAGCAAGAAGAGATGGTCGTATTTTCATCGTCGTTATATGGAACTCGACCGATAAAATTTGTGTTTGTGTCTGATTGTTTGTACTAAAGGTATATTTGAAGACATAAATAAAGGCATATTGAGTACAGCAACGAATTTTATAATCCTTTTGATTGCAATGAATTCTTCATTTTGGGATGATTAGGCGATTTAAGGTAAACGACGTGTCAAAACAAGCCGGAAGACTAAATGTAAATATCGGATCAATACCCATGATCCCTTTCAGATCAATATCCTTGGCCCGTATCGCATCCGGAGAGCAGCTAAGAATATCTAATTTACCCTCTTTCGGTGGCTCGTGGGTGAGCACGCTGTGTCTGGGAATGTCGGTCTGGGCAGTAGGAAGGGAAAGAGGGATCCCCTGTTTACGGACTTTTCGTATGTCAGCAGCTGGATGCATGTTTGTTTGTTTGTTTGTGTGCTCCTTCTTCTTCTTATTCTTATTATTGCTTTGGAGAGGAGGGGAGGGGGAGAGATACCCTTCAGGTGAGCGTGTTAGGCATCATTAAAGGGACATTTATGGATTATGATGAATTAGGAGGGGTGATCACTTGTCTGTAGCTGGGTCAATTATCGATCCAGTTACAAGTTTAAACATGATAAATATTGTGGTGCGAGGAGGGAGGGTATGGGAGAGGGGGGCGGGGGGTCATCTGTATCACCTGACATATTGTTTAGAGAGGAGGTGAGGGGTGGGAAAGGCTCCCTCCAGGTGTGTGTGTAAACCTACTTTCACACTCATGTACGTACGTGGGGTGTCGCGTTCTGTCCAGTCGCCTGCATTGGAGGGGCTCTTCTGTAGCACACCCTTAGTTAATGATTTCCAGTTTCGATCATTGATTAGGATAATCCCTTTAATTATGCCTACTTTCTGTTATAATGCACCATGTACGACCGTAAGGTGTGCATGCTAGCCATCATTAACTAAGGTTAATGATCCTGGTTATTGATTACGTCATGGTCATTGGTTACGTCATTGATTACGTCATGGTCATTAACCTACTTTCACACTCATGTACGTATGTGGGATGTCGCGATCTGTCCATCCTCTATCTACTATCATCATTATCATTATTATTGTTATCATTATTATCATCGTTATTAGTATCATCATTATCATCATCATCATTTATGATAATAATGATAATAATGATAATAATGATATTATTATGATCATAATCATAATAATTTTTTTTTCTCTTCTTCCTCTCCTCCAATTTCCTCTTCTTCTTCTTCTTCTTTTTCTTCATTTTCTTTTTTTTCTTATACTATACTGATTCACTGTTCTTATGATTATTATAATCATCATGATTATCATTATCATTATTATCATTATTGTTATTATCATCATTATTATTATCATTATTCTCTTTAGTGTTATTAGTATTATCATTATAATTACTATTATTATAATCATCATGATTATCATTATCAAAATTATCATTATTGTTATTATCATCATTATTATTATCATTATTATCATTATTGTTATTTGTATTATCATTATCTTTACCATTATCTTTAACACAATTATCATAGTACTGTTATCATTATCATCATCATTATCAATTTTATCTTTATTATTATCCTCTTATTACTATTATTATCATTATTATCATTATTATTATTATCGTTATTACTATTATCCTCATTACATTACATCATATTACTATTATCCTTATTAGTATTGTTATTATCAATATTATCCTTATTGTTGTTGTTATTATTATAATTATTATCATTGTTAGTATTATCATTATCACTGTTATATTACAATCATTATATATATATATATATATATATATATATATATACATAATATATATATATATATATATATATATATATATTTGTGTGTGTGTGTGTGTGTGTGTCTGTGTGTGTGTGTGTGTGTGTGTGTGTGTGTGTGTGTGTGTGTGTGTGTGTGTGTGTGTGTGTGTGTGTGTGTATTATATATATATATATGTATATATATATAATGTATATATATATATATATATATATATATATATATATATAGAGAGAGAGAGAGAGAGAGAGAGAGAGAGATGAGTGTGTGTGTGTATGTGTGTGTGTGTGTGTGTGTGTGTGGGTGTGTGCATGTGTATGAACCTTATTCATATTGACAAACGTATAGAATGAGAATGGATATCTTCACAAAAAAAGAGATGTATTTGACCGGTTTCGATTATATATATGTATTTCTGGAGAAGATATAATCATAACCAGTCAAATACATACATCACCCGAAGTGACCGCCCGAGGTTAAACTTTAGGGTGGCTGTCAGGGTGAGGACATGGAACGTCTGCTCTTTGCGACAGGACGATCGATTAACACTACTGTCGAGGGAGCTGAAGCGGTTTAGAGTTGAGGTGGCTGCTCTCTCGGAGGTGAGAAGACCTGGTAGAATGGTAGATACACTTACTACAGGTCGGGCCACAGCGAGGGTCACCGCCCTCGGCCATATCCATCTCCAGCAGAAGTCACTCCAGTTGATGAGCGTATAATGGTATTAAGGCTGAAGCCTACACTTGGATACATGTCTCTTAGTGCTGTGTGCGCTCCTACGGATGTTTATGAACTTGATGCGAAAGAGATATTTTACATTGCCTAGTGCGCAGGACTAGGTCACTGCTAAGGAGGGACAAAGAAGAGTCAGAAAACTTGCAGAGGAGGTTCAAAGCCATTTCCTAGTAAATGACCTTCTTCCAGCCTACCAAACCCTGAGAAAGCTGAACTCAAAGCACTTCTCACAGACAACTGCAGTCCACTCAGCAAGTGGCCAGATAATCTCAGATCCTAAAGGGGTACAGGTGCGTTGTGCTGAGTATTTTGAGCAGTTATACTTGGTTGATCCACCAACAATTAACTTGGATGTGGGTAGTGTTGAGATTCCTTTGCCAGACCCACCCATCAGTGAGGATCTATCCTACCTGACTGAAGTCAGGGGGGCGATCTCCAAGCTGAAGAGTGGTAAAGAAGCGGGTATCTGCAGCATCCCAGCTGAACTGTTAAAGGCTGGTGGAGTACCTATGACAAGGGGCTGGCATGCTGTCCTATCTACCATCTGGCAGACCGGTACCATTCCCCCTGACCTGCTGAAGGGTGTGATGCATTCAGCAATGAAGTGAAGCCCATGGGGGCCTGCTAGGAGATCCTGTTCAGTCAGTACATGCTTGCAGTGAGAACATCGAGGTCACAGAGAGCTTTACATGCTTTGATAGTGCCGTTCATGACTCTGGGCTGTCAGCCAGGCAGACAGTAGATGGATTGACCAGGCAACAGGGGTCGTGAAATCTCTCGAGAAGAATATTTGTAGATGTTGGTACCAAGGACCAAGCTATACATCTTGAAGGCCTTGATACTGGCAGTTTTACAATACGGTAGTGAAACCTAGAAGTTATCTTGTGCTTTAGAATCTCGTCTTGATGCCTTTTGTTACGGGTCGTTGCACCTGATCATTGGGTACAGTTGGTGGGACCATGTGTCCAACCAAAGGTTGCACCATGAGACTGGTACAGGACCTGTTTCCTGCACAATCCGTGATCGCCAACTCTGGCTATATGGCCACCTGGTTCGTTTCCCACAGGATGATCCTGCCCACCAGGGGCCGGATGTACTCTCTCGTAAACGCTGTCTTCCGTAACAGATCGGATCAACGATTTCTCAACCAGTGACGTTACGAACCTTTTTCGACGCCAAACAAAGAGAGCATAGGGGTCTCGTAACCGTTACGACAGCATTTACTATCGGTAGGTATCGTAGAACTTTATTTCCTAAAAGAAAGGCTCGAACGACCAATCAGCGGTAGCCCGGAAAAAATCACAGAGCATTAATCGCTGTACTGAGGCAGCACTAATGAGGTTTACCAGTACCAGTTTCTTTATGAAAAATTCAAATAAAATGTGATTAAACAGTCTTTCTAAAATGATGTTCCATTCAATTAGGCAAATAAAGGAAAGTCAAGAGACTTTAATGGCAGTAAATGGCTTTATTCTATTCAGAGTCAGGTGCAATGTTTCACTTACATCAGTAAACGCCTTTGTTATTCTTCACCACCTTTATCAGTAAACTCATAAATTCTGATATATATATATATATATATATATATATATCCATCTATATAATAAAATCATAATACATACAAGTATACACAAATAAATACATAAATAAATTAACATATATATATATATATATATATATATATATATATATATATATATATATATATATATATATATAAATATATA
>NC_061838.1:11886667-11889167 GCF_019202785.1 Penaeus chinensis | reverse complement strand
TATGATTTTTTACCTTATGAGTTACGTGACAAGCTACAGCATTATTTTCTGTTAGTCAGATTCAGTTGTTTTTATTCGAAAAAAGGATAAAAAAGAAAATGAAAATTAAAGAAAGAATGAAAAAAATATATGGAGTATGTATATGAGTATATATGTAAATATATATATATATATTTACATATATATATATATATATATATATATATATATATATATATATATTCATAACGTCGCTTCCTTCAAAAACAGAATAATTTCAACTAAACTTATACCAACTGGCCTTGGAGTAATGTAGCAGCGATGCAGAGCAACGCACACTATAAATGATAACGGTAATGATAATAATGTTAATATTAGTAATAATAATATTGATAATAATAATAAAATAATATTTATAATTATAATAAGAAAAATGAAGAAATAACAATAACAAGAAGGAGAGAAAATAAAAAAAAATCAAATGTAAGTAAGAAAGAAAGCAAGAAAAGATAAGAAACTGTATAGACTATAGTTTTTTTTAAAAGAGTATCAGAAAAATATGAAATTCAAATAAGATAATATCAACTGCCCTTGTAGTAGTCGTGTATAGAAACGCACACTTAGTAAAGAAGAATAAGAAAAGAAGAAACAGAAGAAGAAAAAGAAGCTGAAAATTAGATGGAGAAGAAGAATAAAGAAAGTAAAGAAGAATTAGAAAAGAAGAAAGAGAAGAAAAAGAAGCTGAAAATTAGATGGAGAAGAAGAAGAAAGAAAGAAAAAGAAGAAGAAGGAAGAAGACAAAGCAGAAATCAGGAAAGCACGGTGTTATGCTGCTTCTAGTTGCCTAAACCATAGGCGATGGGACGGAGTGGTGGTATATTCCATGTCTTTCCCCATTTACGTAAAAAAAAAAAAAAAAAAAAATGAAAATGGAAACTGTGGCTGTAGGTCTGGAACGCACGGCCGCCGTGAAGGTCCTTTCCCTGACGCCAGATTTTCCCACGAGTACTGTATCTCAAAACCAAGCTGAAATTCTTCGATAAAGAGTGAAGTAAAGTTAAGATGTATAATACAGAGCTTCGATTCAGGTCAGTGAGATTTGTGAAGGAAAGGGTCACCAAAACTGTTTCAGCCGATTGGAGCTGATACCTGCGTTCGGCGACAGGCTTAAGCTCCTCACCAGTCTGGCGAATGCTTGTCAGCTAGGGAGAGAGGTTGCTCGAACGCCTGAAGGAAATGCAACTGTGTTAGGTAGTAGATAACTATTTGTAATAAATAACTACACCAGTGTCTGACGAACTGAAGTGCTCACACCAGTCCCTATCGTGACCAATCCTATTCTGATTTGTCTATCACATCACAATAGCAACTATTCAGTCTGTGGACAATCACTGACACCTAGTTAGATCATCCCAGAGAGTACACAACGCTCATACTTCTTGTTATTCACTTGATCAAAGGGAAAGTCCTTGTTGAACGCCGCTCCGCCCCACAGCCGCCGCTTTGCACCTTGGGATCTCACGATTCGGACTTCTGACCGAATCCTTCCGCGCTCTCACAGTCTCCTCATGAGGTCGATCCCATGGATGTAATTGTGGCTGAGCATTTAGTTTAACACGTCACATCTGCCAGTGTGAGGAGCACGGCGGTCAGCAGAAACATCTTGTGACTGGGTATACCACAGCTGAAGATGATCATGACTGCCCTGGATCAGTGTGGATAAAAGCACATCTAACCGTAAAGAATGCATGGCTCAGGCTTCCCATAATGCCTGTTTAACACTCACATGGACACAACTTTGACCCTTTCAGCAAAACCGTCGCCTGTGCTGCTGGTTGTGCGAAGTTTATTCCGAGCTGACTCAAATAGTATACTTGAACATACGTTAATAAGAACTGGCCTGCCTCTGAATTAAACTAAATTTTAATTTATGCTAAAAAGTGCCTCATTGTATGACTTCTCCTTTTGTATTGTCCTGTTTTAGATGTTTTATTTGTCTTTATTATTGTTTTTGTAACCTTTACAACTATTAAAACTTATGACTTACATTTCACATTGCTGTACCCACTCTATAATTTCCATACTGTATAACCTAAGAATAAAGTTCGGCATTTTTTGAAATGTTTAAAGCAGAAACGCTTTTGGTAGCCTTGGGATTTCTCTCTCTCTCTCTCTCTCTCTCTCTCTGTTTCTCTCCTATTTTTCTCCCTTTCTGTTTTACGCACACCTCCCCTCCTCTCTCTCTCTCTCTCTCTCTCTCTCTCTCTCTCTCTGTTTCTCTCTTATTTTTCTCCCTTTCTGTTTTACGCAACCCTCCCCTCCTCTCTCTCTCTCTCTCTCTCTCTCTCTCTCTCTCTCTCTCTCTCTCTCTCTCTCTCTCTCTCTCTCTCTCTCTCTCTCTCTCCCCTCCCTCTCTCTCTCCTTCCCCCCTCTCTCGTTCTCTTGTTCGCTCTCTCCCTCTCCCCCTCTTTAGCTATTTATCTATATATTCACTGAAATTATTTTCAAATATGCATTCTTT
>NC_061838.1:11874167-11876667 GCF_019202785.1 Penaeus chinensis | reverse complement strand
CACATTCACATACATGTAAGCATTTATACGATTATAATTATATATATGTGTGTATATACACGCACACGTATATATGTATATATGTATATACATTCATACATATATACATTTATCTATCTATCTATCTATCTATATATATATATATATATATCGATATGTATGTATGTATGTGTGTATATATACACATATATACACACATATATATATATATGTGGATATATATACATATATATGCATTCATATATATATATAAACACACACACACACACACATATATGTACACACACACACACACACACACACACACACACATATATATATGTATATATACACATATGTGTGTGTATGTGTGTGTGAGTATATATATGTATGTGTATATACACACACACATACATGCATATATATATATATATATATATATATATATATATATATATATATATATATTTAAATATATATACATATGTGTGTGTATGTATGTAAAAAGAGAGGGAGAGAGAGAATGAGAGAGAGAGAGAGAGAAAGAGAGATAAAGAGAAAAGAGAGAGACAGAAAGAAAGATAGGCAGACGGTGGACAGACAGATGGACAGACACACTGACACACAGATAGACAAGCAGACAGACAAACAGACAGATAGTTAGATGAACAGATAGACATGCAGAGAGATAGAGAAAGGTTGATGCAAAATCTTTAATTTTAACAAAGTTGGCGTTAAAAGAGAGAATATCCGCACGTTTTCTGTAAACTACTTATTGTAATTAGGTAAGGTAACATATATATGTGAGCAGTGTGCATGACTGCGTGTTTATCTACATTATCTACAGAAGAGTAAGCGAGAGAGGGAAAGAAAGAGAGAGAGAGAGGGGGGGGGGGGGGCACAGACAGAGAGACTGGCAGATGAAAGAAGAGTAAGCGAGAGAGGGAGAGAAAGAGAGAGAAAGGGGGGCGGGGAGGGGGCAGAGACAGACACAGGCAGACTGACCAACAGACAGAGAGACAGGCAGGCGAGCGGACAGATGTGTGTGCATATATCAACATATCAATACCCCACAGGTCCTTAAGACGAATATGAGGGCTACATTTCTGGTCATGAAAAAGAGATGCCCACACTTCGTTTAGCACCGCCATTAACGCCCGTTGTCACAGAGGAACGGAAAGCAGTGTCGACATCCTTCTGCTTTAAAGTTTTTGGGAGCAACGATGACTTCACCAAGACGAGTTACGACGTCGGGAGGATAACGACAGACAGCCGCACCTTTCCAGACGTTTGTCAAGTGCTGAAGATCATTCAAGGCTGCTTGTACTACAGCTTACAACATGCATGCCCTGCCAAACCAGCTTTGTGCAGTTTCTGGTTACAAGAAAGAGCAACGACAGAGGAAGGTAGCCTTCTCTCAGAAGCCTCCAGCAACAGTCCTCCTTCAATTCTGTAGTTCCGACTCTACCAACAGGTCTCTGCAACCTGTCAGTGTACATCTACTCTACAGTAACTGGACCTCAAGATTACAGATGCTACCTGACATAGGGGCTGATGTCACCATAATTGGCACCCGCCACCTACAGAAGTTGGGGATTCCTAAGACCAGTCTCTGGCCTTTGCTTGGTACAACACTTATCGCTGATGGATCTTGCATGGATCCTGCCTTGGGATGGTTTCAGGCCAAACTGGAGCTTGGTAATAAGACCTACACTGTCAAGATCCAGGCGCACGAGGGGGTACAGACTCCCCTACTCTACTTCGGCCACTGTCAGGAGTTGGCCATCATCTCTCTTGATTTCCCCAAGCCCATCTTCACCATTACACACATGAACAAACCTTCTTAAGCACAGGAATTCTCACTCCACGAATTCCGAGATGTCCTAGTATCCAAGGCAGACCTCCAGACAGCCCCACTCAAGATGATAGGTCGCCCCATGAGGATTCATCTGGAGGATACCATTCCCTTTGCCATTCACAGGTATCGACCGATCCCCTTTGCTTTTCAGGATCAATTGAAGACATAATTAATGTCGATGGTTAAGCAAGGGATAATTACGCGTAGTATCTCACCCAGCACATCCCACTCCTATTTAGAAGATTTAAGCACTGTAGAGGACCCATGGGCCCCACTCCCTTGTCTCCACAGAGACATGGTTCTGCAAAGTATAACAAATTGCATGAAAGTGGTTGACAACATTTTTCTGTTTGATGACGACTTTCCCATACTCTTGAAGAGGATTCACCAGGTGTTGACCAGGTGCCAGAAATATGGCATCACTTTAAACAGGGACAAATTTATTGTGGCCACCCCTAGTATCAACTTCTACAGCTACAGTGAAAGGGTATCAGCATAGGCAGATAAGGTCAGCAAAATCAGACACTTCCCCAAGCCTGCCAATCTGACAGACGTGCGTTCCTTCCTAGGCCTGGTGAATCAATTAGCAGAGTTCAGCCCAGACATTGCTGCCATTGTACAACCACTACATCCATTGATGAGTCCCAACTCTCAATCATCTGG
>NC_061838.1:11864167-11869167 GCF_019202785.1 Penaeus chinensis | reverse complement strand
ATAAACATATATATACATATATATGCATATATATATAGATAGATAGATAGATATACAGTATATATACAGCACACACACACAGTATACGGTACATATACTGCATATATATGCATATATGTATATATTTATATATATATATATATATATGCATATATGTACATATATATATATATATATGTACATATGTAAATGTATATATATGTACATATATATGTGTATATATACACACATATATATATATATATGCATACACACATACATATATGTTTATATGCATATATGTACATATATATATATGTATATATATATATATATACATACATATGTAAATGTATATATATGTACATATATATGTGTATATATACTATATATATATATATATATATATATATATATATGTTTGTGTGGTGTGTGTGTATGTATAAATGTGTATATATTACCAAGTTCTATTACCTCATAGAAGGCTTGATATCATTTCAGTTAAAGATTTGTCTAAACCATGTTGCAGGTCTTTATATCAATCATACCACTGATGGTTTAAAGTACAGTCTAAAAGTGTTGAAACATGTCAAGTAATTAGGTTCTTGTTCTAATCATCATGGAATTATTAGCTTTGCATATATATGTGTGTGTATGTGCGTGTGTGTGTTTGTAAGTGGGTGGGTGGGGCGATTGTGTGTATGTTTATTATCAAAACAATAGATTAGGAATGTCATTTTCAGTGGCAGCAGGTATGAATTGGAAGATTTGAAATTAAATTTCGAAAAATTGTAGAAGTTAACTGTATTAAGAAAACAGCATATTACCATCGTTTGTTTAATGACAGAGAAGAGATTGAACAGAGAGTGAAGATCCTGGCATGAGAGCGACGTCCGTCGCCCGACCCAGGACTCTGCCCTCCCTCGCCACACGCGCGGGAGGGCACTAGTCGAGGGCGCTGCTTTGCATAGCTGTCGGAGGCACGGCGCTGCCCCGTCCCCTTCTGCTTGGGACGTCGAACGGCGTCCCCAGCTCTAGTACCTGATGACGTAGCCGTGCTGCTCCACGGGCTCGGCGGCGACCACGGTCTTGACGCCGGTGTGGACGCGGTAGGGCGCGGGCTGGACGAGGGCGGGGGCGGCTCCAACGGTGTAGGTGACAGGGGCGGGCTGGACGACGGGGACGCCGGCGTGCACCAGAGGGGTGGCACCATAGGTAAGGCCGAGGCCTGGGTAGGAGCCCGTGTAGATAGTGCCAGCAGAGGCTGCTGCCAGTGCCAGGGCGAGGACGACCTGGGGAGCAAAAGCGGCATTAAGGCTACAATTCAGGAAGGGCTTCCGTTTAGACAAACAACACAACATGAGCAGCAGACACGAGACAGGGGCGGCGCCGTCCCCGTCCCTCTGCCCGTCCGCGAAACGCGAAACGTTTGTGGCCGATTCGGGGGCGCCGCCCTCGAGACGAAACTCACAAGCTTCATCATGTTGGAGGTCGAGTGAAGTCCAGGATCTTCTGAGACGGCGGGAAGGACGCTGGTGCCTGGGAGGATCCAGCAGGGACTTTTATAGCAGCGACCACGCCCTCTTCGGCCTTACTGGGAGGATGGAGTGGGCGGAGCTAAATATGCCTGAGGGGGAGAAAGAAAAGATATCGTGCAGTGGGTATGCATGGGGCACTTTTCGTGAATATATGCGCGTATCACCTCCACACTTAATTAAAACGAAATTTTGAATAGAGGAGTCACGAATAAACTTTTTCATCGCTCGCTCGCATAGCTAATTCTGGTCCTCCCTCCCTCCCTGCCTTTCTCTTCCACATCCTCTCAAGAATCTTGGAAGGCGACGACCGCTTCATAAGGTGCAACATTCACATACATGTAAGCAATTATATGATTATGATTATATATATATATATATATATATATATATATGTGTGTGTGTGTGTGTATATACACACCCACATATGAATATATGTATATACATTCATACATATATATGTATATATCTATATATATATATGTATCGATATGCATGTTTGTATGTGTGTATATATACACATATATACACACATATATGTATGTGGATATATATATATATATACATATATATGCATTCATATATATATATATATATATATATATATATATATATATATAAACACACACAATCATATATGCACACACACACACACACACACAAACATGTATATATACAGTATGTATATATATACATATATGTGTGTCTATGTGTGTGTGAGTATATATATGTATGTGTATATATACACACACATACATGCATATATATATATATATATATGCATATATACAAATGTGTGTGTGTGTGTGTGTGTGTGTGTGTGTGTGTGTGTGTATGTAAAAAGAGAGGGAGAGAGAGAATGAGAGAGAGAGAGAGAAAGAGAGAGAAAGAGAAAAGAGAAAGACAGAAAGAAAGATAGGCAGACGGACGGACAGACAGATGGACAGACACACTGACATACAGATAGACAAGCAGACATATGAACAGACAGATAGTTAGATGAACAGATAGACATACAAAGAGATAGAGAAAGGTTGACGTAAAATCTTTAATTTTAACAAAGTTGGCGTTAAAAGAGAGAATGGCTGCACGTTTTCTGTAAACTACTTATTATGATAAGGTAAGGTAACATTTATATATAAGCAGTGTGTATGACTGCGTGTTTATCTATATTTGCTTGTGCACAGAGGGAATAAGAGCGAGAGAAAGAGAAATAAATAGATTCAAATAGACAGGGGTGGGTGGGGCACAGCGAGACTGACAGGTGAAGGAAGAGTAAGAGAAAGGAGAGAAAGAGAGATAGAGGGGGGGGGGGGGGGGGGGCAGAGACAGACACAGGCAGACTGACCAACAGACAGAGAGACAGGCAGGCGAGCGGACAGACGGACGCGGAGAGAGGGAGAGACATATTTATTTATTATTTATTTATATATGCACACACATATGCATATATAGATGTACACACACACACACGCACACACACACACACATACTTATTTATATACACACACATATCTATGCGTGGGACATGTATATATGTATATACACATACATGGCGCGACACTGAGGCGCGCGCCGCCTCCCACCACCCCCACCACCCCCCACCACCCACACTTCCTGCCCACTCCTTTACTTTACTTTATCTTTCGCTAAAGATTTTGTATTATATTCCGGGAATTTTCTCACTCCAAGCCTTACACATACTAATACATTGCACAATTTTTGATTCTCCATCTTCTGCTCGTCGAAACGACACCTCGCAAGCCATGGACAAAACGCAAGATTACCCCACAGGTCCTTAAGAGGAATATGAGGGCTACATTTCTGGTCATGAAAAAGAGAAGCCCACACTTCGTTTTAGCACCGCCGTTAACGCCCGTTGTCACAGAGGAACGGAAAAGCAGTGTCAACATCCTTCTACTTTGACGTTTTTGCGAGCAACGATGACTTTACCTAGACGAGTTACGACGTCGGGAGGATAACGACAGATTCTTCACACTTTTGCAAACGATGCCACACATGATGAGTGGGACAGTTGCCCAGTCCACACAAGTTGTTCCTGTCCACTCCACGATTTCACTGGATGTATCTACAGGTGCCGCCTCTTAGGCTGAAGATGCACCTCATGCAACCCACAGCTCTGCTCTGCCACATCTGTTTAATGAGTAAACTAGTATTACGGCGTCAGTGGCGTCGCAGATGGCACGACTGTGCCGTCATGATCGAACTTCAGAGAATGTCACAGGAGAGACAGCTTACACAGCTCTGGACATGCATCTTCATCGACGTGGAGAAGGTTCTGGAACTCACTCTTGGGAGCCCACCAAACACCTCTCTCACTGTGAATGAAGTTCTCGATAGTGTGCAGAACCACTTTGAAGGTCTCAGGCACGAATATATCTGATGACACGACCTACTTGCCTGCAGACAACTTGATGGAGAGCCCTTTAGTGACCGTTATATGAGTGATAAGATGCAACTCAAGATGGTGATCCTGATGGGAGTGCAGCCGCACCTTTCCAGACGTTTGTCAAGTGCTGAAGATCATTCAAGGCTGCTTGTACTACAGCTTACAACATGCATGCCCTGCCAAACCAGCTTTGTGCAGTTTCTGGTTACAAGAAAGAGCAACGACAGAGGAAGGTAGCCTTCTCTCAGAAGCCTCCAGCAACAGTCCTCCTTCAATTCTGTAGTTCCGACTCTACTAACAGGTCTCTGCAGCCTGTCAGTGTACATCTACTCTACAGTAACTGGACCTCACGATTCCAGACGTTTGTCAGCCCCTACTTGACATAGGGGCTGATGTCACCATAATTGGCACCCGCCACCTCCAGAAGTTGGGGATTCCTAAGACCAGTCTCTGGCCTTTGCTTGGTACGACACTTATCGCTGATGGATCTTGCATGGATCCTGCCTTTGGATGGTTTCAGGCCAAACTGGAGCTTGGTAATAAGACCTACACTGTCAAGATCCAGGCGCACGAGGGGGTACAGACTCCCCTACTCTACTTCGGCCACTGTCAGGAGTTGGCCATCATCTCTCTTGATTTCCCCAAGCCCATCTTCACCATTACACACATGAACAAACCTTCTTAAGCACAGGAATTCTCTCTCCACGAATTCCGAGATGTCCTAGTATCCAAGGCAGACCTCCAGACAGCCCCACTCAAGATGATAAGTCGCCCCATGAGGATTCATCTGGAGGATACCATTCCCTTTGCCATTCACAGGTATCGACCGATCCCCTTTGCTTTTCAGGATCAATTGAAGACAGAATTAATGTCGATGGTTAAGCAAGGGATAATTATGCCTAGTATCTCATCCAGCACATCCCACTCCTATTTAGAAGATTTAAGCACTTGTCTCCACATAGACATGGCTCTGCAAAGTATAACAAATTGCATGAAAGTGGTTGACAACATTTTTCTGTTTGATGACGACTTTCCCATACACTTGAAAAGGATTCACTAGGTGTTGACAAGGTGCC
>NC_061838.1:11849167-11854167 GCF_019202785.1 Penaeus chinensis | reverse complement strand
GGGGCTTCGGTGGCGAGGGCGATCTCCTCCGGGGCTTCGGTGGCGAGGGCGACCTCCTCCGGGGCTTCGGTGGCGAGGGCGACCTCCTCCGGGGCTTCGGTGGCGAGGGCGACCTCCTCCGGGGCTTCGGTGGCGAGGGCGACCTCCTCCGGGGCTTCGGTGGCGAGGGCGACCTCCTCCGGGGCTTCGGTGGCGAGGGCGATCTCCTCCGGGGCTTCGGTGGCGAGGGCGACCTCCTCCGGGGCTTCGGTGGCGAGGGCGACCTCCTCCGGGGCTTCGGTGGCGAGGGCGACCTCCTCCGGGGCTTCGGTGGCGAGGGCGACCTCCTCCGGGGCTTCGGTGGCGAGGGCGACCTCCTCCGGGGCTTCGGTGGCGAGGGCGACCTCCTCCGGGGCTTCGGTGGCGAGGGCGACCTCCTCCGGGGCTTCGGTGGCGAGGGCGACCTCCTCCGGGGCTTCGGTGGCGAGGGCGACCTCCTCCGGGGCTTCGGTGGCGAGGGCGATCTCCTCCGGGGCTTCGGTGGCGAGGGCGATCTCCTCCGGGGTTTCGGTAGAAGGGGCGACCTCCTCCGGGGCTTCGGTGGCGAGGGCGACCTCCTCCGGGGCTTCGGTGGCGAGGGCGATCTCCTCCGGGGTTTCGGTAGAAGGGGCGACCTCCTCCGGGGCTTCGGTGGCGAGGGCGACCTCCTCCGGGGCTTCGGTGGCGAGGGCGATCTCCTCCGGGGCTTCGGTGGCGAGGGCGATCTCCTCCGGGGCTTCGGTGGCGAGGGCGATCTCCTCCGGGGCTTCGGTGGCGAGGGCGACCTCCTCCGGGGCTTCGGTGGCGAGGGCGACCTCCTCCGGGGCTTCGGTGGCGAGGGCGACCTCCTCCGGGGCTTCGGTGGCGAGGGCGATCTCCTCCGGGGCTTCGGTGGCGAGGGCGACCTCCTCCGGGGCTTCGGTGGCGAGGGCGACCTCCTCCGGGGCTTCGGTGGCGAGGGCGACCTCCTCCGGGGCTTCGGTGGCGAGGGCGACCTCCTCCGGGGCTTCGGTGGCGAGGGCGACCTCCTCCGGGGCTTCGGTGGCGAGGGCGACCTCCTCCGGGGCTTCGGTGGCGAGGGCGATCTCCTCCGGGGCTTCGGTGGCGAGGGCGACCTCCTCCGGGGCTTCGGTGGCGAGGGCGATCTCCTCCGGGGCTTCGGTGGCGAGGGCGACCTCCTCCGGGGCTTCGGTGGCGAGGGCGATCTCCTCCGGGGCTTCGGTGGCGAGGGCGATCTCCTCCGGGGCTTCGGTGGCGAGGGCGATCTCCTCCGGGGCTTCGGTGGCGAGGGCGATCTCCTCCGGGGTTTCGGTAGAAGGGGCGACCTCCTCCGGGGCTTCGGTGGCGAGGGCGATCTCCTCCGGGGCTTCGGTGGCGAGGGCGATCTCCTCCGGGGTTTCGGTAGAAGGGGCGACCTCCTCCGGGGCTTCGGTGGCGAGGGCGATCTCCTCCGGGGCTTCGGTGGCGAGGGCGACCTCCTCCGGGGCTTCGGTGGCGAGGGCGATCTCCTCCGGGGTTTCGGTAGAAGGGACGACCTCCTCCGGGGCTTCGGTAGAAGGGGCGACCTCCTCCGGGGCTTCGGTGGCGAGGGCGACCTCCTCCGGGGCTTCGGTGGCGAGGGCGATCTCCTCCGGGGCTTCGGTGGCGAGGGCGACCTCCTCCGGGGCTTCGGTGGCGAGGGCGATCTCCTCCGGGGCTTCGGTGGCGAGGGCGACCTCCTCCGGGGCTTCGGTGGCGAGGGCGACCTCCTCCGGGGTTTCGGTAGAAGGGGCGACCTCCTCCGGGGCTTCGGTGGCGAGGGCGACCTCCTCCGGGGCTTCGGTGGCGAGGGCGATCTCCTCCGGGGCTTCGGTGGCGAGGGCGACCTCCTCCGGGGCTTCGGTGGCGAGGGCGACCTCCTCCGGGGCTTCGGTGGCGAGGGCGACCTCCTCCGGGGCTTCGGTGGCGAGGGCGACCTCCTCCGGGGCTTCGGTGGCGAGGGCGACCTCCTCCGGGGCTTCGGTGGCGAGGGCGATCTCCTCCGGGGCTTCGGTGGCGAGGGCGACCTCCTCCGGGGCTTCGGTGGCGAGGGCGATCTCCTCCGGGGCTTCGGTGGCGAGGGCGACCTCCTCCGGGGCTTCGGTGGCGAGGGCGACCTCCTCCGGGGCTTCGGTGGCGAGGGCGACCTCCTCCGGGGCTTCGGTGGCGAGGGCGACCTCCTCCGGGGCTTCGGTAGAAGGGGCGACCTCCTCCGGGGCTTCGGTGGCGAGGGCGACCTCCTCCGGGGCTTCGGTGGCGAGGGCGACCTCCTCCGGGGCTTCGGTGGCGAGGGCGACCTCCTCCGGGGCTTCGGTGGCGAGGGCGACCTCCTCCGGGGCTTCGGTGGCGAGGGCGACCTCCTCCGGGGCTTCGGTGGCGAGGGCGACCTCCTCCGGGGCTTCGGTGGCGAGGGCGACCTCCTCCGGGGCTTCGGTGGCGAGGGCGACCTCCTCCGGGGCTTCGGTGGCGAGGGCGACCTCCTCCGGGGCTTCGGTGGCGAGGGCGACCTCCTCCGGGGCTTCGGTGGCGAGGGCGATCTCCTCCGGGGTTTCGGTAGAAGGGGCGACCTCCTCCGGGGCTTCGGTGGCGAGGGCGACCTCCTCCGGGGCTTCGGTGGCGAGGGCGATCTCCTCCGGGGTTTCGGTAGAAGGGGCGACCTCCTCCGGGGCTTCGGTGGCGAGGGCGACCTCCTCCGGGGCTTCGGTGGCGAGGGCGATCTCCTCCGGGGCTTCGGTGGCGAGGGCGATCTCCTCCGGGGTTTCGGTAGAAGGGGCGACCTCCTCCGGGGCTTCGGTGGCGAGGGCGACCTCCTCCGGGGCTTCGGTGGCGAGGGCGATCTCCTCCGGGGCTTCGGTGGCGAGGGCGATCTCCTCCGGGGTTTCGGTAGAAGGGGCGACCTCCTCCGGGGCTTCGGTGGCGAGGGCGATCTCCTCCGGGGCTTCGGTAGAAGGGGCGACCTCCTCCGGGGCTTCGGTGGCGAGGGCGACCTCCTCCGGGGCTTCGGTAGAAGGGGCGACCTCCTCCGGGGCTTCGGTGGCGAGGGCGACCTCCTCCGGGGCTTCGGTGGCGAGGGCGACCTCCTCCGGGGCTTCGGTGGCGGGGGCGATCTCCTCCGGGGCTTCGGTGGCGAGGGCGATCTCCTCCGGGGTTTCGGTAGAAGGGGCGACCTCCTCCGGGGCTTCGGTGGCGAGGGCGATCTCCTCCGGGGTTTCGGTAGAAGGGGCGACCTCCTCCGGGGCTTCGGTGGCGAGGGCGACCTCCTCCGGGGCTTCGGTGGCGAGGGCGATCTCCTCCGGGGTTTCGGTAGAAGGGGCGACCTCCTCCGGGGCTTCGGTGGCGAGGGCGATCTCCTCCGGGGCTTCGGTGGCGAGGGCGATCTCCTCCGGGGCTTCGGTGGCGAGGGCGACCTCCTCCGGGGCTTCGGTGGCGAGGGCGATCTCCTCCGGGGCTTCGGTGGCGAGGGCGACCTCCTCCGGGGCTTCGGTGGCGAGGGCGATCTCCTCCGGGGTTTCGGTAGAAGGGGCGACCTCCTCCGGGGCTTCGGTGGCGAGGGCGATCTCCTCCGGGGTTTCGGTAGAAGGGGCGACCTCCTCCGGGGCTTCGGTAGAAGGGGCGACCTCCTCCGGGGCTTCGGTGGCGAGGGCGATCTCCTCCGGGGTTTCGGTAGAAGGGGCGACCTCCTCCGGGGCTTCGGTGGCGAGGGCGACCTCCTCCGGGGCTTCGGTGGCGAGGGCGATCTCCTCCGGGGCTTCGGTGGCGAGGGCGATCTCCTCCGGGGTTTCGGTAGAAGGGGCGACCTCCTCCGGGGCTTCGGTGGCGAGGGCGACCTCCTCCGGGGCTTCGGTGGCGAGGGCGACCTCCTCCGGGGCTTCGGTGGCGAGGGCGATCTCCTCCGGGGTTTCGGTAGAAGGGGCGACCTCCTCCGGGGCTTCGGTGGCGAGGGCGATCTCCTCCGGGGCTTCGGTGGCGAGGGCGACCTCCTCCGGGGCTTCGGTGGCGAGGGCGATCTCCTCCGGGGTTTCGGTAGAAGGGGCGACCTCCTCCGGGGCTTCGGTGGCGAGGGCGATCTCCTCCGGGGCTTCGGTGGCGAGGGCGATCTCCTCCGGGGTTTCGGTAGAAGGGGCGACCTCCTCCGGGGCTTCGGTGGCGAGGGCGATCTCCTCCGGGGCTTCGGTAGAAGGGGCGACCTCCTCCGGGGCTTCGGTGGCGAGGGCGATCTCCTCCGGGGTTTCGGTAGAAGGGGCGACCTCCTCCGGGGCTTCGGTGGCGAGGGCGACCTCCTCCGGGGCTTCGGTGGCGAGGGCGACCTCCTCCGGGGCTTCGGTGGCGAGGGCGACCTCCTCCGGGGCTTCGGTGGCGAGGGCGACCTCCTCCGGGGCTTCGGTGGCGAGGGCGACCTCCTCCGGGGCTTCGGTGGCGAGGGCGACCTCCTCCGGGGCTTCGGTGGCGAGGGCGACCTCCTCCGGGGCTTCGGTGGCGAGGGCGACCTCCTCCGGGGCTTCGGTGGCGAGGGCGACCTCCTCCGGGGCTTCGGTGGCGAGGGCGACCTCCTCCGGGGCTTCGGTGGCGAGGGCGACCTCCTCCGGGGCTTCGGTGGCGAGGGCGACCTCCTCCGGGGCTTCGGTGGCGAGGGCGACCTCCTCCGGGGCTTCGGTGGCGAGGGCGACCTCCTCCGGGGCTTCGGTGGCGAGGGCGACCTCCTCCGGGGCTTCGGTGGCGAGGGCGACCTCCTCCGGGGCTTCGGTGGCGAGGGCGACCTCCTCCGGGGCTTCGGTGGCGAGGGCGATCTCCTCCGGGGCTTCGGTGGCGAGGGCGACCTCCTCCGGGGCTTCGGTGGCGAGGGCGACCTCCTCCGGGGCTTCGGTGGCGAGGGCGACCTCCTCCGGGGCTTCGGTGGCGAGGGCGACCTCCTCCGGGGCTTCGGTGGCGAGGGCGACCTCCTCCGGGGCTTCGGTGGCGAGGGC